>NW_008795688.1:556527-596773 GCF_000699145.1 Aptenodytes forsteri | reverse complement strand
AGGGATATCCCACACCATGTGACGTCATGCTCAGCTTATAAAGCTGGGGGAAGAAGAAGGAAGGGGGGGACGTTGGGAGTGATGGCGTTTGTCTTCCCAAGTAACCATTACATGTGATGGAGCCCTGCTTTCCTGGGGATGGCTGAACACCTGCCTGCCCATGGGAAGGAGTGAATGGATTCCTGGTTTTGCTTTGCTTGCGTGGGAGGCTTTTGCTTTACCTATTAAACTGTCTTTATCTCAACCCACGAGTTTTCTCACTTTTACCCTTCCAATTCTCTCCCCCATCCCACCGGGGGGGAGTGAGCGAGCAGCTGTGTGGGGCTTAGTTGCTGGCTGGGGTTAAACCATGACAGAGTCCTAGTGAGCTGGTGATGGAGAGTCACGGGAGAAAAGAAAATGACAGAGAAATGTCAATCTCGTTAACAGGAGATGGGACCCCAGCAAGACTTATCTTCTGGAGACACAGAGCGTGATCTCATCAGCAGGGAATGCTGTGCAAGAGGCTGGCACAGCAGGAAAAATGGGACTGAGAATTTGCCTACAAGAGCATGTGTGTGACATGGAAAGGCACAGCTGGTGAGATACAGGTACAACTCCTTGTATGACAGACATCACATGGATATCAGACCAACAAGGAGCAGCCAGATCCTTCCTGCCTGGCCCAAGAGCTTTCTAAGTACCTGGCCCTTTCCTTGAAAACAGTCCTGCCAGCACCCTTCAGGACCTAGTACCCTTGTAAGGGGAATGAAGCAACAGAGGCCAGTTCTTGAAGAAGTGCAACACTGGACATAGACACTTCAGGGAGAGGCAAAAAGCCCAGCCATGGACCCTCCTAGAGCAGATGAATGCTTATAGTCAGCATTTGGTCCTGTCATCCCACTGGTTCGTTCTCTCCAGCTCCTGGCTTAGGTGGGAACCAGCAAGATGTTTACCACATTGCAATTTAGAATTGCCCCCCTTGGGACACCAACAGTTCTAACTCTGGGATGAAAACTTATCAGTGGACTGTAGTAGTCTGCATTTAGACAGCTAAACCAGCCTTCCATACTGCTGTTAGGACTCAGTTTGGGTGCACAGCTCTAGGGGTATAATGACATTGAGATGCTGACAGACACTGGTATCTGCATTTAGGTATAGTCATCTCAAATGAAGTCCTATCCCAGGAGCCCTTGGAAGCCTCTCCTTGTGCTGCTAGGATCATCACGAGGGACCAGTGCCATTGGCACACCCTGGCACAAGCTGAACTTGTGTCCTTCTGGTGCAGACACAGGGAGGAGTAAGAAGCTATCAAACAGCACTATGCCCCTAAGAGGTATTGGGCAGACTTACCCTGGAGTGGAGCGCTCACATCCTTTCTGGGTTTGCATTTTAAACTGATTTTCTACAGCTTTTCACATTTTTCCTGTTGCTTATTATGGTTGGAAATATTAGATTCCAGGCTCTGCATGTTAATTCTTCCCTGTCATACTCCCCCTGCTCCTGTGCCCCCGGCCAAATGATCCCAGGGTACCATCTCCTTTGTTTCACAGAGAATACTTGCTTCTAGAAGCTCATGTTTATTTATGAGGAGTTGTGTCGACAAGTCTTTAAAAACCCAGCTGATCTCTATTGCCTGCTTACTGAAAATCAAAAGAGCCTGCAGAAAATCGGATAGAACAACCATTAGATTAAAAAAAGCTGGCCCCTCCATCTCCCTTGATTCCCTAATCTTCTCCACAGCAAGTGTAATGCACACTGTGTTAATCTATGGGACACAGGAGGCTGTGCACTCTGTGCTTGTGGGCTGGAATTATATCAACTCCTATACAGGATAATTGAGCAACACATTTTATTGTCCTCATCATTTTCACAGCCTACAGTGTCTTTCAGAGAGAGGTGGGGTAGGGGGAAGGGGAGGGAGGATTTTCTGCAGAGCTGAGCCTACGGGGAAATTACAGTTCCTCCCACTGTTTCTGTCTGTGGCAAAGATGTTCCCAGCAGCCGTTGCCTCATGCCTCTAGCAACAGGTAACAGGGAAATTCCAGCTTGTCCTCTGTAATTCTCATTCTCACTTTACTTCCAAGATGTAGGCAGCAGCCACAACCCATCTGAATTTTTCATGAAGTCAAAAATTAAAAGGAGCAAGTGAAAATGTCTGAATACAAGCCACATGACAGAACTTGACCTTCATTTCCTGGACCACTGGACCTCTACGGTTCTGCTCTCTCTCCTTCAGAGATTTGAGGTCCTCAGGTTCAAGTACCAGATGTGGGTGCCTGCCTTCTCCTCTTGACTCCACCCCATCATTGCTAGTTCATTTGTCCCAGGTGATACTGTCTTTCTATACTTCAGTAGTTAAAATTCCCTCTTCACAGTTGCATGTCCTGAGAAGACCTGCAGAAGTAATAGAGCAGAAATGTCCTAAAGACCTGAGAAATGAGAAAGACATCATGTTTCAGAGACTGTCCCTATTGTATAGGCTTAAGAACTGTATTTTTAACTCTGGGCCCAGGTTTTCTTTACCTAAGTGATGCACTGAAGCTATAGATGCTGTAAGCATCCCTTAGAGTCCAAAGTTATATCCGCCATACACTTGAGGGGGTAGGATTTTTTTTTCTCAGCAAATTCCTAAGCTGCTCAATTGGAGGAAGCCAGACTTTACAAAATAAGCATTTGCATGGTTCCTGGTTTAATTAGCATTCAGTACTCCCTTGTTTAGTGTGTTGAGTCCTGATCTATTGGACCAACAAGTCCTTAAGCTTCCCTGTATCTAAGCCCTCCCCTATCCCTGCAGTGTTGCGGGTCACGCTGGGACTGAAGTTGAGCTCCTCAGCGCTGTAGGACTGAAATCACATGAGAAGGGTTGTGGGATCCTGAAGGTCTACCTTGCGCTGACATGGGGAAGATACAGGTCTTCCAAGCCTGGTGTGCCATCCTGTGCCTCTGTTCGCATGCATGGAGAGCCAGTGTGCAGCTTTCTTTCCTTGCTTAAATGCACACTGCTGCCTGCCTGAAGACAGAGAGGAGACAATAAAAGGGTTTGTTGCAAATGGAGTAGAGAGAAAGGAGGTAAAGATGATAAAGATCAGCAGCTATCAGCTTCAAAGACACTTGAGATGTTGGTACCTGGGGCTTGCCATGCCCCTGCAGCTGTGTACACACATGAGAACAGTACCGAGCCCATGGTAATGAACCTCGCTGAGGAACAGAGGAAAGAAACTGGGTTCAGCCCCTGGCTCATGCCACTTCTCATCTTCTGGGCTGAAGCTGCCTCTCACATGGAAAAACCAGAGCGTGGGTATGTGCCTGTTTGCTCCCACCCCGCCAGGGTCACTGGCCTTTCCAGGGAGACTGGGCCACGAGCCCCAGTTACTGCTGTCACCAGGTGAGCACTCTCTGTTAGGCACACTAACATCAGCTCGAAGTAGTTTGGATTTTCCCTTTGGACACAGCTCCCCACAGCCCCGTGATTAGCCCCAGGCCTCAGAGCTAACCTTCCACCTTGTGTCACAAAAGCTTTTTCCACCACTTGCATCCATGGGTTGCCCAGTCACTTCCCAGTGGGGGTGAATGGCCAGAGATGTGGGGATAAAGCTGTACAAATTTGAGTGGTGCCTAAGCCTTGTCTAGGCTGTGGCACAGGCTGATGGCCACGTCTCACTGAACCAGACCCTGCTGATGAGGGAAGGGACCAGGTGTCAGTCTGGCATATCACAAGGCTGGGTTTAATGGAAGAGGAAGGGGGTTCTGTGGTCCCCCTGGCCCTGGGGGAAGGGACCAGATGTCAGTCTGGCGTATCACAAGGCTGGGTTTAATGGAAGAGGAAGGGGGTCCCCCTGGCCTGCTGGTGCACTCTCCAAGCCAGGAAATGCAGACATGGTCCCTGCCCCAAACCCTGGCCGATGCATCCAGCCCTGCTCAGTTCACCAGGAGAGAGTCTGATCTATGACATTTTCCCAGGCGTGTCACCAAGATGGTCTCGGTTGCAAGCCTCTGCCCTTTTGCCCTTCTTGTTGATGAGGACAGCTCACCCAGATGGCTAAAGCATACAGCCCCAGGGCAAAGGCTGTCCTTGAGGAGCCTGCTGGTGTTGAGGATCTGCCTGGCTCAGTGTTGGTGCTCAGCTGCAGCTCTTCAGATGCAAAGCAAGCTGGCTGGCAACCCGATCCCTCTGCACTGTGTGCAAAGTGCAAGATATTTACCAATTTTCCATGGGTCAGGATTTTTGTTTCTAAATGCAGCGAACAAGCCCAATAAAGCCAGCAGCCTTGCCTTATTCATCTTCATTGCTATTTAAAGGCCCATAACATTTTCAGCTGAAAAGGTGGCTATATTTTTCTTTTAACACTTTTGCCAAGGATGACAATTAAAGAACAGACTAACTTCCAAGGAGGGCTCTGTTACACTAAAGACAGTTATCATCCTCAGGTGGATTCATGGCTATGAATCAGTCAGTTCTCCAGAAGTTTAGTACCTGCTGCCATGAGGTAATCACATTTTATTACAAGTGCATTACTCTGACTCACTGTAATAAGCATAGCTTGTCAGGCACAGTTGTTCAGTCCTAAAGCTGTTTACCTTGATATCATGGTAAGTGCGACCAGATTCTTTGAAATACCATTGAGCAAGTTCATTGCCTTGGAAATCATCCTGAGTTTACCTCACTACTCTTGCTGTCTAAGAATTAAACATCTCCCTCCAGACCTCAGTTTCCTCAGCTCTCTGTGCCTTCAGCAAGGAGGGGTGAAGGACCCAGGGGGGGAAATCATCCTGAGTTTACCTCACTACTCTTGCTGTCTAAGAATTAAACATCTCCCTCCAGACCTCAGTTTCCTCAGCTCTCTGTGCCTTCAGCAAGGAGGGGGTGAAGGACTCCAGGGGGTGAGTCTGCTGCCTTCTGAGATGACCCACTCTCTGCTAGTGTGTGTCTCCACTGGTGGGGACTGGGTTGGCCCAGGCTCAGGTGTCTAACTTCGGACTCTTGCTCAGATGGGTGAATCTGGCCCCAGTCTCAGACTTGGACCCCCCCAGGGTTCACCGGAGCTAACTTCCTTACCTCTCACGGAGACCCCAGGAGAGGAAATCCCCCTCCCCAAGCTCAGTCCAGGGGCCAGGGCGGCCAGTTGCAGATAAATCTTTTCAATCCCTCAACAGCTCCCCTTGTGCAAAATAATGTGCATGCTTCATTAACTCTTCACAAAATAAAGCAGTGTGGTGCCCTTAGGCAGTGGCCTTGACCAGTGGTGACCGCAGGACACAGTTGTGTGGGGCTGGGGGTACACAACCCCCCCACACACTGCAGCCTTTAACAGGTTCTTGTGTTAGGCCCATGTGAGCTCCCAGTCAAGGACTGAGTTGTACGTGTCACACGCTAATAGATAGCAATAATAATAGTGCTGTAATACAGACGTGAAAATTTAAGTGAGCAGAATTTCACTCAGGCTGGTGGATGGGGAAGAGAAAATGCCCACTCTGGTGGAGGGCAGTTGGCTGAGGATGCAGAGGCCTCCAGGAGCAGCGCTGGGGATGCTGGAGCAAAGAAAGTTGTCCTGCTCTGTTTCTCAGCAAGGTCAAACGAGCTTCTTCCTTCAGCTATTCCAGCCACTTCCCTTGGCTGGAGCTTTCTCTGCCAGGAGGGCAGGGGTTTAAGTAGAAGAGGAGAAATGCTTTGAGCCTTCAGAGAGATGAGGTACTTGTTCACACATGAGAAGGACCTTTGGCTCCAGCATTGCTGCATATTCATCGGCTGAGGGGAGACGCTTGGCTTTGAATGGAGTTCAGCAGCCTCAGGTGAACCTGCATTTATTTTTCAGAACAATGTGCAATGTTATGATCTGACAAAAGGCCTTGTTCTCTCTGTCACAGAAAAGAATAACATCCTCATGCTTGCTGTGACCCTTTTATGTGACAGGGTATTAATTCCACTGGATGGTGCATCTGTGGAGCCTGCTCTGATTATACTGCTGGGCCAGGTGACAAAGGCAGGCAGGCCATGAGGGTAGCCATTAGATAAGCCCCAGGGAAAAAAAAATACCACTGGTGAGACCTTCAAAGAGAATAGAAACTAAAACCAAAAAACCCATATTTTTTTCTTCTACTGTGGACTATTTGAAACACAAAGCAGTATTATTTCCAACAGATCCTGTATATCGTGAGCCCATTTCTTCCTGAAATACCTAGATTCCCTGTGAAGTTATAAGGTTATTTTAAGCATATATATAAATATATATATATATTTGTTTATAAGTATTTTATAAATACACACACACCTCCATATAATTTTATGTATTCGATCTCTTTGTCTTTTTTTGAGTGTGAATTTTTGGGTCATATTTATGTCATTTCCAGATTTCTCTGTGAAGCTCTGAAAGACGGGCAATTCCCTAAAATACAACTGTAAATCAATGAAAGATGAGATCCCCCTGGGACACCACGAGTCTGGAATGTGGGGCTTTAACGCCCCTACTTGATTAAAGATTTGTATCTCTTTGCAGCGGTCACCAACAGATGCCGTTTTCACTGAGGTTTAATTCCTGTGGGAAATGTCAAGTTTTTTTCAGGAAGCTGATTTTAGTGTAACAGAGCTCTCCTTTTTTTTTTTTTTTTTTTTTTGAGAGAGAGAGAGCACAGGGACGTTTTCCTAGCCGAGGAATGCCCAACCAGAGCCATTCTCACTCAGCAGAGAGCAGGGTTTTTCCTCGGAGGTTTTGGCAGTGGCAGGATCTCCCATCACACGAATGCCTCGTGTTCATTTGATCAAAAGCAGTAACAAATAAAATAACCCTGTTGGAGAAAAAAATTCTTGAGTAACACCTGTGACACCTTACGCATCAGAAGAGGCACAGATTTGATGCCTTCCTGGAAGCACATCAGACTCATCCAGCTGCTGGAGGATGAAGCACCTCCAAAACCCCCACAGACCATGGGAATGCCAGCACACCAAATAACTGTTGCGCGCTGAGTCCTCCCCATGGTACAGTCCACAGAACCCATCTCTCAGAGGAGGATGGGCAGGGAGGTGAATGCCCATCACTAGTGTCCCTTTGATGGTTAGCCTCAATGCCTGACGTGATACCCCCTGCCCAGGAGTTGGCATCTGCTTTCCCAGACTTCATCAGTTCAGCCATGCATCCCTCATTTCCAATGCCAGTCCTTGGGGTGGGATCAGGAGGAGGGATAGAAAATAGAAACCCACTGGAAGGTTTTGAGACAACTTTGACCAGGTCCTACTGGCTGCCTGGGTAGGAATATCCCAGGTCTTGCTCTTGCCGATCACTAACCTGGTCTACAGGGGCACCTACTTCTGGTCCTTGTTGCCTTTCTCTATTTCACCTGCTATAAGTCCACCCTATCCTCCCTCCACCACTGTGGAGCATGTGGCAGATGAAGTGGGGAGTCCCTCCACATTACTGTGTTAGCCCTCAGGGTAAGACTGCGGGCTGAGCTGCCAACCCAGTGGCCAGGAGACCTTTCCTGTGAAAACAGAGCCTGATACCAGGACATCTCCCTCCATCCACTCTGCTGTACTCTGATCTAGGTTAGATGGTAAGGAAACAGAAGATGATGGATTTCTGACAAAACTAGACATTTTTTATCATCCTTCCCTAATTTCCAGGCCATAGAGCTCACAAATAAGCCATGGTGAATGTGTAGATACTGTTTATTCTTTCCACGTCTGCTGTGTTGGCATCAAGGATGGTGGTACTGTGATGGCAGCTGATGTCTGGGCACATGAGCCATGGCAGGAGTCAGTCCTGGCTCTGGGGCTGGGCTGCACATGGGATGGGAATGACAAAGGGACTCTCTGTTGTTGCTCACGCCTCAGCTCAGAAGCTCTGCTCTTGCAGCCACATTCAAGCATTCACATCATTCAGAAATTCAAATGACTTCCTATTTTTGAAGGGTTCATTCATTATATGCAACTCAATGTTTTCGATGAGAAGTCAGGATGTTTGTAAAATAGCACAGACCTGAAAACACCAGTCAGGAGGTCACAGAACTGTCACACAGGGTCAGGACCTGGCAAAAGTACCCTCCTGCCCCAAGAAAGCCCTGTGGACACAGGCGAGGCAGGGGAGCGTTGCCTCCTGTCACATCCCATCTCCCTGAAGATAATGAGGAACTTGGTGACTCAACGCAGGAGCACGCAGAGCAGGAGGAGGGAGGTAAGGACTGGTGCTGCCTGTGATCATGTCAGCCGATTTGCACTTCTCGATACACAGATCCTGGAGTCAGCAGTCACCACAGGATCGGAGCATCTATCACAAGGAACAACAACAAAATTATCTCTTCACCAGCACTGCTGGCAGAAACAAGATTAGGTCAGTTATTTTTATTACTGTTTTTATTTTGTTTTACACTGTTTGGGAAAGCTATCAACTCCATCTGTGGAAGTGTGATGCGATTAACCAGGGAGATATACAAAAATGAAGATGAAAGGTTCTGTCTTTTGTTTCAAGGCAAAGTTCATCTTTATTTGGTCTGGCAGCACAATCCACAGGGCTGAGCTAGTTCCTGAGAAAGATGCAATCAGGGCCAAAACCATGTTGTCTGGGGAAAGACTGGGAATGGGTTAAAGTGGGAGAGGGAAATGGAGCAGCTGGGAAGCTGCCTGGGGAGAAAAGCTTTTGAAATACAGTCTGTTATATGGCATTTGGGACATTTGTTTCCATCTCATGAGCAAACCCAGGGACCTGAGATGGAAAGATGAATGCTGGGAGAACTTGTACTATTTGCATTGACTGTAGGACAAAGAGTTTTACGAAAAAATTCAATCTTTCAGTGACCGTAGAGGAGGGGAGATTAACAACATTCACAAATTAAGCAGCAAATATCACTCAGTTAAATGAAGGCTCATTAGCACTGCACAGACCATCATGCACTTTGAGGACAAAGGAACATGGGACCAGAGGGGACTCCTCACAGCACGACCAGTCCCCACTATTGAAATCACTGTGGCGCACAATTCTTTTTGGAAATAAGCCTTTAAAAGCAGATAACTTTTGGCCCTTGGCCTGTTGGAAGGCTGTTGAAGAGCTTGAAGGAAATGCGCTCCCCTCAGAACAAACATAATTTGCTTTGTTTATCTGCTTATTTTGTTTTCCCATACCAATACAAAACACTTCTGCTACTGCTCAGTCGTCCCCTTCTGAAGGTGCACAGCAAATACCTAGGAGGCCACGGGGCGCTACTTATCTTCATTAGGCACAAGAGGAGTCAGAATGGGGTGCTGCATCAGCACAGAGGAGAGAGAACCAGCTAATTGCAGTCCCAAAGGGATGTTCAAAACTGAGTCAAATTAATGACTTTCAGATTTCCAACTTTTTGTTTTCATACGCAGCAAATGGCTCATAGTGCAAACAGGATTGAGCAAGGAGGTGCTGCTGCAATTCTTTCTTTAAATGAAAGAGAGGATGTGCGGACTTGTGTCAAGGGCACAGAGTAGCACCTGGCTTTTTGTCTCTGATATAACACTACGTACCACCGTGGGTAGGGTGGAGGTACCTTTCTGAGGAGAAGTTGGCCCAAATTCTCCCAGCACTGGCTGTGGATACTGCATTCTTCACCCAATGCATTAAGAAATGCTCCAGGGAAGACTGTATTTGGGCCCCCAAACCCAGGCCTTCCAACAGCCGCCTGGAGTCCTCTTGTGGCGGGAGTAGTCTTGCTCCATCCTAGCATAGACATGAGGGTTTCCATTGCTGCTCACCTTCTGTGCAACTGCCCACTTGTTACTGAAGCACCAAGTGGGAGACCCAAGGTAGATGCCCTCCTTAGACCCACAGCTGTGCACTGAGCTATGGAGTGCTGTAGAGAGGAGTAGCTGCGGTGGAAACTGCAGGAAAGGTTTCAAGGTCTAGAAGGAGACAAAGCAGGAAGGACGGATGTTTTCAGGTTATTTTTTGGAGCTCTAACCCAGGAAAGGGAGCCGTGGGTTCCCACCCCATTCCCTGGACTTCTTTGTGTTTCACTTGGTGGGTGAATCACTCCAAATCCATAGAGAGGAGGATCATCTCCTCTAGGAACATACATCTATCATCATAAAATAAAACTTGAATTAAGAAACAGTGGGGGAACATGAGGCAGGGAATGATCTGCTACAGGAAAGGGGATCTCAGACCTGCATGAAGACAAGCAGCTCCAGAGGGTGAGCATGTGAAGGAGAGAGCTGGGGTCACCAGTGACTTAGCTGAGGAACAGGAGGACTCCTTTCACACTTGGTAGATGAGCAGACTTTTTCCCTGACTTCAGCATAACGTTTATGTTTCACTAAGGTTTCTTCTGAGCTTGGGGAATAATAACGAACTCTTATTTGCAGATCAGTGGGATCCTGAATCTCCAAACACTTTATAGACAAAGGTGTTGAAAGAAAAGGACTGAGAAGCATCCAGTTATATGTTCCCCTGCAGGCAAACAAGATCCTCAGCCAGAGCCTGGAGAGAAAATCATGGCACAATGTCCTGCACCAGTGACCTAGTGAACTGACCAAGGAAAGATGACTAAAATGTGAGCTGATACCTGGCTTTCCCCAAGCACAAAGGGTTTTCTTCTGCCCCTTTTTCCTCTTTATTTTGGGTTCAGAAAGGACCCTGGCAACTTTGGTGAATCAATTACTTTTAAACATGACCCATGATGATGATAAAGGAATTAGAGCTTCTTTCATATGAGGAGAGGCTGGAGAGCTGGACATCCTAGAGAAGAGAAGGCTCAGGGACATCTTTTCAATGTGCATAAATGCTCAATGGGAGGGAATGAAGAAGTAAGAGCTAGACTCTTCTCAGGAGCCCCCACTGACAGAACAAGAAGCAATGTGTACAAGTTAAAACACATAAAATTCCCTCTGAACACACACACACAAAAAGGTTTCTTACTGTAAGGGTGGTTGAACATTTGCACAGGTTGCCCAGAGAGGTTGTGGAGTCTCCACCTGTGGACATATTCAAAACCCAACTGGACACAGTCCTGGACAACCTGCTGCAGCTGACCCTGCTTGAGTAGGGAGGGATTGGACTTAATGACCTTGAGACGTCCCTTCCAGTCTGACTGATTCTGTGATGATGAAGGTCCACATCCACAGGAGGCAACTAGGATCTCAAATCCCACTGGTCTTACCTAGGGGGAGCTTGGCCTATGACTACTCTGTGGAGTCATTCTCTGTTTTTCAGGGGAAACTCCACTAAATCCCACATAACTGTTGCAAGAATGACTCTTCATAAAGGGTAAACAGAGCTTACAGTCCCAGGACCATGGTGAACTCTGAAGCTGTGAAGAAAACAGATCCAGCAGTGTCCTGCAGCCATAGGAAAGATCTGCTGTTGGACAACTACGTCCATGACTGTGCAAAGGACAGTGGTGCCCTCTGGATACGTAGCACCTGCATTACCAGAGACATCCCTGACTTGGCTTTGTGAGGGCCCTGGCTCCTGTAGGCCCTTGGCACAGGGTGGATTCTCCCCAGTATGGCCCAGTTAGCACTAGCTGATTTGCAGCAGCAGCATCCCTGAACAGGGAAAAGGAAAGCACAGTATCACATCAGTTTGTGCTGCCTACTGCTTTGTTTCTGAACATTATAATTACAGTCCCAGAGTGACACTGTCAAGCTTGGAGTTAGTAATTTTTCTGCAGCTATTAGAGCTGAATGCCTAACCCAAAAAGAAAACACTAGAGCCCCCTCTGAGCCAGACGTCAAACCCCTCACTTAAAAGAGTAAATGTCCCAAGAATGTAGCTGTTGGCTCAAGACATCATGCTGTGGTCAACGTGTGTCCAGCTACCGAAGCGTGACAGTAGGGCAGGCACACACGCCTTGGCCTGTGCCGTCACCAGCAAAGAGCATGCAAAACCAGAGAGCCCACACACACATTGGGGGGAATAAAATCTGCTGTTTCACAAATGCAGAGTCTATGAGGAGAAGGTGAGGGGTGGAAGAGAGGGCAGGCATTCAGAGTGCAGGAGTTAGCAGTGTAGGGGAGAGTGCTGGGGAGAAGAGGACAGAGGACAGCCTGGGGGAGTTGGTGTGTGTGTGAGAGAGGGGGGCAGATGGGGCAGGGCAGCTCAGTGGGGGAAACTGAGGCATGCATAAAGCCTTGTAAAGACCAAAATGGAGTAGGAGATGTGAAGAGCTGGAGGGTGGAGAGAGAAGATGTCAGAAGAAGTCTGCAAGACACTGGAGGTGGCAGGAATAGAAAATGGGACTGGGACAAATGAGGTGACAGAGCTTTGATAGGTTAACCATGTTACCTTACAGCCTTCACTGGGCTCCAAGCTCAGTAGATGTCTCCAGACCGCTCTGGTTAATTGACCCAACAAACACAGCTGATCCAGCCTAGACTCACTCCCTGGCATTGGGGTTGCAGTGCGGAGTGCCAGCACTTCCTAGGGTTTGACAACAGCAGCAATTAATCAGCAGATTTTTTTTTTTTTTTCCCAAAGTCACGCTCTGCTGGGCTTTCCTCTGGTTTTACAGACCCAGCTCTTTGTACAGACTAGATTTCATTTCTGCGAAATGACTTCTGGGGTTTTATTGTTGTTGTTGTTCAGGTTTGGGGGATTTGTTAAAAACAATTTCTCCAGAAACTGTGACTAATGAAAATTTCCATTCTCTGTATTTTAATTTGCAAATGCTGGTGGGGAGAAGCCAAGCAAAATATTTAATGGATTTTCATTTTTTCCTGAAATCTTCAATTTTGCTTTTTTCAACTGGAAAATGAGAGTACTTGCCTCTAATTTTTGTGACTGTGACAATGTGAAGAAAGTACTTCTTGCAGAGAGAAAGTAACAGGCTCTCAAAAGTGCCAAAAGTCTGAGGAGTTATGGGGAACATTTCTTTTTATGAGTGAAAAAGTTGTTATTTCTTCAAGTTGCTTTCCCTGATCGTCTGTTGTTTCTGTGGCTTTCTCACTGAGGGAAACATGGAGGAGGCAATGCAAAACCTGAACTTTTCCATTTGAAAACAGAGCTAAAAAACATCCTATTCCAAAAGGAAAATGCTGGTTTGGTTTCCAGCTGTTGCTTGGAAACTTAAATGCAGAGCATTTGACAATTTTGTCTCACTTAGAAATTTCCCCTGGGAAAACCTCCCAGTTTTCAATCAGCTCCAATTTTTGAGCTTCCCATGTCACTAAAACCTCCACTGACAACTTGTTTCATGGCAGAAGCCAGCTGGAGGGGTTTTCATAATCCTGACAGTGAATTGTCACTGTCACAGACCAAACCCACCGCTCCCCACTCTGTCCTCATTGACAAAGGAGAGTAATTGATTCCTGTAACATCCCACTGACTGTTTGTTTCAAACTCTTTGTACCAAAGATTGATTTTAATGAAATGTTCCACTTTTACACACCTGAAATATATCAAATTAAGTTTTTGAATGTGAAGTAACAGTTATCAAATACTGCCAAACAAAGGCTGTCACACCAGCGCAGATAGAGGCTGGGGGAATGGAAAGGGGAGAGGGATCCTGCTGTCTTTTGCAAAAGGTTCAAACCTGGCCCAGGATCACGTTTGTCCTTAATATCACCGAACCTACACATTATTATACCAGCTATGAATTCTACCTTCTTTTGACTTTGTAGGGCTTTACTGGCAATAGGACATGGGTGACAAACGATTCCACTTTTTCCCAGGTAGCCCTGTCTCTAGGTGCCAAGTCCTCATTTCCCCATAAGTTTTATGAAATCTGGGTTTCGTCCCTCATCCATCCCAGTTTTCACAAACATAGTTTATACAACCTGGAAAAGCAGTTGAATACTGACGTGAAATTTGCTGCTGATGTTGTTTTTTTAGGAGATATTGGTTTGTTTAAGGTAATGAACAAGGGCTGAATAGGGAGAATTACAGATGGGCTTCATAATTGCTCAGTGAAAATGGCTGCTGAAATTCTGTGTAAATAATTGTACAGTCATCTGCTTGAGGAAAAATGATCCTAACTTCACATGTAAAATGGTGAGCTCTGAGCTGGCTATTGTGGCACAGGAGAGAGCTCCTGTATTTATGCCAAAATGTGCAATCCTGTAAGTCAGAAAGATTATAGCAGAACTGGAAGAAGTTCAAAGAGCGACAGAGAAGATGAAAGATGCAGAAAGGCTTCCATACCCGTAACATCTGAGTAGCCTGGGACTTACCAGGCTATAAAAGGGTCAACTGCAGTAGATGGCTCTGAAAGCCAGAGCTACTACCTAGAGGAGATGGACAAGAATTGACTTCTGTGTCTACAGTGCAGGAACTAGGGGTAATTAGATGAAGCTACTAAGAGACAACTTCAGAAAAAAATTAAGGTGGAGGTTCTTTATGCAGTGGAAAGCAAAGTTCAGGACCTTACAGAAAAACAATGACAGCTAATAAAAAAAAGCACAAAATAATTTCTGTCTCTTGAGAAGTAATGAAGTATGGAATTGTTCTGCAACCACTGCAGTGTAGCATTCCCTTTCACTCATGGAGTAAAAGTGAATATAAGCACTCATGTCACAGCATCTACCCACCAGAAGGCTCTAGTCATGCTGAATTTTAGCTTTCATCATTCTGCTGTTTATTTTCCAAGACACCTGTCAGTGGATTATACTGTAAAGCTGATGAAAAAAGAGGCTTGAACTGGAGTTTTTTCATTCATACTAAACCTGATGCACATGACTAGAATAATGATTTTCTTTCTTCAGAAGAACCCAGAACTGAACCAAAAGTCCCGATTTTCCTTGGCAAATAACCTGGGTCCATCTCCAATTATCTGAGTTCTTGTGCAAAACTTCACTTCTATCCATGAAGTCCAAACATCGCTGGAGCTTTCTGACCCCAATCTGCCATGGGAAGCAGTAGGAAACACTGTGGGTTTCTTTACCATGGTGCCAAGGAAAGTCAGTATCACAGGGTAATGCACATCCTTCTGCAGAGATGTCATCACATAAAATTTAGCTCAGCTGTTCAGATTGGATAAGCAATGTTTGCTATGAGATCAAAATGATTGATACAGAAGACATTCAGGGCACTGGATGTATCTCTCACCCAATACACAAAACGGGGAAAGATGCCACTGACGGGGGCCGACATGTGGAGCGCAAAACTGTCCAAGTCTCCATCATTCCTCAGATACAACATCCACATGAAGAATTTGCTGGGCACATCTATAGTGGATATCATGACCATTACCGCCTGTTGCTGTTTTGGACTAGTGAAGGATTTCTGCGGTTTTGCAGCAATCTGAATTCATTTCCTGGTCTTAAGAAAAATTTCTGCAAGCTCATCTTGAAGAGGCAGCTTTAAGGACTGGTTTCCAAGATTGCTGTTCCTATATGCTCAGTTGACATCCGTCAACTCAGCTGTCAGAGGTCCGGAGTAAGACAAGGAGGAAAGAAGTCTGCCTTGGGTTTGAAGAAAGGCCCATCTAACCTTGTATCCTGTGCCTAGAAAGAATCAGAGTGCACACTTAAAGTATGAGACAAGTCATTCTTTATGTCCTCCTCCTTGCTTTCAGTCTGTAACTCCGGGATTTTCTGAACAAGAGATTATAAATTACTATTTAACAGGTCTTCGTAGGTTTTTGATTGTTTTATGAATTCATGCACCATTTCAGTATTCACAGTATCTTGTAGTAAAGAGTTCCACAGTTTAATTAGAAGTTGAATGGAAAATATACCTTTTCTTTTTTTTCCTAACTTGCTGATGTGTGTTACAAATTATTCCTTCTTGAGTTTGGGTTGTAAGAAATGGACTAATTATGCCCTAGTCATCTGTTTTGTGACACTTACAGTCTTGAGGACTGTTATTGTATCTCCCAGGACATTGCTTTTACTGATGGAAGTTCCCTTCGGTTCCATCTTTCCCCTATGGAAATCACAGTATACTTTTGAACATCCTTCTTGCTGTTCCCTATATTTTCCTAGTTCTACGCCTACTTCTACTTGATCTTGTTAAAAGTTTTTGGATAATCCATGTACACTGCATCAATCAAGTCACCCTTCTACACAAGTTCCTTTTCTCCTTTAAAGAGCACTAATGGGTCTGCAAGACATCAATTCCGCTGATAAATGCTTCGCAGATGCCTTTACTTTTTATCATGTTTATCCATGAGCCTGCCACTTCCAAACCCCAATGGGGATTTGAAACTATTCATTTCATTAATTTAAGACAGTTCCTCCAATTCATATCCCATAAGGAAAAGTTCCACTGCTAGAATTTCCCTAAGCTCCTCCACAGCAAACATCAATATGAAGAATTCATTTAGCTTTTCTGCTCTAACCTTATCTTCCTTGAGCTGTTCCTTTCATGCCTCACTCATTTACTGGCCTTGTAGACTCTCTGGCAGTGTTCCTGCTGCTGCTGTGTTTCAAAAGGATTTATTAGTATTTTTTATACTGTTAGCAAGTTGTTCCTCAAAATATTTCTTGGCCTACTTTATTATGATTTTACATTCATCTTGCCAGATCTTACGCTTTTTCCTATTTTCCCTATTTAGACATAACATACAATTTAGGACTTGCAGCAAGCTAATGCTTTGTGACACACATTATAGTGGGGAAAAAAGCACAACTGTTCTTCAACAGAAATGTTTTAATGGTATTCCTCAAAACCTGGATTAGAGGTGATACATGCCAACCCTGCCATCACCCCAGAAAGACTAGTTATCATCATGTCAGTGTTGTGATGTGGGTGAGTAGTGCACTTGTCAAAGTATAGAGCCTTCTATGAAAGGCAAGGCTGGAATTCACCCAGCCGTGCTGTAGATCTTGATATACAAACCAATAGCCATTGATTGCCTTTATAGGTCAAATGAGTCACACCTCAGAAATGCTCATGTCTCTTGTGTGACTCCAAAGGGAGTCGAAGGCAATGTGTTCAGAGATACCTGCACTAGAGACATCTACACCATGGGAGATGCCCCCCATCCCCCATTCCGAGGATGGCTCCATATTCCATGTTCAGTAGCTCTGGGCACCTCAAAGAGTGCTTCAGGCTAAATAATTAACAGAAATCCTTGGGGAGGACAGGAGGAGGGCTTTAACTCAAATAGAAACTTTAAGGGAGTGTGCGTATGAAGATGATACATGTTCCCAAGCCTCTATCTTTTTTGTGGAGGAACTTTTAGGATGAAGAGTTCTTGCATGAAAGCCCGATCCCCCAGGGTGATATTGGTGAAATGTTCTGACAGCATGAATGCTGCCTGACGGAGGAAAAGATTTCTCAGGGCTCTGCTAACATACTGTAACTGAGTTACCTATATTTGGACTTTCTAATTACACTTTATTTCTACCCTAACTTTTTTTTTCATGAGTTCAGGTTGATTTCAAGGTAACTAGAAAGCAGAAGGAATGTGCTAGTCCCCACTTGTTGGAAGTATCCATATACCAATTTCTTATGACTGGAAATACCATACAGTTAATTCTTCAAACAACCATTTTGTCGTCAACTTTATTTCTACCCTAACTTTTTTTTTCATGAGTTCAGGTTGATTTCAAGGTAACTAGAAAGCAGAAGGAATGTGCTAGTCCCCAGCTGATATGACACCAGCTCTGGAGACTCTTCCTTGAGCTCCACAGCCAGACTGCTGCTCTCTGGAGCTTCAGCCCAAGCTGCCTGAGCTCCTTTGCCACCTTGATGGTGCTCCCATGTCCTCTCAGCTGTGCTCACTGCCTCCAGCCGATGTTTGTCAGCCCGGTCTTCAGAGAGGAATGGCTCACCTGCAGGACCTGAGATGAAAAGACTGTAACCAGCCAGGTCTGTAGCTTTTCTACACCATACCAAGTCTTACCACAGGTATGGGGAAGTGTCCTTCACCACAGGAAGATCAGACATGGAGCTCTTGTATGCTCCCTCTCTACCAGGGTCAGCAGCGCCCTCCCTCCACACTCCTGTATAATTGTTATAACAGGAAAGCCACCCATCTAGCTCTCCATCCCAGGGGCTCGGGAGATTCTCATCCTCACCAATAGAGCATATGACTTAGCCCTGCTCTCCTAAGGCTGCAGGGACTGTTGGAGCTGCTGGACCCTGTGGTAATGCAGGATGCTGGAGAGCCAGGAAGATCAGGGCATTGCAGTCAGTTGTGGGCAAAGGCCCCAGATGATGCTGGCTTTGCTGGTACCTGGGCTACTGCTTGCTTCACAGCTTAGAGTGTGGTCAGTCCTGTGAGAGCCTGGCTTGGTCTAAGTCCTTCATCTCATCCTGGTGCCCCCAAACTCTGCAGCTGACTAGCAGCATGTCATTCACTCTCATGAGCCACAGCTGCTGCCCCAGGGGCACGAGCACAGGGAAAGGACCTTCCACCCCACACTGAACTTCTCCCTGTGTCATGTACTGCTTCAGATGGTGGAGTTCATGCTCCATCAGAGCAGGTTTCCTTGCCCAACAGAGGATCCTACATTTCTGTTTGCAGGAAGATAAACAAACAAAACTGATACTTCCCAGATAAAACCTTTTCAGAAAGAAATTTAAATTCCTGAAACTGTGTTGATGAAAGCCATGTCTGGGCAGCAGCTGCAGTGGGTGCTGTCAGTGCCTTCAAGGAGCAGCAAAGTCTTTCTGCACTGGCAGGTGCATTTAGAAACATCTCATCTCTATTTTACATGATACTGCAGTTTGGCTGGGAGTTGTATCCTCTGTAAATGAAAAAGCCCTATGAGAAAAATCGTTGCTTACCTGGGAATTGGGAGTTTGTCCAGGAAATATCCTGGACACAACCCTCCCCAGGAAATGGCTTCATCTCATTTTGCCAGTGGAAGATAAGGATAGGGAAGGGTTGATTCATAGGAGGAAGAGCACCAAGAAGTGTTAGCCAGTACCTCAGCAACAGTTCTCATTGTGGTGGCTTTGGGCTTTTCTGGAGTTATACAGTTCCATTTTGTAAGGGTCTGTGACTGTTTCCATTACAGAAGGCAACATTGACAGGTAGAAGATCCTGGAACAAAGGAGATGTGAACTGTGGTGAGTCCAAGCACGGGCGCACGTTTGTCAGAGGAACCTTGTAGGATCATTTGTCTCCAAGCATTTTCACCCTGGCTGGCAAGCATGCACCAGCCAGACCGACCGGTGCACAAGAAAGGCAATGATACTCAGATTACCAGTCACACCCCACAAAGAAAGGCCATGTTAGGAATTTTGGAGGGTGCTGCCTGCTCAGGCAGTAAGGCGAGTCCTCACCAGCAGTTTCCTGGAGCCCAGAGCTATCTGCAAGTGCCAGTGTGTAGCAAGAATGGGGCTGCCCCACAAGAGGCAACAATCTGGGAGCCAGGAGCGGCAGCAAGGCAGGTGGGGACAGCATCCTGAATGGAGGAACACAGTCCCACAGCACCCAAGCAAAGTGAGCACAGCAGGTCCCACAGCAGCAGCAGGCTCAGTCAACTGTCCAGTGATCATCAGATAGGTTCAGAGTGACAAGAACCGCTCCAGGGTCAGTCCAGGAAGCCCCATCAGCAAGACAGGACAATATAAGAACAAGACCAGGCACAAAACTAGCCACAGCATAGCTCGGGCTGAGCTTCAGTGGCTCTCCTGGGTCAACGGACATATGGGGAAGAGGTCCCACGTGAGGGTGGTCAGGACAATTACTGTCTCTTGGTGCATTGAAGGCCCTGGCAGCAGGGGTAGATCTTCTCTTCCCACCTCTGTTGGGAAATCGCAGAGGTTTGTGATTAAATAACCACTGCAGAAGGGTTGGTGGGCAGCATTTAATGGGGCTGTCCTGTTCTCCAGACCGTAAGCAGCTGTTGTCCAAAGTTTCTCCAGCACAGCTTCAGCCATGAGGGACAGGAAGACTCCCAGGAGTCCTCTGTGGGCTTTGAATCATCCTGACAAACCAGAGGCACCTTGGGCCCATCTGTTGACGCCAGGAGGGCCTTCACTAAAACCAAGCAATCCCCCCGCGCACGCATCTCAAAGCTGTTCCCCAGCCTCCTCCACACTTCCAAATCTCATTTTCCATGGCTGCTCAGAACTGAGAGGAAGGAAATTTCAAGGGCTTTAAACAACCATTTGTAGTTAATTTGGTGAAGCCTCTCCAGGCAATTAGTGCTGGAGGCACTCCCAGCACCCCAGGACATCCGTGTTCCCCGCATCAGACCTGGGCTCTGTCTGGCACACTTCCCGCTCGGTGCAGGGAGGGAGTTGCTGTACACAATTAAGTAGCCAAGACACTTAATTTAAAGTGAAGTGAAAATAAATGGGTGACTGTAATTAGTTATTACAGTTTATTAGCAACTCATATCCTTTGGCAGATACTGTCTTTATTCGATATTTAATGGGATTAATAACTTCTTAAGCAGGCATGTGACAGCAAAGAGCAGTTAAAGTTTACAACTGGGAGACAGGCGCTCTCTTGCCTCTTTCTTTTTTTCCCCTTTTTTTTTAAAGAGGGACATTTTTTTATGTCTCTCCTATACTACTTGCTGACTTATTGGCACAGTAAATCGATAGCTATTGCAACAGGCAAACAGATAGTGGCTGCTCTTTTAATTCGCCCTAACTAGCTGTGATTCTCAAGTCACATAGCATCAGCCATGAAACCCACCTGGGGTATGCTGACTCCCCTGGAAATCCAGAAGTATCTTAACCAAAATGTCTCAGTCTGCCATATCCTGGTGCAAGCCAGCCTCTGCTTCTCTCCCTTTGTCCCACAGTGACATGTCAGGAGGATTTTAAACTTGACTTCCCAACAGGGTGAGGGTCAGTAAGTGGTGCTGAGTTTCCATGAGGAGCAGTCTCTCCTTCTGGCCACCTTCCCCTGGCTTCCCTCATGCTCTCCTTCTTCTCACAGGTCCCTTTTTAGGATGCCAGACTTTGCTCGGGACCTGTCCCAAGTGCCTCTCCCTGGGAGAGCCATTCCCATCAAAGTCCTTATTTCCTCCCACCAATATTCCCAGCACCACTTTCTGCTGTGGAAATGAAAGGCTATTTGGCACTTCTGGCCACAGCTCAGGACATTGGAACAGGCTGCCCAGGGAAGTGGTTGAGTCCCCATCCCTGGAGGTATTTAAAAGACGAGTAGATGAGGCACTTAGGGACATGGTTTAGTGGGCATGGTGGTGTTGGGTCGATGGTTGGACTCAATGATCTTAGAGGTCTTTTCCAACCTCAATGATTCTATGATTCTATGACTGGTGAGGACTCCGTTGCCTTCAGCCCACCCAGCCAACAGAGTCATGGGACAAGCTGATCTCTGTGGTTCCCCAGCCCTTTCATCCATACCGGTTCAAACTTCCCCTCCTGGGACATAACTCAGCAGTTCAAAGAGTGAGTCACTTTCTTCTAGCCCTGAACAAGCAGCTCTGCCAGAACAAGAACAATCTCACCGTTCAATGTTCCTGGACCCTCCTTGCGAGATAGCCTGGGTGTTGCCAAGACCACCAAAAATCAGGTTGTGTCGGTCAATAGTGATGCCCAGGGACATGGTCCCTCACATCGGTGGCATCTCTGCCCTTCTCCAAGCAGGAGCAGGCTGAGACTCATCGTGCCGCTGCATTAGGCCAATGGAGGAGACAAATTGTTCATTGCTTCAAGGGTAGCTCAGGCAGCCGGGCATGGGGAACCCCCCGAGGATGGACCCAGCCTTGGCTCAGCCACCCCAGAGGACCTTGTTAGAGCCACCCCGCCACCAAGGCAGAGCACATTGCTGCAGTCCCAATGTCGTGCAGCTCATCTGGCAGTTGATGTTAGTGACAGCTCCCACAGTGGCCTCTTTCTGCCTTATCTTCCCCCTGCCACCCACCTTGATTTCATTTGCTAGCAAACGCACCCTTTGTCTATGTGTCTGTTTTTCTATCTGCAACTTCATTATTTTCTGTTGTGCATCAAGGGGACGTAGTTCTTAATTGCTGGTTTTTTGCAGTAGAGTTTCTTAATTTGAATGAGCAGCCAATCTCTGTCTTACTGCTGTCAGGACACAGGTTCTCAGTTTTATCCCTTTTTGAAACTTGTCACCAAATCAGTGGGATAATATACCAAACATTGGAGAGAAGTATTCTTTGGAAAGGGTCACCTAGATTTAACCATGTTTGAGTGGGAGATGGTGAGGAGCATGGTGTGAACATGCTCTTCCAAATGTCGTCATTCATCTTGTCCATTTATCATGTTTGTTCTCTACAATGGTGGAGGACAAGCCGGTTACTAGGATCAGGACACTAGAGGACTGATAAGGGTTTTGTGTATTTATTCATTCTTAAGATATAGGAATTAGAGAGTTTCACCAGATGCTAAACTTCCTAACTCAGAAAGTTGGGTAGGATTATGAAATACAAGAGAAAAGAATCCAGGGGAAGCAATTGCCTTGTGGCATCTGTGTCAAAAAGTTGAGTGTTGAGCTGTGCGAACAACGAAGCAAACTCAGTACTGCCTGATCTACATTTTTTCTTGACAGGCCAACAAACAACAAATTCTCCAGGCAAGACAACAGGAAGGAAGAGTAATAAAATCAAAGCAGGGCACACTGCTGTGTTCAGACCACGTTCTAAGAAACTGAGCAGTAAGAGCCAGGAGTTCTTTAAAGATTCATTTGCCCATACTATTCCCATTTTCTCAATGAGGAAAGAGTGTCATTTGGCAAACTGCCACTGGCCCTAACCTCGTGAACTGCTTCAGCTTTTGTTATTATTGCAAACTTCATCCTTGAAAGGGACCTAAGCGAGTTTAGACAGCCCATTAACTGTCCATTATTAGTGCATACATTCCTGCAAGATTAGCATTGCAAATGACTAACAAGGGGCTAAACTCATCTTGAATACAATTTGCTGCAAACGGGTGTGCTGGGTTCTCTAGTGCTATGAAAGACCAAGGGGAACAGGAGGGAGCTGCAGGCATAGACCATGCATAGCAGCATCAATCTCATAAATACAATAGTGGGGCGGGATGTTACAAACTGAAGCCAGCAGACATCGGTCAGGACCTCATGTCAAGGGGTTCAATCCACCTCCTCATGGCCATCTGAAATGTCAGCATGTGGAGTGGGATTCAGCTTCAGATCAGGGCATCTGCACTTAGATGTCCACCTGTAGGCTTCTTCTGATGTCTAGCTTTCCTCTGTAGAGGCACCTTCTCTGGGGGTGACTCAGTCTGTTCTGAAAATATGTCTGGGAGCCTGAATCGGGCCTCAGCAAAATGCATAGAGTCAATGCCTAAGTTGCAAGGCTAGTTACATTACCACTCTCACCTGGATTGCATGTCTGGCTTGCTTTAATTAAATGACTGTCTCATGTTTAACGAAGCTCTCAATTTCCACTACACACAGCACACTGCCCTGTTTATGACGCTCTATTACACCGACTCTGTGTGATCTGTCAAGGTCAGTTTAGAGGGATATTACTTAGCAGACAAGAATAAATCCCTTGATATTTATGACCATTGAAGTAGAAATTTATCACTGCACGATCCTGTTTCAGCAACGTGAGCCTCCCACTCTGGGCTGAATGTGAGGTTGTGTTCAACAGGGTTGTGCACAACCAAGCTGCTTGAGCGATGCAGCTGTGCTCAGATGGTACACCTGGATGCGGCGGTGCTCTGCACCAGACGTGGGGCACCTGAGCCTCTTGGCTGGAATGCCAGACTGGTATGATCTGACTGAGGGCTGCCATTCATTCATAGGAAGAAAACCCACCATCTTTCTACATGTTTCAGGGCTACTTATGACTATGTCTAAGTTAATGTATGTAGATCAGATCCAGAGGCATCTACCCAGAAATGCTCTAGCTTTGGGCTTTGCTCCCCTAATGAAGATAAGGCACATAAGTAAAATCTTTTAACAACAACAGTGGCAGCTTAGGTGCATGTGACAGCAATAGCTCGTTCCTTTGTGAGCAAGGAAAACTTTAAAACTATTCAAATAGAAAATGTGTGAGTTCTCCTTTTAAGAAGGGCTAACTAGTAACATGATAATATTTCCTAGAGGACAGTGAAATGTAAATAATCTTGTCGCTGCACATCTTGCAGACAATCCACCTCCTTTCTGTGTAATTTGAAGACCCATGACGTTATTTATTCACACTTGGAACTTCTGCAAAAATTATTTCTTCTATTCTCCAGTTTCCCTGTTGTTTGAATTTCCCACTTCATCTGCACCACCAAGACCCAGTCTCAACCACTGCCCTGGGCCACCCTGCGACGCAGAATGTAATGCCTTGCTGTGAGCTGTGCACACACACACACTTTGTTCATTTATAGAGTGCTGTGTGTCTCAAAAATGTGGGTTCCGAGGAGTGTTTTATATAATATTTATGTTTCTCAGACACATGAGAGATCACTCACAACCTGACAGAAGAGAAATGATGCCTCTGCCAGTGGGAGGTGGGTTTTGCTGCAACATCAGCAGAAAGTAAATTAGCTCCCAAATGAGAGTTCATAGAGTTTCTAGCTGTCATTTCCATTCAGCTTTGGACTATGCTCGCATCTTCTTTCTTAGAGGGAGGAGAAGTTTCTGCAAGTCTCTGGTCAGCACGAGGTATATCAGCTACTGATGCTGGAAATGGAGCACAAAGGTGATCAAGCACCTGCTCTCATTAAAGGGAAAAAGATACTCCAGCTGCAGCTGAGGCACTTCTGGCCAGTATTGCCAATGAGGTCAACTAATGAATGAAAATGTTGCACAGAACGGCAGAGCTAGGGGGAACACCTCCATTTGCCAACTGGATTTGCAGGTTTCCAACAGCTAGCCCTTTCCTCCAGGAACTTTGTAGCAGTTCAAGCACGTGAAGTAGGGAAGTCTTGCATTTCTTTATCTCCATCCTCCTTGTCAGGACCCTAAGCACAGAGAGATTAAATGAGATCTCCAAGGTCATGGTAGCCATAGAAGGGGAATTGTGCTGATTTCAGCTTCCACTTCACAGCACCCAGCTGCCTTCAAGCTGCTCACAGTATGTTCAATGAAAAAAAAAAAGTCATGATCATCCCCGAGGAGCTCTGCTGGTAAGAGAGTGCAGTGTAAAAAGGCCAAATACATATATGATAAACATTTGTGATCAGCAGGTGATGTCAGGCAAAACATCTGCTTCACTCGAGTTGAGACTGATTCTCCTGTGTTGTGACTGAGTCATTAAGGTGCTTAATTAACACAGGGGTCTAGCCCCATTTCAGGAATCCTGGAGTAAGCAAGACATCTGCGCAAGGCTGACAGATATGACACAGTATGTTCAGGAGACTGTCCTTCTGGAAAGACAGATGGAAGACAGGCAGGATATCCTAAGGCATCTCAAATGGCATTAGATGCCGATGTTTAGCTGGGTGAGCCCTACCTGCAGCTGAACAGGCTGCAGAGGAATGGGGGAATGTCACTGACTTGCTTCCAAAGAGGCTGAGACCCATCTGGAGTCCTGGATGTAAGTTGTGTTTTGCTGAGCTGTGGCTTGCTGATCCCCTAGTCCAGCTGCTGTTACAAGACTTGGAGTCAATGAAACACTGCCCTTGACACAGTGGACCCTGGAGGGTGCCCAGCTGCACCATTTTTGCTCCCTGAAGTTGTTTCACTTTTCTGTTCCACTCTTGACCTCTGTCACTTGCTGAGAGGGAGTACAGTGATAAACTTCTGTCATTCACCTGAGTGATGATGTCATGTGACTGTGCCATGTTATGGTGTCAGCATGTGAGACAGCAACACCTGGGAGATACTCTCATCGTCCCTGATACAGGACAGTCCTTTGCTCTGTCTGCACAGGAGGTCTGACAGCTTGATCATGTAGGTCCCTCACAGCTCTACCCTCTTTAAACACACAGTGCAGATGCTGGCTTTCCATTCCAGGAAGGCATGCCCTATTCAGCAAGGGTCAGGAAGCCACTGAGACCCTGGAGTGAACAGGGGCACTTCTGCCAGAATGAAAGGGTTTTAGGTTTCCTGGCTGTGAAGCTGTACATTTCTTATCCTTCCTGTGGTCTTAAAAGAGTGTTTGGCTTTAGCCCTGCTTGTCCTCCTGATTATTCCCATGCTACCTCTACCCAAGACTAATAGCTGAGCAGACTATGCTGACTGTGCTGACTTCCCAAGCAGGCTGGTTTTATAATTATTCTCTCCAGTCTTCAAAGTTTGCTGCTTCTAGATTGCATGGATGTTTTAAAAGAATAAATGCTTTAGGACCTTCTCCAGGAAACACTGGCATCAGTCTTTCCATTGAGTTGTGTCAGCATTATGTCATATCTCTATTAGAGGTCTTTTAATGACTTTGGGGTTTCATGGGCCAGTCAGGAGAACAAGTCACTGGTTTTTAGGATCTGGAGCACAATCAGAGCAGACAGTATTGAGGCACTTCAGTCTCTAGCAAATGCCTGTTTAGTGTGTGCACATTTAACTTTTTGGAAGCTTAAAATGTGAATGTGACCGTATCTCAGAGGGACAAGAAAAGATCCCTGAGCACAAGCAGATCTCCCTGAAGACCTCCTACCTTCACTCCAAAGTAGGATTTGTTTTGGGAATAGAGAAACTCAATATAATCTTTGTTGAAATTTTCAACGGAAGGGATGACCCCTTTGGTTGAACTTGTCACCATTAGAAAGCCCACAGATGTGGCTGATGAGAAGTGCTTGTACACACTGGCATCTTGCCTACCCAGCTGCAGCCTGTCAAAGGCTGGTTGCTCAGTGGAGGTCACCTCAAATGCTAGAGAGTCAATGAGAAATTTTTTGCTTCTTTTTGCACCTTGCTGAAGAGCAGTACTGAGTGAAGACTTCAGCCAGCCAATTTGGACACTTAGTCTCTGCTGCTACAGATGTTGTTGATGGACAGGAGATCCACAGGTCAATTGGAAGAGGGTTTTTTCTGAGCCTCAAAGCCAAACAAAGTCAGTAATGTATGCAGTTAAAAAGAAATTGAGAAAGGAAGTACCAAAAGTGGATTAATTGCTCTGAGTCTCTAGCTGTAGACGGCTTTTCAATGGCTCCCCCTTAGATTTAGATGATCATGTCTAAATTAAGGAAACTAATTAAACACTCATCGGCTAGTTTGCAAACAGCAGACAATTAACTCCAAACACACTCACTGCTGGAGTTAGCTCAGCAGCAATGGAGGGAGTGTCCCGGGCAATACAAAATATCACATGGTCTTGAAGCTTTGCTTTGCTGTATATGTTACAGACCAGAGTTATGGAAGCCGTAGAGCAACCAGGAGTCCTTTGGAGCAGGTATTACCACAACATCAGTAACCTGGTCTTGCTGAATTTAGTGAAATGCCACCACTTCCAAGCACCAAGAGTATTGACAAGTCTTCCCTCTGGGTTGACACCAGGAACCAGAGCTCAGACTGCATGAAGGTGGGTGTCACCATCACTCTCAAAGAAGGGGAAGGACCAAATGATGCTGTCATGGGAAAGCACAGTTTTGACCAAGTCAGATGACAAGGCAGAAGACCACAACCTTTTCCTCTTGACCACTTCCAGCCTTATCATGAAATCACCAAGGTGCCATAAATGTGGAGCTAAACCTGCTGCGCTCCAGGGGCCAACACTGCTCCAAAGCAGGTGGGCAGCTCTACCTAAATTTGGCTCCTCGGCATAAAGGTACCTGTGGAGTAATTTCCACATCATTTCTCACTTCCCAGGATATATTTTTGTTATATTTTTGCTAAAACCCAGGAGAACAATTTTCAGGGAAGATTCGTCACAAGGTTTGTTCCTAGTCAAGAGGGAATGTGGTAAGAAAATGGTTATCTTCCCCTGCAGATAGCTACCAGCTATATTCCAGAGAAGCCAACCTGGACAGCCACATTTGTGGCCCCTTAAACAATTTCCATGCTTATACCATTGCCTGCAGTGCAGTTTTAACCTAAAGGCAATGATGTGAGGAGGCAAAATGGTTACCTTATACTTTACTCCTTATAACCAAGGAGTAAAAGGTCAGAATTACCTGGGATGCCACTTGAAACAGTAAAGCTGGCATGAGGGAAACACACTCAGCCATTGCAAGGGGATTAGGCAGGACAGGAAAGCAAGACTTACACAGATTTTAAATAAACCCATTGGCAGCATCTCAGTGAGCATTCACAGTGTGAATGGCACATGAGGCACAAGTGGGGATGGACAGGAAGGTAGTGTTTTCAGTCACATTTGAAGCAGTGTGTAGCCAAGCTTTGACTGCAAGGCAAGTACATGACATCGGTTTTACTGTCAGTGCCCAACATGGCAAAGTAATTGCAAATAGCTCAGAGATTACTCTGCATAGCAGGTGTCCAGCCTGGATTGTCACTGAAAGAGAAGAAAATACCATGAGCCTTATCATTCCCCCCCTCTAAGATCTGCAGCTGGGAAGGGGTGAGTGCTTGGTGAGACTTCCCCAGCAGTAGGGACTCAGCCCTTCGAAAGGAGCCCATCAGGGTGCAGGGGTAACTCTGCAGCTCCTGGTGACTCTGGGACAATCAGGTCAGATAACTCACTGTTGGGCTGTCCTGTCCTGGCAGCACCTCCTGGGGGACTCGAGGATTTGTCCCATTCACTGCTGTAGAGGGGATACCACAGTAGTGAATGGGGCTTCAGGGCACTTGGCGTTTGCAGAGTGCCTGGCAAAAGGCACCACTGCCAAAGACTATTCCTGTGTTTTCCTCCCAGTAGCCAACAAGGAGGGACGCTGCCAGCAGTAGTAGACGTTGAGGTGTAGGGTCCCTTGCTCTCGTAATAGCTTAACATGGAGCATGAGCCGAGCTTGCCCTAATTTAGAAGTATAGGTTTGTTCTCTTGGTTTTCAGTGAATACAGCTGAGGGAGTTGATACAATCCTGGGGACCCGCAAACGGTGAAACATGTCTCATTGACTCAGTAGATGAGCAATAGCCTAGGTTGTGTCCTGTGTTGCTCTCCAGCTCTTTTCACTCCACCTTGGGACAGATGCTGGGTCAGGTCCACTACCTTGACATTTTATATGAGGGAACAGACCTATAAGGTTGCAAAGGATCCCACAGACCTTAGCCACCTGTACCATCCCTTTCCCAAGATAAAATCAGCTCTACCTCTTGTCTAGCTTCTTCTTGAAGACTTTGGTGATGGATTCTGATCTTCCCCATTCAATTTATCAGGTGCTATTATGATCACACCATTAGATGAACATATCTTGGCCACCAAGGACATGGCACAAGGCCCACCTTTACAGCAGACTTTTCCAAGTTTAAGTATGGAATTGCCTTCTCTTTCCCAAAGTTGAACAACCCCAATTCATCAGATCACTTCAGGGTTTTAGGCTACTGATTGTCCTCAGCATTTACCTCTGGACCCTTCTGGGTTACTCCAGTTGTCACTCTGTGCAGCACTCCAAACTGGGCATGGTGCCCCAGCTGGACCTTTTCCTGGTAGATGGTCCTGGTGTCCTGAGCCCTGCCTGCACACAGCCAGGGTGGCGTGCACCCTCTGTGGTGGTGGGACACTGCTATGTCGCACCCATGTATGATCCCCTCTTCTGTCCCCAGTTGGATCCCACCTAAAAGAAGAGTTTTACATGGTCCTTACTGAACTCTGGACTAGAGCTTTATTTTAGCTGTTTCCTCAGTCTCAAGGTTATTTAAAGTCCTTTCCAGTCTTTTGCCATCTGAGGCCATTTGCAAATGCAAGCAACATGAGCATCTTCTGTTCTGTAGTACAACTCATAGATGGGGATGTTGAATAGCCCAAGGTCCAGGGAACGTCTTAGGGATAAGCTGTCCCAGGCTGAAAAAGAGTTATTGGTAGCTGCTTTCTAATCCTGGTTGGCTGCCCGGTTCTGTATCCCCATCTGGTAGATTCATCTCACGCATATTTCTTTAGCTTGTTTATGGGGATTTAATGACCGAGAGAGTTAAAAGTGCCACTGCATCAGAACAGATAATATCTATTGCCTTTGCATTGTCCACAGGATCAGTTACCCTCTTACAGAAGGAAATTAGATGGGTTTGATATGATTTGGTTTTGACAATCAATCAAGGCTGACTATTACTCACCTCCACATATTTTCCAGGTACTACTCTCCTTAATTATTTTTCCAGGAATTAAAGCTGAGTTACAGAATTCCAGTACTGAGACACAGGACCTCCAGCACCCACTCCTTTCCCCCTTCCAAGTTCAAACTTCATGTGCTAAGAACTGTGTTGAGACTGAAATGGACTGTGCTGCCACGGTGGCTGACAGTGCTGCCTCCGATACCCCCTCCCTGTCCTGTCCATAAACTCACCCGGTGAGGGGCAGATTCCCCAGATGTGTACTCTCCAGAGCAGACCTCTCCTTGCCTGTGCTCCTGTGCAGGGATGCGCCAGGGTCCCACAGCAGGAGCTCTGACTGTATCCATGGACTTTATCACAAGGAGGTACCCCCATGACTCTCTGGTCTGGTCTCCTGTTAACGTGGGCTGCAGCACCTTGCTGGTACTGCCTGCAGGGAACTGCTCTTCCATGTGTGTTAGCTGTTATCTGGCAGTAGTTACGTTGCGATCCAAACTTTGTGTAACTTCCCTACCAGATTAACATCTGTGTGCAGAGAAGAAAGCCCTCCCCTCCAGCCCTGGCAGGCAGGGCCGACATTAAGCTGCTCCTCAGGAGGAAGAAAACCTGTAAAATACTATTGGAAAACTCCTAGGAGATCTTTTAAGTCATCCCAAATGCTACATGGCCTAGAAACTTCAGAGCTGATTTATTGACCAGACATTGCTAAGAGCTAGCACACAGGCTACTGGAGAGAGCAGGGAGACTTTCTTTTTCATACCCACCCCGCGCAGAGATAGCAGTGTGAGGGCAGGGTTCAGCAACCCGACTGCATTTCAGGGGCTGTATTCAAAGGCACAGGGTGCCAGCAGTCCCCATTTCACTTCCCGAGTGGTTGGCCATACTCTCAGACTTACTCAGCTCCCAAAAGTTCTTGTCATCCCTGTCACTCTGTGTTGGTGGCTCCCTAGTGCTAAGTGCTTCAGAATATTTGGTCCTCATGGGGACCTGAAGCACCAGAAAGGATGGAGAGAGGTGCCATAAATCATGTCTTGCAAATATTCCAAGAGGCTGGAATTTCTCTGATTGCTCTGCAGACTTGTCTTTGGTTTTTAACCTGATCCTGCCCCTTGACTCCATCTCCTTCTTGATACTGCTAGTTTTGCCTTGCTAAGGCTTATTTCCAGTCAATAATTGATAAATGCTCCCCTCCTAATTCCTCTTTAAAAGAGTTTTCTTTTTTGCCTGGGAAACAGCTGCAAAATGCACCCTTGACAGCTTTCCTTTTAACCTCATTTCCAGAGCTCTGCTCTTGTTTAACAATAAACCACACACATCATTTACTGTTATTCTGTAAGTAACACTCTGTGATTCAACTTAGATTTATTCAATTTCACGCTGGAGCAAGCTATTTATTCCTGAGTCTATTTTCTCATAAGCCTAAATCACAATTTATCAAGGTTAAGCATTGTTTTAATTTAAAATAAAATATGAGAGAACCCATTGCAAAAGGAGCATGATCTGCTACAGTCAGGCAGTTACTCTCGTCTCAGAGTTGCAGCTCTCATTTCTTCCTGCAGCCCGTTCACAAGGGGGCTGGGTGAACAGGGGGATGTTTTACATGAAATAGGGCTCCAAAGAAGAAGCAACCCGAGGTGTGACAGCAAGCTCAGAGCTGAAGTGTTGCATTATTATTTTATTGGATGGTGGTGGCAGCGGACTTGAGCTAAGCATGAAAGGGTAAATCATCCAGCCCCGAATGCGAGAGGAGCTGGGGAAGGCAGGGGAAAGGGTCTCACGTCCTGTTAGGACCCATGGCACCCACATGTCAGACAGGGAGAGATGACCAGCAGTAGCTACACAAATGCATAGCCGTCCCCAAAGCAAATGCCCACCATCTGGCCTGGGGACAGGGGCAGAGGATGTGCTGTCTTCTGGAGACCCAAGATTGCAGCACTGACTGCTTTTCAGGTGCCCTGAGCCATGGATGAGACAGCCCTTGCTCAGAGGGAGAGAAAGCGTAAAGCTGTTCAGGATGGCACCAAGGTAGCAGGGAGCAGGATAAGCCACGTACCTGGTCACCCCTCCGGGGGACAACAGTGATGGATGAACCCTCAGAGTTCTCCTGTCCTTATAAAGGCACTGGCAGTACCAGTGCCGTAGGCATTTCAGAGAATAAACACCTGCCTGCAGCATTTGCTTGCACTCAGTGGGGCCTTGGTGTTTCACAAGCTGTGAGGACCTCGTCTTGCGGGGAAGACACCTGCCCTGTTCCTCCCGGGAGCCCACCCCTGGTGTGTGTGCTGTCCCCAGGCGAGGAGGCTCCTGCAAGACCCAGGGGAAGCCGAGAGGAGGTGACCTGCTGCTCCAGCGCTGCAGGGGTTCATGTCTCTGCGATGGATCACCCTCTCACTGCCACCGGGCACTTAGAGAGCATATATGATATACTGCATGAATCGAGGTGAAGCTATATAATACAGACGGGTTAGGGAGGTTAGTTAAATGTTGCTAGAGGAAATCTAATGAAGGGAGAGTTTCCAGAAAGCAGTGGTATGTACCAGGAGATGTGCCGGTCAGCTGTGATCATGAATCGAGGATGGCAGGCTCTCTCTCAAGGGCTATCCAGACAGAGCAGTGCCGGATGGGTCTCCCAGCTCTCCACTTCATGGGCCAGAGGAAATCACCTGAGCAGCAGGAACATAGAGACGCATGCAGTCAAACAGCATCCCTCCCTCCCATCCTGTGCACGCAGCTCTTGGGTGCTGCGTCTGCAGCTCCATCACTCCCTCCTGCAGGTCCCCAGCCACCCCCTCTGGAGCCTCTGCCTGCCTCCCTACTGCTCTGCCCCACGGCTCTCCCTTCAGAGCCAGCACACACCGACCTCCTCTGCTGAGCAGGGGCAGAGCCTCAGCACTCATCTGGCAATAAAAAAACTGCTGGACATCAGTAATAGAGAAAAAAATGTTTGTGAGCAAGGAAGGGCCATAGACTTGAAGGGAAAGTTGCCATAACCAGAATATTTCTGTATGCTGGCATATGCTGGAAGAGGAGCAACTGAAAATACATTAGCATCATGGAGACCACTCCTGGGAAGGGTGTCATAAGGCAGTTTTTCCTCATACCCATTTGGAAGATGAGATTGTAAATAGACTTGGAATGAGTCACGAGACACACACAACTGCCCTGCCATTTATAAAATGCTCGCTTGCCACATGGTGCCATCCGCACGTTGGTTACTTAAGGAAACAGAGGTTCTGCCAAAAACCAGAAACAGGACTGTTTCTAGTGTCTATAAACACATTGTGAGAGGCATTCATGGAGCTTTAGGTAATTGTGGAGACTTAGCGTTAACTACAGCAGTGGATATCTGCAGAGTGACAGACGCTGCCAGATGAAACTCCTGGTAAATCAGGAGGAGAAAGGAGAAGCAGCTGGTGTGGTCACTGTTAAAGACAGCAGCTCCTAGAAAGACCATGTTTCATAAAGCGCTGGCAATGCAAGCCAGCCACTGAGCAGGGAAAACCTGCAAGGGGGTGATGCACTGCTGAAGGGACCAGAAACATATCTCCTCCTGCAAGAAGCAGCAGCCGAGGTTCACCATAGAGAGCCACAGGGGTCTGTAGGTGCTCTGAGCACTATCTCATCAAAAACATAGCTCCCTGCGAGCAGTTATTGGTTGCCTGTACCATGTGCAATTAAAAATGTGAAGGAGCTGTGGAGCTGGATGGAGACCCTCTCTCTGCTGAGCTAGAAACAACTGCCAGGTCACCATAGTGCCAAAACAGGCAGAATGCATTCAGCAGCCATCTGGGCAGAGGAGGACAGCAGTTCAGGAGGTGCAGACATGCAGAAGTGACTTTGAAGTGCGGGAGGTGTGTATGAAACACACTGAGGCACAGGGAAAGCCTCAGTCCCAGCAGCACAGAGCTCAAGGATGTAGTGGAGAGGCCTGGAGCGATTCTCCACGAGCCATTATGAATGCCACCCTGCCGAGGAGAGATTACCTCCCGTAGACACACGGGCATCTCCCTGGTCCCTGCCAGGAGACAGCCTGTGGCACTGAATGAAAGTCTGGGGCATGCTTTAGTCCATCATTTACCACGTCCTCCACAGCCTGACAGCAACTTGGTTTATTCACGTCCTACCAGGAAGGCTGCTCATTCACTTTGCATTTTTCTGCAGAAAAAGAGGAAAAACTGCTGGAGATGGTATCTTCAATGTATTTTGTAACATATAGAGGTCTATTTTTATCTGTTTTAGTGTTTAACAGTTCCACCGCAAGACTGTTCGAGGTATGGCATGAACTGGATTTAAAACCATCAGCGTTGTAGGGAATGCATCCAGAAGACTCCTGTCTCAAGGTCACTCAGGGGCTGAATGAGATGCTTTTAAAATTATTATGGTTGTTTTCATGAGGACTGAAGAAAAGCAGCGTTGAGAACAGGAGGGTTAAGATAAGCATTAAAAAATGAGTGTTAGGAGAGTCTCACTAACGTGACGATGAGCTTTCCCTTGTGTGCGATGCTGCACGCTAACCACCGTGTGCACTATGGGATACACTGGCTGGTGTACATGTGGTCCCTGTGGGACATGAGGGAAGGGGGCCTCATGTCCGTGTCTCACTCAGGAGGTGCCCCAAAGTTCTGGAGCAACGCTGTGGTGTGACCCTCTTCCCATGTCTCCAACACATTCAGTCCCACCATCTTCAGCTTGCTCTTGGGAGCCTGGCAAGCACAGCGAGGTGTTACAGTGGGGACCTCTGCGGCGTGGCTCCTGTTTTCTCAGTGAACTATGGCCAAAGGGAACTGGTGACTCCTACAAGCTCCGTAGGCAAAATGCTCATACTGGGAGTGATGTCTCCTCACATACAATTCAGGCTTCACTGGTTCAGATGACTCATCTGCAAACTGCCACAGCCTGAAACACATGCAGGGATCCCTGCATGAAGGGACAGCGTTGCCTGCCCTAGGCAGGAGTGTCAGCCCAGGGCTGAGCCCCCCCGACAGGAAAGACTCTAATGCAGTGGGGACAAAGAGCAGGGTTTTGTCTCCAGAGCTGTCACCCTGAAGGCTTAAAACAGCACGGTTCTGCTCCTACTGCATGTCCTGAAATGCTTTGGAGGCAATGTTGTTCATATTTCCTGAATGTTCTCTCTTCCCCTAAATAAGAGATTTCAGCCCCCATTCCAGATTCCAGAAAGGCATAATTATAGGGGGGGGGGGGGGAAAAAACCAAAAACCAAAGCCAAAAGCTGTTCAGTGTAGTTAGAGCTATTTCTTGCCAGGCAGAGGATGCTGGGGGGAAACAAAACCAAAGCCAAAAGCTGTTCAGTGTAGTTAGAGCTATTTCTTGCCAGGCCTGTTCTAGAGGATGCTATTTGCACCTGCAGACAGTCACATGCAGACACAATTTGCAAACCAAGACATCAAGACAAGAAGCTTTCTCAAGTAAATATTTTTACTTCTTTCAAAAACACAAATGAACCCAGCTGCAAAGGACCTTTTCTGAGCTGTGGAGGGCTGTGATCTGCTGGAGAACCTTATTCTTGAGGCTGGTTATCCATATTTTCAATGCAAAACTTCTGAAAAATGAGCATGATTGTTATATTTATTTTTAATTCTACATTTCTTTGAAGCTATATTTTTAATATCTTTTCCTCATGCATTTACTCTGCTAGTGGAAAGTGTTTCCCTACTTTTTCCCCCTCCTTTTCCAAATCCTCACTGTTGTGTAGTGGCAGAGTGACAAGAGAGCTTTGAAACTGCACAAATCTGCCAGTCTTCCAGTGCTGGCAAAGTTTTGCAGAAAAACAGAACAGTGGAAAGAAAAATTGCAAAAAGGGGAAAAAACCAAGCATTTATTGGTACTTAAAATAAAAATGAGAAAAAACTTCCCCAAAAAATATATCCTGCCACAGGAAATTTGAAGAATCTGAACTTTGTGAAAGAGAAACACACTGGACTGGTTTTCCCCAATAATTATTAATTTTTGACCAGTTGTCTTAATCTCTGTGGCAGAATGACAACCCCTTGCCCGTATGTAGCACTTTTCTGTGGTAGATATGTTTTGCTAACAAAGGAAGTGGGTTTAATCTGCAATGGGGAAACTGAGTCACAAAGAGCCTTGATAAGCTCAAGCCAGCAACAAGGTGAGGATTAACACCAGGTCCTCTGCAGTCAAAAGCAGGCTTTTATTGCTAAATTGGAGGATGACTAGAGAAAGGCAGCCATGCATGACATGCCTCATATCATTTGTTGGTGAATGGCTGAAGTAATGGGAAGTGACACAATCTCTCACCCAGCAGCCGCAATGCATCAGGAGCGACTCTCTGAAAGACAGAGCTGGCAGAGAGCCATGGGTTCAAGGGTTACCATTTTCAATCAAACCAGCTGGAAGATTAAAACAGACATTGGCTAGGTACAGAGGGGTGAAAAATTTCTGTTAATCACAGATGTTTGGTAACACCGGGCTTTTTCACAGCTGTTACGAGCCGCGTCAGTGTCTCCCTCCCTGATGCTCTGCTCCTTGGGGCTGTCCTGCAGGGTCACGGCTTGCAGAAACCCTCCCATCTCCTGTCCTGCTCGTGGGAGCAGCTGATCCAGGAGCATCCAGACACTCTGCCCTGTTCCCCACATATCAGTCCTTAAAAACCCAGCTGCCATCAATCTGCCTGCGTGCAACACTCAAATGCCAGTTGAGCACTTCAGCCACCGAGGCCACATTCAAAAAAGAGTTGTGCCCTGGATCCCAGGGAGGGTTTGTTGCAGGATGAGGACTCTTGTGAGATGGAGCATGCCCTGACCTCCCAGCTGAGCATTACTCCCATCACCGACACTATTGCAGGCGTAGCACAGCTGTTAGCTTTGTCAGGAATACCCGAGAGAGAGCAAGGATGCTTTCCTGTTTGGTGCTCCGGGCAGGGTGTGAAGCAGCAGCCCAGGAGTTTACAGCTCAGCTCCTCTCTAACTACTGTTAAGTGGAGGGAAAAATGATAACCCTTGATGTGAGGACCCACGAGGGAAGCAATTAGCAGACACCCACTTCTGCTGTGTGCAGAGAGTGGAAGCTTGTGTCTGTCTAAGTGTCCCGAAGGTCACAGCTTGATTTAATAAAGGTATCTGCCTAGAAAGGCAGCCTGATTTCCCATGCTGGAACAGCAAGCAGCACTTATTAGCTAGACCTCAGGGCTTTGCTAATGAGCTCACAAATGTCTCACCTGGAGGCACACAGGGCTGAATCCTTCTCAGTGGAGATAAGAGTTGTTCCCTTTTCACAAAAATAGTGGTCTGTCTCAAGATGAGTCTGCAGTGCCGAAGTCCCAGCTCCCTCCTCTCAGACTGCTGCTGAGGTTTGTTAAGGAAGGGTGAGCAGAGCCAGGGCCTGCCCGGATGCTTGAGCTTGAATACTCCTGGGGGGTAGTTTTCCTTTAGATCAGCACCATGTCTTATTGTCAGGGTACTGCAGAAAGAATTTTCCACCTGTAGATGAGCAGCCAGCTGTTAATCATCACCACAGCCAGCACTTCCCACTGCTGCCAAATCCGCCCTGGTTTTACCCAGCAGTAGTTTATGGACTTGTGAAAATTAGTTCACTGCCTGTTTTGCTTCAGGGAGCAGCGCGGAGCTGCTCTGAGCATCGCCTTCCATATGGACTGATGTTTCCCTCTCCATGTATCCTGGGACAGAGGTAACCTGCTCCCTCTGCCAGCGTTACCCCCAGCCCAGGCTGCCCCGTGCTCTCACCTCAGGCTGTGAATAACTCAGCTATGTTTCAGCCCTACGCCACCCGGTTGAGCAGCTTGGCAGGTGCTGTGGGTCTTGTTTTCATTTTTTGTCTTTCTCCGATAAGGGAGGAATGAGCATTTTCCACCATCCTTTTTGCCTCTCAGGTAACCCTGACAATACAGGGACTTAGGACATGGCAATAGCCTTTATTGCTCTTTTTCTTTGCCTGGGATGTGTTATTATCTGTGGTGAGACTGGATCTTTAGGACTGATGGTCTGAGGCTTGTTCACTAGGAAAGTCCCTGCTCTGTGGGAATGGTCCCTCTCCAGTGTGGTCAGGAGAGGGGGAGCCCAGAACTGGACACTGGCTCTTCACCTTCTCCCATGCTGCTCCCTATTTCACTCTTCTGACAGGTCACATCCCCCCCGGCACCGTCACACAGAGTTGAAACTGTTGGCAAAGATCAAAGAGGACAAGAAGGTGGCAGGCGCATTGATTATTTTAGGAGTTGAAAGGGATGTTTACAGCTTCCCGAGTGAGGTTGTGCCTCTGAGGTAACATTCCCAGCACTTTCAGCATTGTTGCTGTCATCTTCCATGATTAAACTTGTTCCCTTTTGATCCTTTCATGCAATGGGATCAAAACAAAGCAGGCAAAGGTACAAGATCCAGAAGTATTTAGTCAGCACCCTGTTCAAAGGCTTTCCTTTCTTACTGAGCTGGGGATAAATGAGCAAATAAAATGTGCAGACAATTAATAAGAAGGAAAACATCCTAAGGAGGCAACTAAATCGTGGGGGCAACCATCATGTTTACGCGTGACCTGACACCCATCAGTGTGGAAGTGCTAAGGAGATTTAAACTCCAGAGAGGAGTGAAAGCTGAATTTGAAGGATGGGTAGAAAACAGGGAGGTTCCCTACAGATGCAGAAAGATGCAGAGCTCCATGTTTCTCTCTGCAGCCAAAGGAATAAAAATTACCTGCTCCCAGAAATCTTTATCCCTCCAGTGGAGAAGCTTTACTGGGATTAAGGAAAGGCATAAAAATAACAGCTAGCTTAAAAAGATCTGTTAAACCTGTGAGAAGATCCGTGGAAGGATTCTCCTTAGACCAAGCTTGTTGACTGCAAAGTGCTCCCCACCAAGCATCTCTTCCCAATGTCACCACTGGGGTACCTCCCGCTTGGGCTGCATGTCCACCTCAGATCAGAATGAACATTATGTGTTTAATAAGGTGATTTCAAATGATTGTTTTTCATGGTCTGCAAGGTTTTACCACTGTGCCTTGAAAGAAATATGGCAGGCAAGAAGAGCTACAAAAGAAGCAGGGCACAAGTAATATCATGTAAGAGAAAGTAGACAGGATGGATAGAGGGTATGACTGGATCTCTTCAGGTCCAGTGCAGGGAGTAGAGATGAAAAGTCATCTGAAAGGGTAGATAAGAGGCCTCTGCCATGCTTTGCTCTCCTTTGTTTCCCACTCTGAGTGTCTGACTGCATCGCTGTTCTGGGTGATGGCTCCAATGGGGAACTTGACTGTACAGGTGAGCAGAAGCAAATCAGCCAACACTGTGGGAGACTGGGCAGGAGGTTTCTGGCTTAGCCTCTCAACAAGGTAGAGATGAGTTTGAAGATGTTTGTGTCACAGCTGGGCTCTGCCTGGAGTGAATCCTTGGCTGCAGGTGGAGCTGAGACCAACATGTTCAAGAGTTGAGCAATTGACAGGCCACCCATGTGGAAGTGTCCAGAGTATGACAGCACGTTCCCCACTGCTAACGCAGCTGGCGAGCCTTGCCCTTGGAAATAGCTGATAACAGAAATTGTCTGTGAGGCCCATGTCTCCAAACCTCAGGGAGGTCCTTCATGGTGAGAAATTCCTAACTCCAGGACACAGTTTATTATAGAGAGCCATCTACTCTGTCATGTTCTCTGTCCTCAGAGCTGCATGTGACTTGCAAATCATTCTCATTCCCCTTCCTTTTTGCCTCAGCAGGTGTTTCCAGGGAGGGAATAAGGCTGCGGAAGGGAGAGCTAAAACAGTACAAGATGTGACACTTAAAGAAGAAAAAAAAAAAAAGAAAAAAAGAAGGGAAAAAAAAAAGTGGTTCCAAATCTCTTTCCTCAGACAGCCACATGTGATTACAGTATTTATCAGCCTCTAACTCAACACTGAGCAGTTCCAGCTTATAAAGAATGACACATGCAGAGCACAAAATAACAGGGCTGCCAAAGGATCCTGAACGGAAACAAAAACCGTGGCAGCTCAGTGAGTGGATTAAAAACACACCAGGAGGCCACGCGGCTGGGCTGCTTGGCAATTAGTGTGACAGCGGCTGCAAAAACACGTTCCTCCAGGGAAGGGCCAACCCCATCACTTGCTGAAGGAGAGAGCTTCTCTGCTCTGCTGTCCTGGGAGTGCAACTTGGTGGCTTTTAAAAACATAATGCCTGGAGCAGGGGACCTTTCCGTGTCTTTACTAGTCAGTCTTCCTGGAGAATGCAAGGACAATAGTTCATGTCTAAAAGAGGGATTTAGACTAGATATAAAGAAGACATTTTTTACGCTGAGGGTGGTGAAGCACTGGCACAGGTTGCCCAGAGAGGTGGTGGATGCCCCATCCCTGGAAACATTCAAGGTCAGGTTGGACGGGGCTCTGAGCAACCTGATTTAGTTGACGATGTCCCTGCTCATGGCGGGGGGGGTTGGACTAGA
>NW_008795688.1:537642-556450 GCF_000699145.1 Aptenodytes forsteri | reverse complement strand
GCAGGGGGGTTGGGCTAGATGACCTTTTAAGATCCCTTCCAACCCAAACTATATGATTCTGTGATTCTATGTCTTGTCCTATTGGCTTCCCTTGCACCAACAGGAACCAAGATTTGGGTCCTCTGCTGTGGTCAGGCTGCGTCTGCCCACCTGCAAGGAGCAGTGCATCAGCCTACACTCCTGCAAATGATAAAACTGATAAAATGATAAAACTCCCAGGAGAAAGTGACCCCCACAGTACTGGGACCAGGAGGGCTGTGCTGTCACTTCACTGTCACTCTGGCTCACCCAGGCATTCCCCTCCTCTCTGCCCTCATGTGGCCGAGGGAATCCCTGGCATGACCCTCTTCCCTGTCAAGTGCCAAGGAAGGGTTGTTTTCAAACCAGCTGGCCTGGACCAGAAGGGTCCATCCAGGCTGAGGCTTGAGCATCCGAAGCTGGCTGTCCTCAGGTGTCAGCCCCAAGCCTGAGCTGCTCTCGGACCTTCAGCCTTCAGCTATCCTGCATCTTGCGCATCTCAGGGATGCTCATATCCTGCATCCCATCTCAGGTGGACCAGCCACCTTCACTCAGGAGACATCAAACCACTTCAAAGAAGTGTCCAGGTGACTTAGGGAACACTGTGCATGGTGGGGAGCAGCTCTCCCTCCCTCTGCCCAGCCAGTCTTACCTGCGATTTTTTATGGACATTTTCCAGGTCATATTTGAATTCCCAAGAAGTCCTTTACAAACTGCCTGTCCCTCCTGGCCACTAGCCATGGACCCTCAACAAACAGCCTGGCATCCTGGGGTTTTCTATCCTGAGAATAAGCCTGGTAAATGTGATTTTCTGGGGAGGATTTTGGGCTCATCCTAGAGATACCTGTCCAGCTGTGATTTACCCTTCCTATCTGGGTTACTCAACCTAACCCAGAGCCACTTGGGATCTGCTTCCCACTTGCTGTGCATGGCCTTTCAAGAGCAGGAAATACATTCTTATTGTCTGGTTAAAGGTGTCTTTATTTTGCCATTATATTTCTTAGTCATTTTCCTGTAAATCTCAATAAAACAGCTGGGGTTACTGGAAGAGCTGTTTTAACAATGAAAGCAGCTTCACCCTAAAACTTGCATTCACCTTAATGAAGATCCATCTGCTACAGTACAAAAAGCACAGAAATAACAAGCAGAAATGTGTTCAGTGATGACATTCTTCACTCCCTGATAGCAGCCATCGCTGGAAGCTCCCCTGCCTGTTGTGAAAGAATATAGGGAACATTTTCTGCCCTTGTGGCTTCGAGTCAGTAAATACTGGGAAATAGGCAGGCTACTGAAAGTTTGCCCAGCCTGAGCCTCTGTTAATAGTCAGGGCTGAAGCAGAATCACAGGTCACACCAGTGCAGGTGGGGGCACCCCTGAGACCTGCAGCAAATACGAGGGCAGGTGAGATCTTCATGTGCATCAGAAAGGTCTGCATCTCTCCGATGTTGGATGGGCTGCCCTCAAAGGCTTTGTGAGACATACGGGACAAGTGGGAAGTAGCTGAAACGCAGAGACCTTTTCCTGATGAGGGCTGAGGAATCTCAACCAAGGCTGCAGTGCTCAGAGCCAGCAGAGTAAAGGTAGCAATAAATTTTCATGTCCCTGTATTTCCTGGGACAGTGCCTTCCCACATGCAACACGACTTGACTTGCCCGCCACACCCTCCGTGCTCAACATTTCCATGGCCCCAAATAGAACCTTGCCTTACAGGTCATAGGCAGCGCCAGGGTTGAAACTATGCAGTGGGAATTTCACCTCTGATGTGCCGTGTGTATTCAGACAGAAAGAACCAACTAGAAGAGCTTCAGCCCAAAGGGGAAATGAAACAACCCACCACCTGCCGTCGCCATATCCATCTGTCTCTCTCCATGCTCCTGCCACATCTGCAGTAGCTGAGCTGCACCACAGAAGAGGGTCTGGAATAGAGAAGTTGCCTTGACACAGCTTGGGGCTGCCCAGACTCCAGCTGCCCCCGTCACCTGCTGACTGTTCTGGACAGACCTGGGACTTGCAGGACGTGCTGGCTCTCCCCATCTAATAAACATGTTCATTAAAGTGCACCCGGCTCTCTGCAAACCCCATAATGAGGCATCTAAAAACATGTACTCAGCATTCTCCCCTGATTAGGTGCCTTTGATAGAGAATGGTGACACTCGTGTAATTAACACAACCATTAAGGCAACTGCTGGTTCGTTTTCTCTGCTGAGTTATGACATACCTCCTGACAAAATGTGCTTTGTGGCTCTTGAGAGACAGACACCCTCTGCCCCATTCTCTCTTCATGTGCAGAACCGCCATACAGCTGGATCTCAGGGCCCAGGGATAACTGCAGGACCAGCAGCAGGCAGAGAATCTCAGCCCCTTGCATGCTGGCAGCAGGGAGAGGAGATGACATGTCCCTGCCTGCCTACCCATTTCTCATCCTCACCACTGCATCTTCACAGCTCATCTGGTCTTTTCTGCATGTCAAAACCTGCCACTAGGATGAGTGTCCAGTGAAGAAGGAGAAGCTGAGCTGAGTGTGAGCCGTGCATGAGGAGGAGGAGCTCCTTCACCTAGTTAATCCTCCTTAGTTAATCACCTTGGCCCTTGCCCTCCCTCCATCACCTCCCATGTTCCTGCTCTGAATCCAGCTGGTGCAGTCTCTACATTTAGTGACACTTCCAGATCTTAGCACTTGGCAGACGCAAGGTCAACATCCTGAGTCCAGGAGACGGCAGAGGCAGATGAGTTCAGGACAACACTTGACCTCCAAGGTCTCGTCTCAGGGCAAGGGTTGCCCTTACACCAGGGAAGAGGAATGAGGAATAGGTTCATCAGACCTTCCAAAAGGGGTTTTTAAAGATCCACTGTCAACTTTGTGTCAAGGCAAGAGGGAGACAGACAACCTGTCTGGGCACTGACTTACAAAGGGATTTATCTGACCATGCCACAGCAGAAAATCCAAGCATAAAGCAGAAGAGGCAGGTTAAATGCTCCAAAGTGCTTTGTCTTCTGTTGGCATTAATATGCAGAATTAGGTCCTGAGAGATGTATCCTTGTAAAAGTATCATTAAAATGAGTGAGTCCTCCCAAGGCCCAGCTGAAAATTTCACTTTTAATGAAGAAGGTAGCTTGTCACTTTCTGACCAAAACCATCAGAAAAAACACAACTAAATCACATTTGGCTTCCAACTTTGGCCAAGAAAACACAAAGATCTTTTTCAGATTTTTAATTTCCTTATGGCAAAAGCAGAAAGAAAAAAAACTTGATGAAAGTAATTTTTCATTAAATTGTTGTTCTTTCACAAACCAGTTCCTTATAGAACTGAAATTCCCAGCAAAAATGTCCAAACTCTTTGAAGTGGACACTTATTCTCCGTCCTACAAGCTTTGGGTAGAAGACATTTATTTAGGATTCAAAAAATAAAGAGCATTTCTATTCCCTCGGTGGCTAGGGCAAACCTGAGACTTGAAGCTCCCATGGGCATGAAAGGCCATGCAGCCTGCTGGCTTTCTGGAGCATCACAAGCCATTTTCCATATCAAAAACCCCAGTTAATCTGGCATCCTTGGTTCAGCTGAGTCGCTTTAGCTCAAAGACTGATGCCCTGTTCTCCCTGGCCAGTTTTTGCCTTTCCGGAAAGACTGCTTGAAGTTTTCCTTTTCTGGTGACACACAGTACAATGAACCTTTACCCCAGACTCATAGATATCTATAGATGGACGTAACCAGTATGCAGGCTGATTTGCTAGAGAATGGTCATTTTTACGGCAGACTTAGCAAAACTCTTCTGAAATGCCACAAAATGCTCACGTGTGGCTTTTATGCCACACGTAAAATCCCAGCAACCTAAATAGAAAGGCCATGCTCTGGAAGATGGTATTTCCTAGCCCCAGCCCTCTCTTCCTTCCTGCTCCCATTAGCTCAGAGAGCCGTGTCTTGCTTCGCACTGATAATGCACAGACACCGAGCACAGTTACCTCGTTTTCTCCCTGGTCACAGTCAACATTTAAATTTACGCCATGCGCCTCTTCCATTTAGGAAAGCAGAATTACAGCAGAGATTTGTATTGGTTTAACAAAAGTATTTGCCAGGCAGCTTTGGAGACTATTAAGCGGAGAGCTGGGTTTCATGCTAATTTTCTTTTTAATAAAGAACAAATGAGCAAGAGTTCCACACAAAAGCACGTAGCTGCTCTGAAACGAGCAAGAACGGAGCTACGAGCAGCACAGCCCTGCTGTGTTATTATGTTTTGAGGGTGAATAACTCCTACAAATCATTTGTATACGTTGTCTAAATGGAATGCGCAGGGAATAATTTGAAACCGGAAAGCATTAAGAAAGTGAAGGATACACTACCGCACTAGTTTGCTCAGCTTAAACTCCTTTCCTTTGTTTGCTGCCCTCGTTAGAGAAATTGTGCCTTGGTTAAACTTAAAATATGAGTGTGATTATAAAACCCAAATATAAACCAACACAGAATAGAAACCACTATTCATAGCCACAGAGAGCAGGAGCTTTACATAATTTCCATAGTGTGTCATGCATTTCTAGGAAGGAGAAAAAGGTCTTGAAAAGAAGCAGCTGATGGGGAAATCATTATGAGAGATTTTTCTGCTCACAGGGTAGTCTTAAATGAGAATAATGTTGCGCAGGAAAATAACACTTGCAAAGTTATTTGGGCCTAAAGTTCCAGATAGGCACCTCATGGGGTTTGCAGTAGTGCTGAATCAGGGCAGAAGAGGCAAAACATTTGCACAGGAGCTACACAGAGAAATAAGCACTTCTGGCTTGCAGCATGCCCCTGCCAGGCTGCAGGAGAGGATTTCTCCCTCCACCAGCCCCTGCCTTGGCTCCCACCCCAGGCAGCCAGGCTGTTGGGCAGGTAGAGCAGGGAGCAATTGATGGGGACAGGAGCATCCTGCCTCCTTCCCTGCATGGGGCTGAGTTATGGCTTAGCCCAGAGGCATGGGCAGTGCGTGAGTCAGTCTTCTGTCCAGGGAGAGAAAGAGGCTAAATACACGTAAAAGAGAGAAGGGGACAAACGGATTCATCTGCAGTGCCCGCCAAGCTCTTCTGGGAGTGGCATGGAGGTGAGGAACCGCACAAAGCGCTTCTAATGACATACCACAAAAACACTGAGCAGGGCTCATGTCAAACCTGCAACAAACAGTGTTGGAAGGATCTATGTCTGGGTGAACTCAGGGAGGGAGAACGTGCATTGGCTTTTCCTCTGCCTGCTTGAGTCTGCAAGATTTACTTGAGCCAGATTTTAAAGACAAACATTAGAGACATGTAAGCTCAGATGGGATAGAAAGATTCCTCAGAAATGTGGTGCTGGCAACAGATATAACAAACTGCAAAGTCAGTAGCAGTGGTTGCTCCTTTTCTCCCATGCTCTGTGAAGTGCAGTGCCAGGAGGACAGGCAGGGGACTGCCCAGGCAGCATAGGCTGGGACTGTCTCTTTAAGCAGAGTTTCAAGTCTGGTGCCAAATGCTTGCTCCCAGTTTTCATTTATTTATTTATTTATGATTTTAATTCTCTCCTAGATGCTGAGAAACATATTTGCATTTCATTAAAATGTATTTTCCCCACTTAGTTCTGCAGTCTTTTCTGGCAAAAGTTCCCTTTCTGTCATTTTCCCTGGGCCTGGAGCAGACTCAATGCGTTGCAGCTGCTTTGCTTTAACAGCCGCTCAGGGTTGTGCTGCTTGCTGTTCCTGAATCAAGGCAAGCACCTGACAAGGCTCAGGCCACCAGTGACTCCCTGCTAGTTGATGGATCATCAGCCGCCACAAGTCATTGCACCCTGAGAGGGTACAAAGAGCAGCCACACCTGTCCAAAGGTCCCAAGAGCATGGGCATTAGTAGAGGTCCAGGAGCTAGACCCTTGCAAAAGGGGCTGAGGGTGTGATTTAGCAGTGATTGGGCACACATCTGCCATCAGTGTAGGGGCCAGGCTAAGCTTTTCTCTCTGCTGGGAGTAGCTTGGCCAGCACAGCCAGCTATTGGCACCACTTCACTGTAGCCAAGTCCCAGTCCAACCTCAGCTGCAGCATCTGGGGTGATGTAAAGTCTCCAAGTCCCACTTCCTACTCAGCATTGCCCCTGCATATACACACATCACTCCAGCTCTGATGGGTCTTGGCCAGAGGAACAGCCTTTCTGCCAGCATGGAAATGACATCTCCTTTCTTAATAATGCACCATGCCACCTTCCTCCCATCCCAACCGTAGATGGTAAGTGTTACGAGTTCATTCCTCGGCACTGCCCCTAACAAATGTACTCCCCATCCCTCTGCCCCATGCGTGCTGGTATCCAGCTCCTTCCCCCAGGTGTATGACATATTAACACCTTTTCTCCCTCCCAGAGGAATATATGTCCCTCTTCCTGACTGTCTCTTACTGCTCTGAACGCTGACTTTTCCTGCCAACAGGTTCGAAGTTGTCCTGCGTCTCATTACAGACCAACTCTCTGCTCCTGGCCACCAAACAAATGATCTTCTCTCTGGAACAGACACTTTTTCACTGGGTGCCTCACTCAATTACATCTCAGCTCAAATACCAACCATATTTAATTATAAAAGGTGCTATTAAAGCACTGTGCCCTCCTCAGCCGAGATGTCCTGTTCTGCATTGCTCATCAGACCGTAAGACAGGCTCGCTGAGGCTGGACCTTGGCACCAAGAGAGTGAAACACAGCTTCCGTGTCTTTGAGTGGAAGCAGGTCCATCTAATGATTTGTTGTATTTTAACATCTATAAGATGTTAAAGGAAATCTCCACACATCACCAACTACTTTTTCTTCCAGAGGTACACTTAAGATCATCAGATGAAAGGCACTAGAAATGCAAAGCATCATTAATATTTAAGTCAGATTTGCAGAAAGATAAATTTAAGCATTGTAGAAATTAACTGGATAAAGATAACCATTTCCTGCAGTAAAGAGCTTAAACTAATTCAAATACTTTATTGAAGAAACACTCTCCCTTATCGCTGTATCCCCACACGTTTAGTCCCATAGAAAAACAGATAGTGCTTCTGAAGTCATGACACTGGTGTAACGGAGCGCGGGTTTGGGCTGCTCTGGATATCACAAAGCACAGCTGGGTCAAAGTCCCAGCTGTGTCTCTTTGGATATCATGCCGTGACTTCAGTATAGTCCAGTTTTACCACACTCTGTCAGAGACCAGCACCGTGCTTGCAGGGACCCCCAAACAACCTCTCCTCCCTGCAGAAAAAGGGCAAGGGATGTGGATCCCAGCCCCAGATGGCTCCCACAAGCCGGGCACCAGTGAAGATTCCAGCCAGTGCCCCTGCCCGGGCAGGAGCCCACTGTGACTGGGACATGACTGCCAAGTCCCCGGGGACCTGGTGGGGAGGCAGCTCCATCACAGAGGATGTCACCAACTCCACCGCAGGAATGCAAATAAATCCCCTCTTTTCTTCTTGGTAATTTATTTCTGCACAGAATAAATTGAATATGTAATTTCATTTTCTCTCTCGGAGCATTAACAACCTTGGAATTGTTCGGATTCACAATGAAGACAACAAACAAGTAATTACCGACAAACTGATACCGCTATTGAGAAGAGAATGCAATTGATTTTAATTCTCGTCGGCCCTGTTTACTCTCCCATTGCATTAGGCATAATAAAGTGTTACAGTAGATTATGTTCTGTTGTAAAGTAGTTCTTATCAGACACCACAAACTGCCTCCTTATTAGAGAACATGCCTACACCATTATGCTCTTCACCCAGCGGCCTCTGTGGAGGGGTGCACTGCCTCCGGCGTGGCTGCCTGCCCACAGCAGGCACTCACAGTGGATTCATCCCCAGATGGGAGACGAGAGCTGCAACGTCCATGGTTCTCCCAGGGCCAGCAGCTCCCAGCCAAGGCTGCTCCTCCTTGAGGGACCCTTTCTTGTGCATTACTTGGAAACGTTACCTTGGAAGCCAGGCTGTTCACTGCCTTTCCAACATCTAGGAGCTTCACAGCGTGATGAAGGAAGATGCAAGAGGCACTGTGCACAGTCACTAGGATCTTCAAGCAAAGGTTTGGCCTGGGATTGTATTTTTAGTGATTACATGAAGTGATTGTCATACTGTTGTTGGACTGCAATTAATTAGAATGAAATTGATTGTGAAGTCAAATTTGGTGTACAAAATGTAGCTCACGGTGCATTCTTCAAAAGACAGGACATCTGGATCCTGTTTCTTTTGCCATCAGAGGCTTGTCTCCCAGGGAAGGCACAACTCCTAGTTTCAGTCCCTAGCTTAGTCACTGTTTGCAAAGATGACCTTCATCTTTCTGTGCCTCGGTGGTTCCATGTGTTGAAGAGAAGCAGAAATCTTTCCCTCTTTCCCCAGAGGTGTGAAGGTTTAACCAAAACTTCTGTGGTCAGTCTGTACTGTCACTGGTTTATAAGAAGTGCAGAGGAGTGTGGTGATAGCAGCTTTCCAGCTTGGAAAGGATGCTCTGGTGGGTAGGCACAGATTATTTCAATGCTTGTGAAAGGATCATAGAAACACAGAAGTGTTGGTGTGCAGGAACAACTGGAGGCCTCCAGTCCAGCATCCCACTCCCAGCATGGTGGTCATCAGCATTAGGTCAGGTCAGCCATGGATCTGGAAAACTCCCAAGGATGGAGAGGGATTACGCTGCCTTTCTGGGTAAACCCTTCCCACCCTTAACCACTCTCATGGTGAAGATGTTCCCTGGCTGCAATCTGTAACCACCACCTCCTTTCCCTTTCGTGTCCCCCTCTGGCTCTGTCCTCGCTATAACCACCTGTTGAGCAGTGTGGACCTGCTGTTAGATCTCTCCTCAGCCTCCCCTTCACCAGGGGAAAGCTCGGCTCCCTCCCTGTCCAAGCAATTTGCTGCCGAAGGGGAGCTGCTAACACCATAAATCATGACATCCCAATGAAACCACTACAAGCAAAATGGCACAAATTCCCCGGCAGTGACATCTGGCCCCTGGCCCTGAAGCAGGAGATGGAATGTTCAGGAGGTGAAGTTTGCCCCGTGCCTGCATCCTGCCTCCTCCCAACTCCCCGGCTCTCTGCAGCAGCCGGCCGGGCTTGCAGCGCTGGGGAGGATGCGATACCCATTCCGGAGGCTGAGGGATGCTCAGGAGTTTGCCGCATGCAGCTTCAGAGAGGTTTATACTCCTTCATAAGCTCACCAAGGACACATCTCCAAGACAGATGTTAAAAATGCCTCCTGTCACTGTTTTCATTGCCTCAGCACAATTTCTAGGCTGCATCCTAAGAAGTTTCTGCAAGAAATTCTTGGAACATCTTTAAAATGGGCTTTTTCCATGATCATGCTGTTTTCTGAGATCTGCCTTCACTTCTATCAGATCTTAACAGACCCTTGATGTTCTGCATTAAATTAGGCCCTTGTGTTATATGCAGTCCACCAGCTCTCAAAATAATCTTTCTGAGCATAATTAATTATTAAAGAAAGTCTAAATTGTGAATGATCGTTAAAGGAGACATTGTCTCATCTTAATTATCTTTGCAGAGGTTTCTTTGGTCTTTCTAAGTTTGGTAAGAAAATTGCTTAAGCACTGTCAGATAACTAAGTAATTCCCCAATTAATATAACTAATGCTTACACATCGATGGCTCCTTATTTTAGTAAGCAACTGCAGCATTAACTGACCTTGCTAAACTCATATATTAAGTATCTCTCTCACAGGACACAGATATACTGATTTTATTATACAAATATTCATCTTTATTACAAAATATTCCCAAATTAACCTCTTTGAAGAGGCTTCTCATTTGATAAAGAACATAGGTTGCCACACTGAGCAAAAAACATTATCATCTAATTAAGCACCAAAATTATCGAACAGAATTACTTGGTATCTCCTTCAAAACATTTTCTTCCTTTGAATTCCCAAAGAATGTGAAAAATGAAGAGCGCAAGGTGTTACCCAGAAATAAATCCTCTTAAGACAAAATCTGCTGTCCTTCATGAGCAGGTTTAGATGAAAGCATTGGGATTTTTGTGCAAAGGAAAGTCTGCTTACAGAGCTCAGTAATTCTGAACCAAGTACTTAATTTCCCCCTATCTCTTCCAAGCGGGGATACTTTCTAAAACATAACTCTTGCAGGGTCTGTCATGTGCAGCAGAGTCTTTTCCACTTCAGCAGGTGCTTTGTGTCAGGTTGCTGTGGCCTGTTTATATGATTCTGGCCAGATTTTTATGTTTGTCCAAGTGTCCCCCAGTCTGCAGGCTAACAATTGCTGTCAGTTTATAACATATAATTAAAAAAAGCTCTATCCACTGTTCTTTAGGCAGCACAATGCCAATGCCTGTCCTGACATGCATCAGTCACTGGCATGAAAGGACTCTTGTACAAGAAAGCCTCTGAGGCATGTAGAGCCTTCAGCTCGATTCCTGGACCACCAGAAGCAGCAGGGGTGGAGGGAGGTCTGGCACAAAAAATAGAAACCTCCTGAAATGGCTTTCACGGCCTGAACGTTTTGCTCACTCAAACAATCAGCCAAACCCATGGGCGGTCACTGCTAGGGACTCTCGGGTCCATTTGTACAGCTGAGTCAGCAGAAGTGAACCAGGCCATAACATCACGACCCAGGACTAGCAGAGTGCCTCATAACAATTGCATTAGCAGCCATTTGGTGCCAACCCTGAGGTGTCTCCTGCAAGCTGCTGCAGCGCAGCAGGCTCCGAGCTGAGCCGAAGGGGCAGGCAGAGTCCAGCCCCCAGCTCCGAACTGCTGTGGCACCCCAAAGCCAGCAGAAAGACATGTCCATCCAGTCTGGTAGACATGTCCCCTCAGGAGCCCACTCCTGTTCCTGCCTCACCGTTTCCCTCCCAGCCCCTGGGACATGCTGGACCCAACAAACCCTCGGTTGTCCCTGGCCCACCCAGGCTGCCGGCAGCCACTCAGGGCTAAGCTGTCTTAACAACCAGCGTGGAGACAGTGGCCTGGCTCAAGGGTGACCCATCTTATCTACCTCCCACATCTGCCATAGGATGGGTCACATCATCCCAAGAGGAGTCTGCCTCCTTCCAGTGACCACAGGGTACTCCTGAACAGTAGACTTAAACTTTGATCCCTGTCTTTTCAAGTGCTAAATTTGGGTGAATGCACCCCAGTCTCTGTATGTTGCATGTACGAAGCATTAAAAAACCCCACCTTTTTTAAGCTATTAAAATAAAAATAAAATTGTGACACATAACCCTAAGGTGTAATTATGTTATAACTTAATAAATTAAAAATATCTACAAAATTCACAATAAATCCTTGCAGCCAAGGACCTGAGGAGTCAGTGAGAGCTATCCTAGTGCAGGTGAAGGAAGGAGACTCTCACAGGGAGGGCTGGGAACACCAAGTTTTCATAATATTGCCCAGAGCAGGCAAAGCCGGCAATGTTTTTCAAGAAAGCAAGCAAGTTTCTCTGCAGAAGAGTGTAGGATGCCCAAGGACGACTTCTACTAGTTCTCAAGTTTTGAAGAACATGGTAACCAGAAACTGTCTGGTTATACATCTTTGCAAACAATATAGCAATTGTTTGATAAATCCATTTTAAATGCAGACCAAGTTTAGATAGATTTTTCCCTGTATCCAGTTAATTTAAAGTCCATTTAACAATACTAGTTTAATGTATTTTGATTGAATTTGAATTTGTATTCAAGTGAGCTTGACACAAATCATCAACTAAAGATGCATAATTTAATGTGAATAAAATTTACAAACTAAAAATCCTAGTAAATATATGTTAAGCTGTATAACTGCTTAAATAATACACATAAAGAAAATATTTCATTCTTGGTAGTAGTATGAAGTGCAAGACTGCATGATGGTATTTATTAACATACCTTAACAGTTATTGACTTTGACGGGGGAAAAATATAATTATTATTCTTGAAGACATTGACCTCCAATCCTTCTCACTGCAAATGATTTTCTTCATCTCTGCTGCACAGAGGCAACTGGCTCACTAGGTTGCTGAGACATACTGTTTCATCTGAGCATCTTCATTTCACGAGGAATTTCTCCTTCCCTCACAAATTCCTCCTTCTCCTGTTTGACTCATCTTCTTAACCTTCACCTCAGACCCCAACGTGGCACGGGAAGGAAGTCAAAGTAGAAAAGTGCATACAAAAAACCACAACAGAGGAAAGGATGGTGAGAGCAGAGCACAGCGGAGAAGCTAAGGGTACAAGGGCAGCTGATGCTTTCTGGTAATGTGGCAGATAATTGGAAGAAATTCGCATAAGAGTTTGTCTTTTCATGAAGATTAATGGAGATACTTGAAAAATGAACAAAACATAATTATGTTAGTTGAAGAAGAGCAGTATGAAAGATAGGTGTCAGGTGAGCAATTGGAAAGATTGTGACGAGCAGATTTTAGAGTGAGTCCCAATTTTGTAGAGTTCTGAATTTGAGACAATTACAGTGGGGATCCAACCCTAGAAAACTGGATCCTCACTTAAATTTAGCAAAACTGCAACAGTTTCCTGGTTGCAAGACAGCATCAGATCATCGTAAGGACTTTGGGAGGGAAAGACAATGAAGCTGCAGGTGACAGGATAATAATTGGAGTTATTAAAATGCAAGGACTATGCAGAGGAAAATCAAAAGCGCATATTCCAAGGACGAGACAGCAAAAAACAATTAGAGAAGCCTGTGAGAAGCTGAAGAAAGGATTATATATATTTTTTTTCTAAATAGAACAACATAGACAGTGCCGGGTTTTGGACAGAGGCATTATACCTGCAAAAAAACACAGTCATTTTACAAAAGCCTGAAGGAATGAAAATACCAAAGCAGAAAGAAATCACAAAGGATGAAGGAAGGAACAAAATTATATGCAGAAACTTTTCAAGCTATAACTGTATCCAGTGATCAGGCCATCATGCTGAACAGGCGTTAAATCTTTATTTTTCATTTCAACACTGACCAGTGGTGTAGGACTTCCCACTGCATCTGAAAGTGCAAAAACCGTGGATGAGAAAGCCTAGTCAGACTGAAGAGGTCTAAAATTCAGATCAGACAACGAGAAAATAATTTCTACTTTGGGACTCTGTCAGCTGACTTAGAGGTAAAACAAAATCTTATGAGGATAATTTGGTAATTGTTTTGGGAAGAAGAATACTCATTTCAGGGCTGAGAATGTTTCCTCTACAGAGAGTGGGATTCATATCACCTTGTTGTAGAAAACAACATCTGAGCTAGTCACCCTCTACTCCTTTGACAGCCAGGGGAGAGAACAGACACTTCTGGAGCATTATTCATCTGCCCCAACATAGACACCTACCTAAGGATGAGATACATTTACATTAAAATACCTAGAGCTTCTGTCAACTGTAAAGAGAATCCGGACTAGCTCAGAAGTAAATATTTGCATTGAAGAAGTCTAAATCTGTTGGATGAATCCTGCCCTGGCTCTCTCAGACAGAAATTATACTGCTAAGGGCATAACCTCACAAAGCAAGAAAGAAAACAGGGAGATGAAGAGAAAGCAGAACTAAGGAAAAATATTATCATGATAAAGGAGAAGTTGAATTCCTCGGAAGGAGACAAATACTACAAAGGAAACACAAAACAATTTTTGATACTGCTACAAACCAGGTAGAAAGAAAAGGTAAAACTAACTCCAAACTGTGATATTATGCAGGTAAATAGGGTCTGAAAGAATCGGCTTTGTGGTAATCCCAGGTTGGTTGGTCATGCGAAGAAAAATCAGAGTGGTGTTGCTGTTCCCAAAAGTGAGAATTGGAATTATTAGGGAATGCGATTGCTAAATATGTCATTTAGTGCATACATGAGGTGTCTGTGGGACAGCCGATGCTAGACGTGGCAGTGACAGGCAGCAGGCAGCACCGGGCTGTTGTGTCAGTACGTGTTCTGCAGAAATTTGGTGTGAAGCCTCCTGCACCAAGCCCAGGGTAATGTGGTCTAATGGCTGGGTGGGAAAAGGAAGCATGTTATTAAAAAGGACCTTTGAGAGGTTTGTAGAGTCTAGTTTAGTATTACTAGATTATGGGACAGCGCCCTTGAAACTGGGACTGATAACCTACTAAAATATCGTACGTTTGGAATAAACCTGCCAGATTACACAAACACTGATGGCAAATACAGAGGTACGGTGTGCTCTTGTGAGTGCTACGAAAAATTAGAGAAGAAAATATTCTATGTTAAAAGGTCACTTCAGCTGAAGCTTTTGCAACCCTGAGACAGTGACAAATGAAGTGTCAGAAAAGGCACTTGCATAAAGTTACTGCATACTCCTACCTAAAGGAGACCACTCCTACCCCAGATCCTAAAGCAGGGCACACCTACAAGTGCCATCTTTAGTGTCTTCAGCAGAAGGAACGGGGAAAAAATCATTGCATGGGATACACAATAACATAAATTCAAGATCTCACACAGAGTGAGAGTCCCCTCTGCAGAACAACAGTTAAGGAAGTTGACCACAGATGGACTGAACCCTGTTGAAACAGCCTTGGACTACCACTACTGTTTGCTGACCCTCAAGACAAGGCCAGGGTCCTGATTTTCAGGACAATCAAACAATTCCTGGTAGAGCCACCACGTGTGCCATTAATCCCCAGCAGCTCTAGTTCATGGAAAAGTGGGACTGAACATCAGTGCTGCTCACAGGTTGGACTGGGGTGCACTTCCATCCAGCAGGAATGAACATGGATGACCCTACTTTCATTTTCCAGGCTGTGGAGCGTATTCTGCCCCAGGCCAGGGATACATGAACATTAATCTTCCCCTTTCCTATTCAGACATATTTCTGGCATACAGCCAGCAAAACTAAAGAACAACAAATTGACATTATTTGCCCAGTGTTTCAAGAAATAATATGGCCAAGCTGGGAAAAGAACCAGAGACCTGTTTCCTTGTCCAGTCTTTCAACTCTTACAGCTGTGTCCCCACTATATAACTCGAAATAAAGTCCTTGGAATGCCCAGTAAACCCAGTCTTCTTTGGAACCCCATGAGAAATATCTCCTGGTGACGAGACTCTTCCCTCAACATGCTTCTTCAGAAGGCACTGGATCCCTCATTTCCTCAGCCTGGACTTTAGTCATTCTGGAGGGAGCTGTTTTTCCATCTCAGTGTTATGAAATATCTTTACCACACCTCTGTAGATATCATTATCAATCAAACTTGTGTATCATTAAAAAAACTGAGATCAGATTAATCAGATGAGACCTACTTTCTTGACTTTGTTGACTAGTGTTAAATATATTCCCACTCTTTCTTGACAGAATCTCATCTCCACTTTTATAGTGTTTCTATGATTGGGATCAATCTCTTAAGCCTACAGGCATTCGCCCATCTGCAATTTGGCAGACCATTAGCACTCTTCTGACCTTTAACGATCTCCCCAGCGTTTCCAGGCCTATTGACAGTTCATACTCTTGGCCAAGTGAACCAGCTCTTTCAGGACTCTTCAGCACAGGTTTTCCATGCTTGCCGATATAAATATTTTCACAGATGACAAATACTGTTTTACATCATCCTTAGCTGTCAAGGTACCGGAAAATAGTTCATCATCCTCATGTACTATTCACCCCGCTTATTCCCAAATTCAGAACAGATTTATTTCTTTATACACTTCAAAATTTATGCTTTATTATCCCTTTGTTGTGCCAGCTGCAGCTTTTCCCAGGTGCTTCAGCTTGACAGTTATCTTCAGTTCATAACTTCTAACATACATTAATTGCCATCAGCATTTCTATGGCTTTATTATTGCTTTTTTATTTTTCACTTGTGTAGCTGCTGTCTGTGCTTCCTTTCTGCACTCCACGGTCAGCCCCTTGGGGAAGAAAGGTAAAAAAGAGAGAGGCCAGAGGGGCCCAGCCTCCACACCACATCTTCTGCACGGGGATCTCCTGGCACTCCCTGGATGTTTCTCCACCAACACAAGTAGCAACTGTACAGTAATAAAACCCCATCCTCTGATCTGGAGTGGGTCAGCTCTAGTTTCTTACTGTCATGTGGGAACAGACCCCAAGAACATGTCTGGTGCAGGAGAGGAATCACCAAACAAAGGCAATGCGCTGAGGAGCAGTAGGGACACGGGGATAACGTACACCCAGGGACCCCATCTAAACACCCGCTGCACGCGTGGGTTAGCACAGCCCTCCCTACCCACTCTGCTTCCCCGTGGGACTTACGTCCGCAAAACAGCCTACAAGCCAATAGGTGAGCTTTTTGGGGGTGGTTGATGCTCTGGGTGACAGGTCTCTGCGTGGTCATGGACAGCTGCCAACTGTCCCCATCCCCAGGACTGTCCCCTGACCTGGGCAAGCCAAAGCCCCGTGCCCAGCCCCCGAGTGAGAGACTTGAAGCTGAGACCTTTACAGCATCTACCACCAGTGAGCACAGGACAAGAGGGGATGCCTGTGTATTACCTGAGCACACAGCACACGGCAGCAACAGGCGATGAGCTATGGCAAGAACTGAGTTGTTATTAACATCTTGTTATTGTGTAGATGAAGCGACAGCACAGCCAGCCTCCCAGGCAGTCAGAAGGAAGCTAAAGATCTGGCTGCCGGCTGTGCCTCCAGATGCTTTCCTAAGAGGGGGTAACAACTGCCATATTGTATGTTGTCACTTGCCCTTAGACTGCCTGTAAAGCCTCATACTCTACAGTGAGGCACAAGTGGGATGAAGAACCATGCACGTGATCATTTTCAGATCTGGCAGCTCCTGGGAGTGGCTGCCTTCATTCTGAGCAGCAAAACAAGACTAAGAAATGCCAAATTGTGAAAAGATCTCCCTGAGGACACAAGTCATTTCCTGGGGCAGATCTAGTCACACAACCGCCTAGTCTCAGTTCAGAGTGCAGCTTGGCTTACGGGGTTGTAAAAAGAATAACTTCCCTCTTCCTATGATCTTGACATGAGATACTGGTGAGAGATCAAGGGGAGCCCAAGGAGCAGGGGGAAAGATGAATGAGTGTTTTCCATACAAGCATTTAAAACAGGATGATTTTCTTTTTCCTGAAAAAGAAACCTAAAGCTCCAAGTTTTCAGCCAGCTGTAAACACCACAGATAGGAAGGAGCTATAAGAGGTACCTCCAGAGATCTGTGCGGCTTCTTGTTTCTGCCACAGCCATGAATTTCTGGAGACTCACTGGTGAGGAAGCTGCTCTCCTGCACACACCCAGGTCCCATGTCACACAGGTGATCACCTCTGCCTGTGGCCGACCTATCATTCTTTGTGATGGAGGTCTCACCACTGCCCAGGGAGAAGTGACAGTGTTGTGTAGCTTCAGGGTAGCCCCAGATGAGCAGATACCTGAAGTGAATGTGCCTGTCTAACAGCCAAGTGATAGTCAGAGCAATGTCCATGGTTGGAGGCCAGACATGACTTGAGGGTGCTGGGTACATCTCTCACCAACAGAAATGGACTACACTGCCCTGGTGCAGATCGAGGGACAGGATGGAGCCCCTCTGTGCTCCTTCCTCAGCAATGTGATCTTCCTGACTTGTGTTCATGCTAGCTCTGAAGCCTCAGATCTTTTTCTGCAGAAAACAGAAAAGCAGCCCATTCTTGGTCAGTCTTTCCATTTTGTTGAGAACCTTTCAAATCCTGATCCCACGCTCCAACATCCTGCAGCCCTGCCCACCTAATTTAACCTGCAGATGTACTAAGTGTCCTCTCTGTTCCATCACCCACACCTGGAACACAAATATTGGATAACCAAACCCAAACCAGACCATGAAGATGTCCATTTAGCATTTCCTTCTATTTTTATTAGGGTACCACTGATAACAACTGCAGTCATCCCTATCTTCTTTACAACAGTCTTTACTCAGAGGAAAACTAACAGCTATCACAGTACTGACAACAGAGGGGAAGTTTTCAGCTTTTAACAGAGGAAGAGCAAACCAGAGATTATGGAGATGAGTGAGCTATGTTCATGTCTTTTGAATCTGACTTAAAACTGGTTTAGCTGAAACCCTAAGCAGATTTTAGGAACCTGAAAGTCTGACAAATTCACAAAGCATTACTGATTCTGAGAGTGATTTTGACCAGTCCTACTTAAAGCCATCCTTGGATGAAAAGCTTATGCTGGTGGAGACACCAGACACTCTCCCAGTGAGGTCAGAGACACCATGGTTTAGGCTAACACGTAAAACAAAACCAGCAGAAATGGCAGGGGGCAGTGCCCAGCATTTGCTGGGAAAAATACTTGCACTATAAGTTTCCCAAGGCCATGAAAGTCCAGCTTGGTATATGCCATGTGATCACTCACAAAACAAGTAAAGTCAGGAAAACTGGATGTGGCCAGAAGACAAGGGCCTGCTGATATCACGCCAGGTTGTTCTGAGATCACAGCTGGTGAATAAGGGACTGGAAATGAATGGTCCAGGATTGCCTACTAGAAAAGAAGCTCAGTCAAACAAGAGGGAGGGCTGGTCTTTGGGAGCAGTTCCACTCACAAGCACTTAGTATATTCATTGGGCAAGGTCAAAAGCCCAGGTGTGCCTTGCCTCACCTCTCCTCCCCACCACTCTCAAACTGCATTCAGCTAGCACATGGAGGACCTTCCCTCTGGCCCAGTAAGCACTAATTATTCCATGGAAAGGGATGGCAGGATGTCCTGGTTTCAGCTGGGATAGAGTTAATTTTCTTCCTAGTAGCTGGTACAGTGCTGTGTTTTGGATTTAGCATGAGAATAATGTTGATAACACACCGATGCTTGAGTTGTTGCTGAGCAGTGTTTATACTAAGTCAAGGACTTTTCAGCTTCCCATACTCTGCCAGCGAGGAGGTGCAGAAGAAGCTGGGAGGGGGCACAGCC
>NW_008795688.1:495871-537232 GCF_000699145.1 Aptenodytes forsteri | reverse complement strand
GCTGTGTGGTGCTTAGTTGCCAACTGGGGTTAAACCACGACACAGGAAAATGCTATTACCCCAGGCCACCTCAAGGTTAGACCCTAACAAGGACATGAGCCAAGGTCTCACTCACTTCAGATGAAAAACTTAGTGACTGCCATCACTCCTGTGATCACATTTGGTGGCTATCCTGTTCAGGTGAAAGTTGTTTTAAGCACCAGTGAGGTAAGGCAGGAATGAGGCTTCAAGCAGCTCTGCATGTTGCCAGGGTTTTCCTCACCATGCACACATATTGCAGCAGGGACCCGGGCATCTCTGGGATTACTCCAAGCCCAGCTCTCAAGGGGCTTAAATGAGGATGGAGGAATGCCACTGATGCCTAAGGTCAGGTCTCTAAATGCCATGTGAACTCAGTCAGTTGCCTTTAGCATATCAATGCTGATTTACACCAGCGGAAGAGTGGAAAACAAAGCCTAGTGGCTTGGGAGCTTGGAAAAGAAGAAAGAGCACATGTGAAAACCCAACAGGTCGGAGATAGGTAGCAGTTCCCCATCCTCCTTCCCTAGGCTGCCAATGCAAATGATTTCCTCCTGACTTTAGCTTTCAGGACAGGAAAGCCATCCTAGACAAAAGATACCTGCAGCTCTCAAAGCCTATGATCCTGGCATAGTTGTCTGGAGTCCAAGCCCATAACAGAAATGATGATCTAGCCCTGGATTATATTGCCTCAACCAGAGTAAGTGCCAGGGACAGGAAAAGACAAGAATTATGGGTCCTGAGTAGGAGGGCTGTTGAGTGTGGAAGGTCTGAGCAATGGTGTGAGGTCCAGACATGCTCTGGGAATATTTCACCTTACTACCTCTTGCTTCACCGGGGAAACAAGAGAGATACAGATGCTGGGTTATAATTTTTAAATCAATTCTGCTGTGAACCTCCTTCTGAATTTAAAAGTGAATCCTTCATACAAATGGATTGAGAAATTCTCCCTCTGAAGTAATCTATCTCTTAATAGGACAACCTGACACCAGCTGAGTCAATCCAATGTCCATTGTTGATTTGACTGTGTTCAACCAAGGCTGACATGACATTTCTTTTGTTGACAGAACTCATATGTTACAGTAGCCCATTCTTCATATTTCTCTGCCTTTCACTGCTTCAACAGCCGCACACCAGGAGAAACTGCTGCATTTACTTATTTCATTTCTTCAAGGTCCATTTCCTAGACATTCCCCTCTCCAGCTAAGGGCAGCATTTGTGTGTTCATCCCAGATTTCAATTGGAGAAGGATTTACCCTAGGCATGATACTTCAAAGGCCAATACAGCAAAATTCTCCAAAACACTGGAGCACCTGATTTTAATTTCAGAAGCAGATACATAACAATGATATTATTCAGCACCTTCTATCCCAAAGGATTCTTCTCAAAAGCTAAACTTTGACAGACAGCTCTACAGGTAGATCTGGATGAGCAACATAGGCAAGACTTCATGCACCGTGGCATTTCTGGGAAGGAACATGACAGCTAATTTGAACTTTTTCGTATTAAAATACTAAATCTCACACAGATTGCTGGGATGAGGATTCAAGCAGTCAGCTCTGCTCTTTTAGCATGATGGGATCTTCTTCACTGAGAGCAAATCTCATTTGTGCGAGAAATGAAGCTGTCCTAGAAGTCCAGACTGGAACAAACCCTGACCTCTGGCTCAGGCGGCCGGGAAAGTGCTCTGGGAAAGAATGACCACATGCTGGTCCTGTCCTTATGTCCTAGACACTCCCTGCAGAGGCCTCTCAGGGACAGCATGCTGGGCTGGCTGGATCACTGGTCTCACCTGACACTGATACCTGCTTGTATTATCATCTTATACAGATATGGATCAGCCTGGACATAGCTAAGAGCACAAATACTGCTTTGCAGGTTGTTCCCTTGGGAGAATCATGAACAACAATAACAAAAAAAAAAAACCCTCCTCTGAAATCAGAAGTGTGTCAGGGCTGAAAACTGCTATAAACAGAGGACAGGGGAAGGGTAAACAGACACTGGAAGGATCATTTGAGTACTGTGGTACTGCCTTCTTGTACCTGCACACCAGATGCCTAAACAGAACACAAGGTAATGCTTTGCTAGCTGCTTTCTGCCATGCAGCAGAACTTTTTGACCTTTAAATCATGCTTAGCCATGAGTGAAGTCACCCCAGCAGCTTGAAAAATATTTTCTAAAAGATACTGAATAAGATTTAAATTATGACTGTTTAGTGCTGAGGGTTGTGTGTCCAGACAGGAGCACACCAAGCAACCACTGCTGCCCATGGTGGTGCCACCAGTGCCACCATGGTGATCGTCACTTGAGGAAGCCACGATCCTGGGTTGATCACAGACAGGTGATGATGATGCTTCTGGATGTGTCACTGATACAAATACTAAAGCAGGCACTTTCTGCTCTCAAATCCCTCCTGTCTGATCAAGAAGCCTCATGTTGGCTCTGGCAGTACAGCTCACCAAGTTCTGGATGTTTCCCAGCCATGCTATACCAGCAATGAGGGGTTCTGCTTGGCAGGGACAGTTTTTCACTGGGTCACTGAGCTTGTGGCATGGGTAGGACAGAGGAGCTGGAGCTGGCAGGTGCATATTGGGGATCCTGCTGCACTGTCCTTGGAGAGCTGTCATTTCTCACTTTGCTGGGGAATTTCTGCTCTCCTGAGCTTGCAAGACAGATAGAGAAGCTTTGGAAAAAAACTAAATTGCAGTTTCCAAAGAAGAGGTGAAGGAGAGATGAGAGAGAGCTACCAAGAGGCTCTTCCATGCCTGGGGGGCTGCTTTCAAGTGTGCATGAGGCACTTTGCTCCAATGGGGCTGACAGGCCTGCAGAGGCAGGTGGAACCCTCATGCTGGCTACATCTCACCCTGCCTCACTTACTAGGCGACAAGCTGTGCCGTGCACTGCCCAGCTGTGTGCAGCCCTATTTAGCAGAGAGGTGGGGGCTAAAGTCCATCTGTTAGGTTGCAGATGGGCAAGGTGTTTTCTATGGCTCTGCTGATGTGGACCTGCTGAGGAGCTCAAATACCACCGTCCTCAAATCTGGACTCCCTCCTGTCCCCTGACCCTATGCACCACAAGGGGTTACATGGGTGATGTATGCATGAAAATATATAAAATCCAGGCCTGATCGGGGAGCAGCAGCCAGGAACTGTGTGAGCACTGCTATCAACAGGCAAGAGCTAACATGCAGTCAAGCTGCCTCTGCAGGCAAAGCCACTGCAGGGAGATTTTCCTGCTGGAAGCCCTGCTCTAACATCCGTGGTCATGGTAAGCACGTGGTCTGGGCTCAGCTAGTGCCCAGGCTGGGACCCCATGTTCTCCCCATCCCAGCCCCAGAGTGGGTCACAGGCTTTGCTCCCTTTCCTGGAGGAAAACAGGTCTAAATATTCAAGTGCTGTGTTGCTCCTTGCCTCATAAATTTGTAGTAAAGACTTACAAGGGATTTTCTGCACAGCTGGCCAACCAGTGCCCTTCACAGCACATCTCCAGTCCTTTAAATATTCATGAGGCTGGGTCTGCTGCCTAATTGAATTTCCTCTATGAATGAATCAGTTATTTCCCCATCTCCCACAGCAAAGATGCAGATTAAGTGTAAATCTGGGATAGTACACCAAGAAAGCAATTTCTCTATGGTTAGTGGCTGAGCAAACTCATCCCTGCTGGGATCAGGTCTCCAGCATCATTCTTCTCCCCAGACAGTCTGAAAATCACAGATTCATAGAATAATTCATGTCAGGATCAACTGCCAGAGGTCTCCAGTCCAACCCCTGCTCAGAGAAGGGATACCATCAAAATCAGAAGAGGTTGCTCAGGGCCTCATGCAGTCAAGCTTCAAGTATCCAAGGATGAAGATAACACCTTTCTCTATGCCCTTGCTCCAGGGCTGGGTGTCCCTCATTTTGAAATTTTTGTTTTCCCTTACATTTAGTGAGACTCCTCTTTGTTGTGTCTGCTGCCTCTTGTCCTTTTGCAATGCATCTCCACCAAGAGTCAGGCTCCATCTTTTCTATAACCTCCCTTAGGCAGTTGGCAACAGCAGTAACATCTCTCAGCCTTCTTTTCTTAACACCAAACAATTTCAGCTCTCTCAGCCCTTCCCTGTGTCCCAGCACAGCCATTATGTGCTCCAGCCCCTACAGCACTTCAGATGCAATCTCACAAGTGCTAAATAGAAGGGAATAATCACCTCCCTCAACCTGCTCGCTACGCTTTTGCTAACACAGCCCAGTAGGCAGTTGGCCTTCATAGATGCAAGACACGCTGACAACTCATGTTCACCTTCTTGTCCACCAGGAGCTAACATCAGTCATGCTGCCCCTAATATGGAATTATTTAAGACCCTGGTTTTCTGATGAATGAAGGGGAAGAAGAAGCAATGGGCAGAAATGCCTTGATGGCAGATAGGGAGAGAGGAGACAGGAGACCAGGTCAAATGCTAGATATCTGTCTCAGCCTCCCCTGGTGTTCACATCCTATTTCTTGGAGGTTTTTGGGTGTCCCAAAGAGGTTATTCTGTACAGATGTCTTAGGTTCTGAGGTTAGCCAAGGAAGGTGCCCTGTTTTGTCCTTGGCCAGGAGCTAATATCTAACTGGATAGCAGGAAGAAGGGAAAAAGGAGCCCAGTGTCCTCAGTATTTGAGTCACAAGACCACAGGGAGCCTGAGCAGGCTACTGGGTGGCAGGGACAAGGGATGGGAGAAGATGAAGGAGCAAGGTGACACATTGGATTGGAAGAGGGCTCCTTCACCCATGCTTCAGATGTCTCACAGGCCTCACTAAGTCCTGGATTCAGATTTATAGCAAGCTTTGCATGTGGGACCCAGAGCAGGAGAGCTTCTGCTAATGGTTACCTGGTTGGGTGTTGCTTCATGCCCTGAAAATTTCTAGGCAGTTGGCTCCCAGCGAGGTTGAACTCAAATGGGGTCCTAGCTTGGTCTTTCAGCCATCAGGAAGGAAAGTCTCTCCTCTCTTATGTGGTGAGCTAGTCCCTTCAGGGCACCCTGTTGGGAACAAAGTTTTCACCCACTGCAGGATCCACTGACATCTATGCCAAGGATGTGCTCGGGTATATGGCACAGAGCTAGTGTGCATGTGCATATAATGGACGGCAAGAACCACATGGGGCTTTTGTGAAAGACCCCTGCCTGCAGATTGCATCCCAACACTGCAGAATGAAGTTTAATCTCTCCAGTCCTACACAATATCCAGCCCTCACCTGCTCCTCTCCAGTTTGGAAGAACCTCCCTGGAGCTATCTGCATGCAGAGACCTCCAGCCACACTGGGCTATCTTTGACAGCAGCAGTAGTCTCTTTATAAAGCACTAGGAAGCAGAAGGACTATCATGGAAAAAAAGTCCTTCTAGACCCAGTCTGTGCATAATTGCAAACTCCTACAGACCATGGGAGCTGCTGACACCCTAGCACACAAGGGAGCCTGCACCAACTTGGGCTGAGTTTTATTGCGCTGCAGGGTTAAGAAGCAAGATGTAGTCATCATGGCCATGCAAGTCAACTCTGTCCCTTCCTGGTCTGGTCGCTAGGATCTCAGTCTCTAGTCTATCTTGTTGTGTTTGCAGTATAATTGCTTTATCCACCACCTGTGACAATGGTGCTGACTTGAATAGTACATTGACCACCCTAGAGATTGCTCTCCACTGTTCCTGGCAAAAGCTTTTGTCATTGGCCTTCTCTGCCAACTAGAAAATTAATCCTTCAGCGTCTGAAGACATCAGGTTATTCCTCAATGACAGGGATTTTTGGCAGGGGTGGGCAATTTAGAGAAGTGGACCCAGCTCTTTGGCACCTCCTTGCCTGATGCTTGCATAGTCTCTACAGGGTTGCGGCAGGTCACTGGGCTTTGCCGCTCGCTGAACCTCATAGCAGCAGGTTCCAGCCAAGACAGATGCTGTTGGTGGTGCCTTTGGACAACTAGTGCCCCACCCCAGCGCTGAATTTCCACCTTCTGAATGAGAATCACACCCCCACACACTCTTTGTCCCCCGGGGGAAGCTGACACTGTCATTCAGATAGGATCTTTCTGAGATAAAAAGAGTAGCAGGGAGCAGCTGCATCACCTTATTGTGACATACAAGGAAAGGAAAGTGCATTTCAGCCCCCACTCTACCGCTGTCCCAGTACTGTAGTAGTGAGGTGATTCTCCTCAGCCTCTAGGACAGAGGAATAATTGAGATGTGGGTCCCAAGAGTGAGAGGCGACATAGGGAAGAGAATAACATCTCTTCATCCCAAGCCTCTTCATCTCCTCTTACACAGGTCAGTTCCTGGGCCCCTTGCACTCTGATATCTCTCAAATGGTGTCAGAGAGGTGAGAGATGCTTGTTTCTCATCTACAAGATGCAGAAGGTTAAGGACATTTCTTCACTGTACAATGCAGGTCTGTGCAAAGGTCCCCATGCTAACTCTGAAGGAACTGGTCTGGCTGACATCCCAGCACTGCGCAGAGATGCTCACTGATGTCCTGGAGGTGGGAACATCCTGTTCTCTGCATGTTCCCAACTCCAGCACCAGCTGAGCACAGCTGGAGACAGCTAAGCAGCATGACCATGGTGCCACTGGGAATCTGTGGCAGAATAATTGTTAAAGCAGCCACCTCACAGGCAGAAAGCGGGCTGAGACCTCAGTGAGCTCAGAAGGATGAATTCCACCCGCCTTGGGAGGGACAAACCTCCAGGTCTGTGAAGTTCTGGCTCCTGGGACCTCGGGTCTTTTCTCCTGTTCTATGACCTGGGCTGTTTCTGGGCTGGGCAAACCTTTGGATCCCAGTTGCTGACAGGCACCAGGGAGGTGAGGGTCTGCTCTGCTGTGACTCTGGGAGGGTGTGCTCATGCAAAGCACACTGGAGAAGCATTTCCTAGTACAGTCTCAGAGAAATACACCTTGGGAGAGCCATGGAAGCAGACTGGAGAAGTCTCCTGTGCAAATGGACCAGCTCCATGACTGGAGTATTCAGTTCTCAGACATGGTAAAAGAATGACAATGGATTAATTGCACGGGACATTTTGTGGCTGCACATGAATCACGGTAACATTGCTTTTACTGAGCGAGTTGAAGAACACAAATCCCAAGGGGTCTACAGTGTCCTCTTGCAGGCAGAGGAGTTGCCTCCCTGCTGCACCCCTGCTTGCATGAAGGGCATCACGCTCGGTCTGAACATCCATCCTGCTAAGAGTCACCACTGCATGTCCTGCTGCAAGACTACAGCTGCCTCTCAGCCCAGCACATAATGAAAATGCCTTTTTTTAGACAGCACCATCCTGTGTGCAGACAGACAGTGCTCTGAGAGCTGCCTGCATACAGCACAATGGAGAAATCTCAGTCCAAGTCCCTGGCCCTCAACGGATTGGGGACATAAGAAGAGGAGAGTGAGGATTTAAGGGTGAAGGACAGAGCACCGGGAATTCCTGCAGACCTTTTCTAGAGCCACTGAAGTAGGACTTCAGGACTTGGCCCACTACATGAATGCAGCCCGCTGGGTTTGAGGATAAAAGAAAGGCAAAGCCTCAGTAAGAGACAGATTAGCATTTAGTTCAGCTCCTTGAGGAATATCCCTATGGGATACTGGGCAGCAGGACATGGTCATCTTTACATCCTTCCAGCAGACATCCTGTCCTGCTGTGGGGAGCGGCACAAAAACCTCTTCCACCTCCCTGCAGCCCCTATTGAGGCCAGCTGAGACCAAGGAAAATGTGCCATTTGTTGGACACTGGGATTTGCTGCATCTCCAAGAGTTCAGAGAGCAGTGGGTGCTTTCACCAGGGATTTCTGAAGGCGTTTTCTTTCCAGAAAAGTACAATTTCTTATTGAGTCTAACTCTTCCATATGATTAACAGCTGTTTTTCATCCAAAAACATTTCAGTTAAAATATATTGCCTTGAAGAGGCACTGCTCACCCTGTTTTGCATCTGCCAGTCCATGACGATAAGTCATTCAAAGACTCACCCTGGTATGTCAGGTCCATCTTCTTTTCTGCAAATTTCATTAAACATATCTACTTTGAATGGCATATTTGTGGATCTTCTGAAGGACAGGATACCCCAGCCTGACTGATAAACAGCCTGTTCTTGCATCCAGACATAAACCCCTTCTCTTGTTCCTTCTCATGTTTGCTTTCTGCTAGGTGCTTGCAAGATGAGAATCATCAAAACATAAGATTATGTAGACTGAGCGATTTCTCAACTAGAGCAGATTGCTCATGGCCTTGTACAGTTGAGCTTTGAATATCTTTAGGAATGAAGATCCCACAGCTGTGTCTGAGCACCCTCAGTCTTAAAATATTTTTCCTAATTTCTAATCAGTGTTTCCTGCATTGCAACTATTTCCTGTTGCCTTTCAGCCAAACTCCATGCACCTCCAAGAAGAGTCGGGGGCTGTCTTCCCTACATCTTCCCACTGGAGTTGAAGACAGCAATAACACATCTCTCCCCCTTTAGCCTTCTCTTCCCAAGACTAAACAAGCACCATTCTTGCAGCCTGTCTCCATACATCATATGCTCCAGCCCTCTAATCTTCTTGGTTGCCTCCATTAGACTTGCACCAGTATGTCGATATCTTTCTTCAGGGAGCCCAAAGCTGGACACAGCTTCCAGATGTGGTCTCACACATCAGCAATAGAGAGGAATAATCGCTCCCCTTGCCCTGCTTACTACACCCTTGCTACCACAGCCCAATATGGTTTTGGTCATCATCTCTACTACAGCGTGCTCCTGACTTGGGCTCAATATGTTGTCCCCCATGATCTCCAAGTCCTTTTCTGCTAAACTGCTTCCTAGCCAACTGGCCCACTGCCTGTCCTGCTACACGGAGTTACTGCATCCCAGACACTGAACTTGGCATTTGCCTTTGTTGCAGTCCATGAGGTTCATCTGAAGAGGAGCCCTGCCCTTCCCAGGGTATTGACTGCTCCGCCCCAGCCTGCTTTCATCCATATTTGCTGAGAGTGCACTCTGTCCCATGATCCAGGCTGTTAATGAAGACATTAAACACTACTGACCTCAGAATCAGCCCAAGGGATGCTGCAAGTAACCAGCTACCAGTTGTACTTTGTAAGACTGATTACAATCTTTGAACCTAGTGTTCCAGCCAATTTTCTACCCAAATTATCATCTTAATCCAGTCTGTATCTCACCAGTTTGGCTATAAGGATATTAAAGGATTCTTTGAGATTTCTTTGCTCCTACTTTGCTCCAGACAAAGAAGGAAGATCTCAGGCTCCCACTCTCAAATGCTGATGTTTCTCCACTGGTGACTTGATCTAGGAGGTCCCACTCTGGAAGGATCCAGTTCTCTGTACAGTCAGTTCTCTTCTAAACTTTTTCCTGGCTCTCATGCTGTTTTGAGCCCCAGGATCATGTGAGACACATTTCTCCAGTAAAGTGGAGAATCAGTATCCTGATTGCTGCAGTAGCCAAGCAGGTATTCAAAGATCAGCAAGAAACTTTAGTCTTCTTCTCTGGCCTCCTATGTGCCCTAGGCAGCAGAATTTCTCCCAGTTATTCAGGACTGAGTTCACCGACTTTATCTTGACTAAACTGGCATTACCGAAGAAGTACACAGTAAAGGTTTGAGGAAGCAGAAGGTGAGGACTGCCCAACTTCCATTGGGTAACCAATCCAGCACTTAAAAGCGTACTAAAGCTGATGCCTTATTTGTCCCTTGTTTTTTCTCTACAAGAAAGAAGTGGTCTGAAGAGCACAGAAGCTTCTCCACATGAAGGCTTTTAAAAGAAAGTCTTCTCTCACTTTGTGTTTTCCAGCATTGAATTTGTTTCTTCATTGAAGTACAGCTCTATTCTGAAACCAAACTGACTGAGAGTAATTCTGCAGCTTCACTTTCTTTTTCTGTATCCTTCTGTTCAACCCACAATGAATAAACTACTCTCTGTTGGTGGTAACCAGCTGGGATCTTAAACACAAATTAGGTTTGTTCCTTCTTAGAGTTTCAGTCCAGACTCTCATTTATTAGGATACGTCTCCGTAGGTCCTACCAGAAGCAGGAAGCCAGGCTAGAGGAATAAAGAAATCTCATCTTCACAGAGTAGCACAAGAAACTGATACCAAGGTGACAGATACTGCTTAGGAGTCAGCAACCCTGGAAGTGGGTCACTCTCCCTCTCTGTGTCTCCCATCAGATGTTCCTCCTACACCAGCTCTCTGGCTGTGGGCTGTTTGAAGCTGAATACCAGGTGGCCTGTTGCTCTTTTTTTTTTCCCCCTAAGACTTGACAACTTATGCTGATCTTAACTGAAGGTGTTCTGAGGCAGCTATTAGTTTGTTTTCAGAGCAAGCTAAAAGGCTTGACCTGCTTTGCCTTGGTAGAAGCTCTACTATAAGTAGCCAAATACCAGCCAGTTGGCTAATGACTGTACTCTTGGACTTACAAGTCCCCTATTTGGGGCTTGATTCACAGATTTCCAACAGAATGGGTGATTTCTTTTACCCAGTCTGAAAGTTAGTTGTCCAGCCTGATCTTGGTGCCAAGGCTCCCCCTGCAGTCACTGGAGAAAGATGGACACCTCCAGGGAGCAAATCTGGCCATACAAAGGTTTTCTTTGATGAAGATACATGGAGGAATGATCCTTCAGAATGAGCTGAGTGTCTCCCCAGAGGCCATATGGCAATCCACACACTAAGTGTAGATGGAAGTGTAATTTCTGGGGAGTCTAATCTCTTCCCTGCATTTAGCTGCATTAATCAAACCCAGCACAAGGAAATGGAGAACTCTGGTTTTGTCCCCATAATAAGGTGTTACATTTCTCTATCTTCCTCTTATTGCTTTGAATTAAATACCTAAGTGCATCACCCTCCCATGCATAGTCCACCCTATATTTCCAGAGGCCAGAGTCCTCGTGGCTCAGTTCCTTAGGAAATCTGTGGCACAGATTCAAAGTAATTTCTCAGTCTTTCCTCATTTGCACATGTCCATCAGTCTTTCTGACAGAAATGATTGCAAAGAGCATAGATGCATTTGCCTTGTCTGAGTATTTCAGTGCAACCACCGCAGCTGATTCCAGGAGAGAACGCGCAAGGAAGGAAGGAAGCAAGCAAGGAAGGAAAAGGACAAAAGAAAGAAAGTAAAAGAAGGCAAAGGCAAAAAGGCAATTGCAAAGGCAACGGAAGAGGAAAAGGAAAAAAAAAAAAAAACAGAAAAACTTTTTTGTAGCTTGCAGTGATTCCCTAAAAAGAAGAAAATCTTCCCAAGCAAATATTGTTTTCTTTGAAGAGCATACACTCTCTCCCATGCTGAGAAGTATCAAGGTTTGCCATCCTGAGATCCAACAGGCAGCCTCATCACAGATCAGAGCTGTACCCAGACCCAGCTCCCTGCCACTCTCTTCCATTCACCTCATCTCATTTTCTCTCTGCTCTGCCAACTTTCTTTCCTTCGCCTCCTTTTCGCTGCATTCCTGTCTTGCAGTGTTTCTGGATCCCAATCCCTCTCCTCCAGCTGCCAGGCCAATTGATGATTGTCGTGGTTTAATCTCAGTCGGCAACTAAGCACCACGCAGCCGCTCGCTCACTCCCCCCCGGTGGGATGGGGGAGAGAATTGGAAGAGCACAAGTGAGAAAAACTCGTGGGTTGAGATAAAAAGTTTAATAATTGAAATACAATGATAATAATAATATTAATATTATAATAATAATAATACACAAAACAAGTGATGCACAGTGCAATTGCTCACCACCCGCCGACCGATGCCCAGCCAGTCCCCGAGCAGCGGCCCCCCCGGCCAGCTTTCCCCAGTTTATGTACTGAGCATGACGTCCCATGGTATGGAATGTCCCTTCGGCCAGTTTGGGTCAGCTGTCCTGGCCGTGCCCCCTCCCAGCTTCTTGTGCACCTCCAGCCTGCTCAGTCGGTAGAGCATGGGAAGCTGAAAAGCCCTTGACTAGTGTAAGCACTGCTCAGCAACAACTAAAACATCGGTGCGTTATCAACTTTGTTCTCATCCTAAATCCAAAACACTGTACCAGCTACTAGAAAGGAAATTAACTCTATCCCTGCCGAAACCAGGACAATGACCTACCATCTCATCCCACCACAACCCCAGGATGAACCTGCCACACTCCCCACTGCCCCCAGCTCACACCTCTGCTCTTGTTTTTCTTTCTCACCTACTGATATTTTAGCCTTCCCAAGTAAAAAATGCAGCCAACCATTGTGCAGAGACTGCAGGTAGGGGTGAAGAGGTGAAACAGAAACTCACAATGCAAGTTGCTAAGTGAAAGCAGGTTATAAAGATCCACTCAAAAGCATTTTGCTAACACTTGTCTGAAAAATATCCCTCTGCAAGACTTTTTTCAGTCTTTCTGTGAAAGAATAGCTTGAAGAGCTTTCAGCAATCAGTTGAACAGATTTGCCCCTGAACTTAAATATTTCTAAAATATTTTTGACAAAATACCAATTTCCAGCTGAACATCTCTGTTTTCAAGTGAAGATCTCCAAACTTTTCAATGCTTTCTTGTGGCAAAAATTAAAACATTCCTTTTCAATGAATCTTCATTTTTCATCCAAATTTCCATGGGAATCCCTAAACAAAAGTCCAGAAACCTGCCCTGTATGGCTGCCCCATCTTTTTGACTTTTTTATCAGTTACTATTTTGTTTTACCAGAAACATTATTGTCAAATTTAAGGCACCTAGTTGTGTGCATCCAAGTTTTGCCAATTTAATATTCATCTCCTGACAACACTCAGGGTTCAGCTAGCCTCCTAATTAGTTACTGGCTACAGTGGAGAGAATTATTGTGGAGAAACACTAACCTTCTACCCATGGGATCTCATTTTTCTTGCTATTGCTAGCTAGAAATTTGGAACAGAATGATGCTTAATTCTGCTGGCCCTGCCAATCTTAGCTCCCCATCTCTCTCTAAAGAAATATGAGTGTGTGCGCTACTTTGCTTGCTGAGGGCTGCTCAGAGAAAGCTATATCTTTAGTAACAAAATTTCTGCTCAAGATGACATGGTAAAACTCTGCAACAGCTCAACTTCAGAGGGCCTGGGCTGAGTTTTAGTCCTACTTAGGTCAGGGTGTGTCTAGGGCACCTCCCTGGGAGGGGTGTTCTGGCAGGGCTGCTGAGATCAGGATCTCTCTGCTGCGTGATGTTGGTAGTAGAGAGCTGTTCACACTCATTGTTTATGCTCTCGTTTACTTTTCATTAGTTTGTTAGGCAAATCTTCTTTCAAGTGTTTTCATTCTCATCAGTCAATAAATGATAAAAATCAGACACGGAATGTTCTAAAAGTGGAACTACAAAAAGACCTATTTCCTGTCAGCCCATATGTTCTCGGCAAAGAGAGCTGTATATCCCAGAGGAAAATTAAAGATCTGAAAGAGCATCTGAAAATTCATCAGCCGAGTTTCTCAGCAGATCTTGATTGCACAGACTGAAAAACAAGAGCCCAGTGCTAATGGACAACTAAATATCTCCACCTAGTGAAACGGAGTAACAGGACAGCTTGCCGCTTTGCGGTCTTCCTGGGAAAGCCAGGCAGAAGGTGAGAAAAATGGTCTTCAATTAAACGGCAAGTTTAACTTCAGTGCTGTCAGAATACCTGTTCTGACAACAATCTCGGTATCGTATCAATGCCGTGAACAGCAGCCACCTCTGCAGCTTGCAGAGGGAACGCGGGATGCCCAGACCAACAGCATCCCCGCTCCGGGTGCCCGCAGGGAGCCTGGCCACTAAAATGGCAAAAGCCACGACCTGTACAAGAAGGGGTAATGCACGAGGCTCTGGTTAACCTCCGTGTGGCAAGGCTCCATTAGGAGAACATTAAAACCCCCCTCTCAAAGTCCTAACCCTTACCCAAAGTGATCATGGCTCTGTGTTAACTACAACCCAACAAATTACACGATACAGTAATGATGGTTTTTGGCTGGGAACCTTTTCATGAAATGACATTTTTCCTATTGATGGGATTACCCATTCTGTTGCAAGCACAAGATAATTGCAATTTCCTGGACTGCTACTGAACACATAAAGGTTATGGGTAATCTTATTAAAGCTTTCATATTAGTGGAAAATTGTATGTTATGAGCTGGGAGAAAATTAATGGCCATTCTTTTGTGGTTTGCATACAACTAAATCCCTAGGGGGCCTTTCTGTTTCATCTGAAACAGGTGAAGTGCACTTTATTAAAAACATCACCCCTTCCTTCCAACCACTGTGAGGCTCAGCATTATTTCTTAATACGTCCTGCTGAGCTCGCAGGAGTGTGTGACCAGCCTCCCCAGCTCTGCCCTGCTCTCTCTGCGCCCAGCCATGAGCAACGTGCTCCTACACTATTAGCAAAGAAAGCCTTTCGGATGAAGGAGCCAGCTTCATAGCTGATTACATTGTGGTAACTATGTGGTGGGTAGCTGAAAACCAAAAAGTGGTTCTCAGAAATGGCCATAGCAGGGGGACATTTCAAAGCTGGAGGCTACACACCTCCAGAGAGGTACCTGGAGGTTATGTACCTCCAACGCTACAAACACATCCTCATGTTTAGACTTGGGCTGATGTAGGTCCAGTCAGGTAGTTCCCAACCTAGACCAGGCTCAGACGTCTCATTTTATCGATGCTTTGTCTTGTCTAAAGGGTAACACTGCTGATACCCCTTCTTTGCAGACTTCCTTGCAGGCTTGAAGCTTTTTCTTCTCCCAAGAGGAGAACTGATGCTTTGTGTTCCCTCCTCAGATGTAAATCCCAGAACAAGTGATTCCCTATCTCTTCAAAACAAGCTGTCCCTTTCACTTCCCCACCTGCTGCTCAAGTCTAAGAAATAAATGTAATAATAACCCAGCAGTTTTTCCACTGTTTCCATCCCACTGTGTTCAAATAGTTGTGCCTCACTGCGCAGGCAACATGGATCAATCTAGGGTAGCAGATCTCTATCTTAGAAATAATTGAGCTATAGACATTAGGACTACATTCACCCTGTAATCAGGAGGCATGAAACCTCCACACCGACTTAGCGCCAATCCAGTAGGTATGAGGAACAACAAGGTTGATAGTGGGTAATGTCTGCATTTCAGCACAGGACTTTCACATCAGTCCAGGACACAGGATAAGCAGCTGGGCAGCTAAAACATACTTCAGTACAGGTCTCCATGTCCTTACAGTGACCATTACCACTAGATATACTACAGCAAACTGCACGCACTGCTATGGTTTTCCTGAATGCAAAGAAAAGGATCTGAAGATCTTGAACAAATTTTCTTGGGAGATGCACAGCTTCTCAAAAGTATGTCTGAAACCTAGGTACAAGCTTTCTCCAAAATGTAATAGCTTGGCCAGTCAGTTAAATGGAATTGACCACAACTAAAATGCATCAAACCTGTTACTTCTTCCAAGATGACAGTGCACCTTTGCACATTTTAAATTTCAGAAAACACTTTTCTTTCATTTCATAAAAATAAGTATTAATTATACTTTTACTGCCATCCCCACATTTTTGCACGACTTCGGTAAAAACTCTCTGCTCCACCATCAGCTCTGAACTTTGGCTGTTAAATTTGGTTACACAATAAAATAGATCCTGATTCCCTTTCAGTGGCCCCAGACTATCAGGGAAGCAGGGCAATCTGACATATCATGTTTTCAGAGTACACATTTCCAAACTTATGTCAGTGCCTTGCTTCATGCTACATTTTATCTTTTCTGTGATAAACACTGATATAGAGAAACTGTTGTGAAGTTGCTGATGGGGCTGGAAATGAAGTAACTGCCCACATTTTGACAATACCTTCACTTCTCATTACACGGGGATGGATAACTAGATTGAGATAAAGGTGGAGGAGGCTGGGGTAAGAATGTGACCTGACTTACGAATCCTCACATCAGGGGAGAGGAGGGAAAATTGTTTTCTTAGAGAACCAGCAACATCCATAAAATTGCTCCTTATCCAGTAATTCTGCTGTGCTCTCCCAGCTGTCCATTTGTCTTGTCAAGAACTCTGCCAGATTCTTCCGATCTGCTTCAGACTTTGCTTTGTGATACCAGTGAGGTATGGCAAATAGAAGAGCCTAACGTTGGCTCCCGCTTTGCCAATAGCAAGATCTATGTACCGTAACTTTCCTTACTGCAAGCAAAGCTTGGTTCAAGAAAAATCAATTTTGTTGTGGTCTGCCTAGACTCATCGCTGCAAGGATAATGTATGCTCCTGTTTACCATGTGGGAACATAAAATTCATTTGGGCTGAAGTATGATTCATTAACTACCCCCAAATGGCAGTTGGGTTAAAATTATTTTGGTTTTGTTTAACTGAAAAAGCTCTCCCTCCGCATGCACGGTTGGGAAGGCAAGCACAGCTCGCTGTGCTTCATAACCCCTGCGGAGACATGAGGCTTTGCTACAGGGCTCGCCCCCCATGACGACTCCTCCGCCTTGAACAGTCACATGGCAGATTTGGGAAAACAGTTCTACTTTGCTAAATCATCCAGCAGAGCTAGGAACTGCATGTTGGACCTCGTTCCTCTTCAAGGCTGGAGGCATGTGATTTTCCTTGGCAAAGGAGGGTTAACTTGGCCCCACTGTCCCTTCGCATTTGCAGCCCATTGCCCCATGGACAGACCTTTGGCTTGGTGGTTCCTGCCAGCGGGAGAGGTCTGAGCTGGGCTGTCATGGCTGGGCTGTCTGGGATATGGTCCTCCCTGGAAGAGGTAACCTCTCCCCTTGCAGGAGTAAAAACATCTATGCAAAGCTCACTTGCAAGCCATGAGGTGGGGCTGGGACATCAGGAGCAAGGAATCTCAGATGTGCTTCAAGCCTGACGCGAGACCTCAGTGCCACAGAAACAACCTAGTCACAGTTACAGCACGGGCCATGGCCCAGTTAAAAGTCTTGTACAGAGGTGAAGGTGGGAGGTTAAGACTAATTAGGTTCTGCCCCAGCCTTGTCACATTTGTCACAGACCCCGTGGTGTGAAACAAAATCTCCCCACCATGGCTACCTGCCACTTTACAGGTTTATGCAGGTGATGATTAAATACAAGCTCTGCTGGGTCCTCTGAAAATGCTGCAGAGTTAAGGCTAAACCTAGTCCCACTCGTGGACTAAGTTTGGGAGCGCTGAAGCTGCCCTGTGCATTAAATCAGTAAAAAATCAGTATGCATGGGGGGAAGGGGATCTTACCTGGGTATTGCACTACCATCCTAATGATCCGGCAGCTTAGTCAGGGGATGCCTGGACCCATCACTGCTGAGCTAAACTGCTGGAGTCTAACTGGGAAAGCCGCAAAACCTACCCTTTGAAAGCCATCTCCTTTTTAGCCTGGATTCAGGGAAAGACTCTGTTTCCCAGTGAAGCCCGGCTGCATTTCACTCCGCACAACTACGCTCAAAGTAAGAGCCCCCTGCAGTTGATTTTATGATTCTTTTGATTTAAGAGATAAATTGTCATTGCCTGAAGGATAGTAGCTCCTTATACAGATCCTTTCAACTAAACACTGACTTCATCACGTGCCGTGAATCGGGAGAGAGAAGGAGGATAAAAAGAAAGCGGATGAGGAGGGACTTTTGTATGTGATTTCCACATGCCCTTTGGTGGGCGAGAGGCTCTCCAGCATCAGTCAGCTGTTGCTGGATCATACAACAGAAGGTCTCAAGCAAGAGGCGAGCAAGGGCAACCCATGATCCTCAGAAGAGGCTTGTCCTGAGAGAGGTCCAAGCATGCCAAGCCAACACAGCCAAACTATGTGTGCATGAAGAGTAGCTCTCCTGTCCTGGGGGTCAAGACAGTGGCCCAGAGACCCTGGTCAGTTCTGTCATGTGTATAGGGAAGCAACCCCTGTCCCCACATACAAAAAAAGTAGCATGATAATTAAGAGATTTAATCAGTCAAATAAGCCCTGCTTAACTGCCCATATCAGCCTGCCTGCTACGAAAAGCGAATGGCCCTACGAACTGCTTGCCACAAAAGGGTCAGTACCTGGAGCAAGGGTTTCTTTCATGCCCTTCTCCCCAGGTGGCAATTTCTGAATTCTCCTTCAGTTTGCAAATGGGTGCTCTGCTCCTGTCAGTAAAAGCAGACAGAAAGCGTCCTCAGGAACCTAGAAGCAGAAAAATACAGATATTCTTGGTCTGATAATCCAAGCAGGGCCCACCAAAATGTCTTCCTTTATGGTTTTTGGTTTTGTTTTTGGGTTTTTTTAAGAGAAATATTTTCCAGACTGGATGTAGCTACAGGCTGGGGCAAATTTGACAGAGATAACCATGTGCAGAAGGCTTGCCAGTAGCTCGGTGGCTATAGTTGGTAAGAGGGCAGTTGTGTGGGAGGGATCGTGGGTTGCAGCATCTGCAATAAGGTCCTGCTGCTGGAGGAAGAGGAGCACTTTCTGGGGATGTTGGAAAGGCAGAAACACCAACACCTGTAGGGTATGTGAGATAACCCTGCCTCCCTCCTCAGCATGGGTAAAGACCCATTGGAGCAGCAGGACAAGTTTGTGGCAGAGAAAAGATGGGGAGCAACCGGAGGGAGTTCAAGACAGGGCAAGAGAAGAAGGCAAGAAAATAAGATCTGTGAATGACAACTGTATGAATTGGATACATTTCATGTAGAGAAGGCTGAATGCAAACAATATGTCTCCAGGTACAACTGCAAAGAGGAACTTGGTTCATCAAGTCCATCATGGACAAGACACAAAGCAATGGGTTTCAGCTGAAAAAAAGTAAATACAGGCTGGGAGAGCTGAGAACAAATGGAGAAAAGCATGTGCCAGGGTGCAGGGCTGGACCATGACATGCTATGATCCTTTCCAACCCCTGCTGTCCTCCAAGCGTTTAGTTCAGGTTAGAAAACTCAATACTCTAAGTCTATAATTAAAAAAAATGTCTTTAACTCAAAACTGAAATAATTGACTGAGAATTTTCATCTTAAAAGATGGATGTCTGGAAACTGCAGAAATCTGAGGACTCTACAGTTTCCAAAACTACATATGGGAAGAAACTCCTCTTTAGCCCACTGCAGGTGACTGTTCTGGTTTCAGAGCATTCACAGATTACATTTTCCACCCCCACTTCTCAAAAACAAAACAATTCCTGATCCCAGGACTGAAAGAAACTCCCAGCATTTCAGAACTTGCAATTAAAATCACCAGAAGTGACAGCACTGGAAATGCTTAAAAATAATCAAGCCACCTTCAAGTTTTCTAAGATTTGCTTGTTTGTTTTTAATGCCTTCTGCTCAGAGGGAGAGGAGGATTTCATTAGAGCTTGAAAACAGTCTCAGGTGGAAGCCACAGCTACAGGGCACTGGACCGCTGCTTGAAAGGATGTAGAAAGCTTTATGTTTCCCAGTCTTTCCCCCCTCCAGACACAGATGCTTTTTTTTTCTCAGTAACTCATACAGACTTAAAGCAAAGATGCTGCAGCCTCAGGCTAATCAGGGAGGGTTTGAGCCCTGGGAAAATTTGTTTTGGGGACCCACAAGAAAAATGGCAAAGGGAGATGGGATGGGATGGGATGGGAGCTAAGACTCCACTGGACCTGACGGCTCGTCTCCATGGCCCAGAGAGTGGTTTGGGGCTGTGTGCCCACCCCCAAGCTCTTTCACACGATTTTAATTTGCAGATAAAGCTTGGGAGTTCACCTTCCAAATAAATTCCAGCCTTCTCTTTTGACCAGTGCTGGATTCTTCTGATTTCAAGTCTTGACCAGGTGTATTGATTCTTCCAGCAGTGAAAACACTGGCATATACATTGCAAATTGGAGCCAAAGGAAGGCAGCTGCATTCAGAGCACATGGGATAACAGAGATTTATAATAAGGGAAAGGTGTGTTTATTCATCTGTTGACCTCAGGCCCTGCATTACTACACTCCCCATAGATTGATGCTTGGTGTTGACCTTGAGGCAATAGCTTAGCAGGGGTAGTGCAGCCAGCTTTTAATAAGTGAGTTTAGCAGAGGCAGAACCATCCCAAGAAAAATGCTCCAGAAAGTGATCCTGTCAAATCCGACACAGCAAAATTAACAGCCTCATTCTGGCCAGGCTAATTCCTTTCTTGTGATTATCATTATTATTCTGTTTTCATATTGCAATAAATAATGTAATTACTAAAAGCCGAGTGCTGATTAACAGAGACTCCCTACTCTGATGGCAGAGAGACAGTCAGGCTGGAGACAGGAGAGCAAGCCTCCAGCACCAGCCGAGAGGTGCTGTGGTTTTCCTGCACGCTATTCAAAACGCGGATCACTTGGGCTGGTCACTTCAAAGAAAGGGACTGATGTGGTGACCCACAGGGTTCCTTCCAGACCACGCCTGAGCAAGAGTGTGATTTACAGGGACTACTGTAAAGGGCAGAAGCCAGGGACTACAGGAGAGCTGTGGATGCAGACCTCAGTGCTGGCTGTGGGTAAATCATGGGCACGTGGGAACTGGGTTACTCGCTCCATTTCTCCAGGCCTGGTCTTCCCACGAGTGTGATGGGAACTTGAGTCCTTTCCCTTTTCCCTCAGGGAAAGGATGCAGAGCTCCTAATGCAGGGCAGTGCTGGCTGGGGGAGGAGAGAGTGGGACGCTGGGCACAGTCCGGGGTTCGTGTCTGGGAGCCTTTCCCCCCCACCTCGGGTACAGCAGGCAGAAAATTTGGGAAAACAATAAACTCTCATTGCCTTTGCCAAACTGAAATAATAAAGAGATATTGAGATTGATTTCAGCTCTATTTAACGAGGGATAATTAACCCACCCATCACAAGGCCATAGGATTACATTGGTTGGAAGTTTTCCAGTTAATGCGCTATTTGATATTTCTGCCTAATTTTCAAGAGTTTAATTGATGTCTTAATTATGAAAGATACCACTATTAACACCATTCTCAAACAAATTCCTATCGCTGCTGTGATTTTACATAGGCACACGGGCCTCTCACTGCCAGTCCCCATGGCAGCCCCCTCCCCTTGGAGTCAGCTCCTGCCCATGCCTACTGAGCCGGAGCTGCACAGGAGCAGCTTGTGCAAGTCTACATGGAGGACGAGAGCAAAGCCAGGATCGGGGTATATTTTGTTAGTCCCAGGACAGAGTCCACCCTTCCCCTTATGCAGTACTTGAGTGTGCAGGAGGTCCTGTGCACGCCCACATCAGATCGAAGAATAAATAAATCAATAAACCTTCTCCCAAGTAACAAGCGATAGGACGAGAGGAAATGGCCTCAAGTTGCGCCAGGGGAGGTTTAGATTGGACGTGAGGAAAAATTTCCTTACTGAAAGAGTGGTGAAACATTGGAACAGGCTGCCCAGGGAAGTGATTGAGTCACCATCCCTGGAAGTATTTAAAAGACGCGTAGATGAGGCACTTAGGGACATGGTTTAGTGGGCATGGTGGTGTTGGGTTGACGGTTGGACTCGATGATCTTAGAGGTCTTTTCCAACCTTAATGATTCTATTCTAAGGTCTCTGCCAGCTCCCAACCCTTTGCCCCCCACTTCTGCATAAGAGTAGGTACAGTTATAGAAGCCTTTCACAGCTCTGCTTCTGTCAGGGACCAGCTCAGAGCTATAATAGAAAAACGGTGGTGGGGTGATTAGGGTTGTGATGATAGACCTCCGGAGGGCGGGGGGACTGAAGCTGGTCACTTGAAAACCAATGATGCTTACCTGTCACGACACTGCTGAAGGTGAAAGGAGGCACAAGCATCACTTTTGGGCCCTTGAGGCCAGTCTTAATCATTTTTTGCATTACTGTTGGCTAATGCAAAGGCGCATGTAAATGTGAGGCCACCTCTCAGAGGTGCTTGATAGCATTTGGTATGACGAAGGATGCTGTCAATGATATGCGTGGGAGGGATAGCTTCTGTGGCTCCAGCTGGTCAAGTATGACCTAAAGGTGGCCTTGATGAGTAGAGGCAGGTCCTGGAAATCTGAGCCATGGGGCTGTGAGAGAGGGGGAGGCTGAGGACACACTGCAAGAAAAGTCTGTCTAGAGCAGAGCTCCAATCCTGCACATCCAGCCTCAGCATCAGCTGAAACCAAATTAAACACACCAATTATCAAGGGGTCACAGAATAATATTCATTAACGATGTGCCCAGGCACACACTGGCTTCATTACAAACACCAAAGGATAAATAAGGCATCTGAGGGATTGAAAGGAGACTCAGCACTGAAGAATTCACCTCTAAAGATCCTGTTCCTCTTCAGGGCCTTTGAAACTCCAAGAGCTGATGGAGTCCAACAGGCAGTAGGAGTCCAACAACCCTTCCTTGTTTGGCCTCTGACTCTTGCCCATTAGCTCAGGCTTTGCCTTTTACTTCCCATAAGCCCAACTACTCCACCCTGCCTGATTCCCCAGAGCTGGGGCCCAGGATGCCCAGCTCACACTTCAACTTTGCCCAGATCAGAGACGTGGCATAAAGGAGATATAGATTAACCTTGAGAGGGTCTCTCTCCATCTCTTCTACTAGAGATCATGTCTCATGGGGAACCTGCATGGCCCTTGTTGCCTTGACCCACTCATTCCTCCCGGGCAGCACTGACCTCCCAGACTTCCTCTGCTAACTCCCACCCGGCCTGTGACAAGTCTTTCTAAGGAGATGTCTGACCTTCAGGGCTCTTCTACTGACCTTAAAAATAGTCATCCCCTCCCAAAAGGGATGGTTCCAAGCTGGAGATCCCAGGCTACCCAGCCTCTGACCCAACACTCTGGGCAGGAGGCTTACGTCAAAGACTGCAGAAGCACAAAGTCTTGAGGGGGGTCTCCACGGATGCCCCAGAGCCCTCCTCTGCACCCAACTGTCTGGATGCCATCCACTCTGTGTGGGTATCCAAAGCAAGGCTGGCCAGAAGACAGGGAAAAACTGCCAGTGAAACTGGGGGAGATAAAGACCCCTGCCAGCTCCATGCCCCAGCCCACATGTTTCTGAGGAGCAGGAAGAACAGGACATTTCTCATGAAGCTTTCCTTCCAGGCAATTGTGATTTTGTTGGAAGGAATCTTCCTCATGTCCTGTTCTTTGAAGAACAGAATGGGATGGCCCCAATTCACAAAAATGAGGACAATTCACTTATGAAGAAAGAAGAAAACATCCCAGTCTGAATACTGGAATATCTGGACTCTGCAAGGCCACAGTGGTGCCTCTCAGGAGCTGGAGCACAGGCACCATGTTTTCTGTGAACTGGGCTTCCTTTCAGCCTCCTCTTCCCATAGTCCTCACAACCACACAACTGCCACCGTGCACAGAGGGTAGATCACAATGATCACAGATCATTGGAGACACCCAGAAAGGTGGGTCTAGAAAAGAGACTAGCAGACCCTGATTTCCAGTAAAACCTCCCAGGGACTCCTGAAGCAACTCCTCACGGTGAAAATATTGGGGATTTTTTAGCTTTTGTTTAAACTGCAGATTTTTGTAATAGAAATTTTCCACACAGGAAGGAACATCTGATCAGCTCCAGTTCTCAGCCACTCTACCTCAGATTCACAAGAGCAGACACCCAACTCCCAAGGCTGCATATCTGATTCACAAGCTCATTACAAACTCCAAATTATGGGACAATTGTGTCTTCCAATTGGCTGTTCTTTGCCATTGCTGCACCCGTGTAACCTGCCTGGGTATTGCTGAGCAGAGCATGCCAACAGTGGGGAGGGGGTCAGCAGGGACTTATTTACTTTGCCTCCTGGCCCACCCAGAGCTCCAAGTTCTGGCTCAGGTATCTCTGCAGCAGAGGGATGGGGGACCTTGCAGGGACAGCCTGTTTGCAGTGGTTGGACAACGTTCAGCCGGCAGCATTCAGGGAGGAAATGCTTCACGTACATGGGGCTGTTCCCTCCTGCTTTGGATGCTGCAGCTCAATGCCCAGGTATGGGTCTAGGGGTGGTTTTAGGGAAAATGCAGCTCAGAGTGGCCTCAAAAGCTTTAGCTGCTGCCATATGAATACCTTTCTTTCCATCCTTTCTACAACTGACCTAAGCTCTCCTGGCTGGTAATGAATTCACCCATAGGACTGCAGAGAAAGAAAAGCAGGGGCATACCTGTGGGTGTTTGCAAAGGCAGAGGGTCCAAAGGCCAGAACCCCTCTCCTCTTCAGCTCAGCTGCAAATCCACCCTGAACCCAACTTCTGCCCACTGCCTCCGTGCCCTGGTATCCATGAATTGCTCTGGGCAATGTGGTGTAGGAGATGTTCTCTCTCATCAGTACCTGCTACAAACACAACTCCTCTGCAGAATTTGGTCTTCTGCAGCATTCCTCAACTCCAAAATAAAACCACATAAAGGTCAAGTTCCCAATACCAGAGGCAGAGTGCTCCTGCTGCTGACCCAAAACTGCCTGGCAAAGCAAACTCCTTTAAAGATCAGCATGAAAAGGCCCCTGGGTCTGAAGCAAGCTAGGGAAGGTGCCTCAGGCCGGTCTTTATGCCCAAATGGAAGAAAAGATGCCATAGCGGGGGTCTGTCTGGACAGGGACAGTTGCATATCAAAGGATGCTGCTGAATGATCCCATTCCTTCTGTCTTTTCAAATCATTCTCCTCTTGAAGCCCAAGGGCAATGGCCACAACCTGACCACGTTGGGAGCTGTCTCCCTGCCTTGAAGGGACTTGTGTCAGACATCCTCCCAGCACGTTCCAGCCACATAGATCTCACCACTGAATTTAAAAATGCCGCAGCTGCCACAACAATTAAAAATGCAAACAAGGAAAACAGCATGCAAGCTAGCAGGAGAGCAGGGATGAATATTTATAGCTCCTTATGTAAACTAGATACAATGGAGCCATTTGGAACTGAAATAGGCTTAGCGTTATCCTCCGTCATGGGATGCCTGGTGCAGACTGCAGATCTCAACCCGATCATGTGCCTCCTCAGAAGATGGGCACAGCACCACCCCTCCACAGGACACAGCCTGCTCAGGGAAGATGTCGGTGGTGGACCAACACAAGGAGACGTTAGAGGCTTTACAGCCTGTGGGAGATTAGGTAGCTGGTAGTGATGGGCAGATACCAGGTCTCATCCTGCTCCACACATGATGAACAAGGGGGAAGAGGTTGCCTGAACCCAGCTAGACATTTCTAGGGCAGGACAAAAGGTTGCTTTGCCCTCCCCTTTACTGGAAAGCAGGAATTGCTATTACTCATCAGCAGGGACCCTGAGGCAAAAACTTGATGACCGAGGTCTAACAGATTCTCACAACTGATAAATTAATTTCAAAAGGTCATTGTGAACTGCTTTAAAAAAGTGCAAGCACATGAAAAAGGAGTTACAGCTCCCTGAACATCGCTGCCTGTTCTCTTCTCATGTGCTGTTGAATTAAATATTAAATCCATAGATGAGCTAAATGAGTTGATCGTGGCTAATGTTATTACCAGGAGTACCAGAGGAATCAAAGATGATTAGCCACTTGTCATAAAGTCTTAGCACAGAGGACAGAGAGAATTAATTTGTCCCACTGACCTGCTTTTGGATTCCACATGGTTCTCATTGATGTGTGCTAGAAATATAGGAAATAAACAGGGAGAAGTGGAAATCCAAGATGATAAAACAGTGTAAACACATGGGAAAAACGACACTTGGAAGTGATGTTCCAGAAAAGTAGGAAAGGGTGAAGATAGTGACAGCATCAAAAAGGGGGAGCCAGAGAATTACCGACCAGCCACCGGTGCTCCCTCCTAACCTGAATTATCCTGTGACTCTAAGTGGCACTTCCCAGCAGAGGATGTTCATCGCTCTCCCCCCTGGGAATCACCTTCCCAGTCAAGACCCGCCAGCAGCACTGGCTCTCGCTTTGGGCCAGGCTGCCCCTCTCCTGGCCACAAACAGGCGCCTCCACAGATCAATAGGGCTGGAGACCTTGTCCTTCCCCAGTCATGACTGCTGCTTGCCTTCCCCTCACTGCTGCCTTCCTTGACACAGCTAATTTCCCAGAGGAGATGGATTGTTTCTCCACAACCACTATGGATTTAATACATGCTATTTATTACCCATCTTGTCACTCAAATGGAAGAAGTGTGTGCCTGCACAATATATATGCAAAACTCTCCATTGCATTTAGTTAATCCTCTGATGGCCATCAATAAATATAAGGGACTTGGAATTCACTCGGGAAGAATTTTAATAAATACAATATTTACATAAATATTTTTTTTATTGTTGTTCAGGTTCTCACTAGCCCTTCCCATTTAAAAATGTGTCAACCCGCAGCAGCTCTCTTGTTTTAATTAAGTCAGGCTGTCAAAGCAGTAGAAATTGTGCTGGTTACATCAGTCCCACTGTCTGGGGAAGGGAACACATCAGAGGAAAATCAGTTATCATTGCTCTGACGTAACCATGTCCCACAAGCGATTGTCCCATGAGCTGGCACACAGTTCCGTCTGCTTTCAGAAACATTCAAAGTAGGACCTGGGCTGGGTTTTTGGTACATGGCAGTAAGCAGGCCATCAACATTGTGCAATGCACAGTGGGTCTAGCTTCTCCAGAAAAGCACCTCAAGCCTTGTGCAGGGACCACAGGACACTTGGATGGCAGCCCCAGATGCATAGCTGGGTCAGGACTCACAAGGTCCCATGTTTGCTGAAGCCAAAGCAGGCATCACGTTAAGAAGGGTGCACCACTCATGAAGATGATTTTTTCTGGTACAAGAGCTTGGCATAAAGTAGGTCTTTGAGTACAGACCAAAGTCTGCCCTACATGCAAAATGGTCCTTTCCAGGACTAGAGATGAAGTGTGGGTCTCCATCAACTCAGTGCTCTGGAGCTCGTATTGCACAATGTTCTTGCCCCGGCAATGCTAGCAGTGGGGATTACTGCATCCAATTTAATAAGAAAAATACCTCCATTTTGGCCAGTTTGATATTTCAGTGCAACATCCCCATTTTTTGCAGAAATCAAGCAGCAACAATTTCAAAATAGTTTGCTCAAAACCCATTTCCCATCACAAGCCAGTTTCCTTTTTAAAATCTTAAGATTCAAGTCATCACATGTCTAGTGGCACTTCTTCAGCCCTTGCTTACAGCCACCACCACGTAAGAACTGCCCCATCACAAGCAGCTGAAGGTGATTGCCCAACTTGACCCAGACACTTTATCCATCTCAGCCTGGCCCATCTGAAACAGTTATCTCCTCATGAGTCATCAGACACTGCCACTTTCTCTGTCTCCTTTTAATTGTCATTCTTAGACCAGTCCCATTTCTGTGGCACAAATACCTCAGTACAGTTGACTTTCTTAAGTACTGCTCAATATTTCATACAGAGACTTCTCAATGTCTTAGACTATTCCCAACTGATCTCTTTAATCTTGAGCAGTTCACTGAGAAAGCCTAAAATAGTACTTTTTTGCTCCTTATTAGAAGGAGGGGACCGAAGTTTTGTATAAGGGAAAGATGAATAAGGAGGCTCTGATAAGGATATTTGGACAAGCAAGCACTGAACTTCTGTGAAATGCTCATGCTCGGGAAACCTTTCTGTGATCTATCAGCAGTTTTCTTCCTACCTGAGCAATGCACAGACTGCAAAGTACAAGCACAGACATAACATGTTTTTATTTGCAAAGATGAATCACTTTTCCCTAAATGCTCAACTGGCTCAAGAAGACATCAGATGTACTTTTGCCTGAGTTTCCATCTGCAAAGGATTTGTGAGCAGCTGCAGTGTGTTGTTCTTAACAGTTTGTGAGAAATGGTCCTCCGTAGCATGCTTCTGACCCGATCCCCAGCCTGGTGTCAAGCCCTGACAAGTGCAGCAGGACCCATCAGCCCACCCAGCTCGGGAAAATGGCATCCTTTCTGTTCCCACACCAGATTTTGCCCCATATAATCTCTGTCTAGGTCTATGGGATCCAGAGCTACCCAGTTGGCCAGGCATCTACTTTTTTCAAACAAGAATGTGAATAAACTTGCATAGCCCGAAATGTTTGAGCCCTTTTGATATCACAACTCACATACACCTTGCAGACGTGCCAGCAGCCACTGCCTCTCCCTGGCCTAAGAAGGCATCTCCCCAGGACAGGGAGAGAGGACGAAGAGCTGACTCCATCGGTGCTGCCCCATGGGGTGTGTGCCCAGGGCCACGGATTTGGCTGGCACAAAGGAAAAGTCCCTGACACCTGGACAGGCTGCAGCTCCTTTCAACTTCAGTCCTGTCCTGCGTTGCACAAAGCTGTAGGAGGACACACGAAGGTCACCAGCACAGGGCAGGGAATCTGAGATAACTGCAGGAGGAAAGAGAAAAAACATCTCCAGGGATTACAATAAATTGCCACCTTCTTTCCAAAGGCTCCTATGAAACACTTGAAAAAGTGACCTCATTAATTAATGAGATCGGTTAACACTCTCTCCACATACTCTACTTGATTGCAATTCTGTCATTCCTAGTGAATTCTTAAAGCTGTATTGATTATTCAAAGCTCTGTTCAATCAATAAAGCAATAAACCATGTATGCTTAAAAAAGCGATTAAAAAGATTCATACATGAGACACTTTAAAGAAGCCACGTCCTTCTGCAGCCCACTTAGCAGCTAAGAGCAAGCAATGGGTAAATATGTTTTAATGTCCTCATCCAATTGAAGTGGGTAATTGTCTCATAAATTTATTTTAATCCCTAATCCATGTACAAAGCATTTCCAAACAGAAATCATCCCAAACAGTAATGTTCTCAATTTTCACTGTCTGCTTGCTCCGTGCCCTACACAAATGATAGTCATGGATGAGCAGGGTAAGAGAGGTTGTGGACAACAACTGAGACCATGTGAGCCTCCTGCCTTGGGGGGTAGGATGGGTAGGGGACCAAGGAATCCTGAAGGACAAGTCTAGTTGGGAAGCTGCAGAAACATCACAGCACTGTAGCTGAAGTTTCCTTATTGCAAAAAAGGTGTCTGTGTCCTACTCCATGGGCATGGAGCAGGACATGGAGTAGCCCCATTCAGCCCCAGTTGGAGCTACATCTGCTGGAGTCAAAGGACCAAGCAAGCCCGTTCCTCATCCCTGACTATATCTGTCTTGGTCTCGACGTGGCTGATCTTCCTCCAGCTTTGCTTCTTCTTGACTACAGTCTCCCTACACTGAGCATCCACCGTAGCCTGCAAGAGATCCGTGCAGCCTGTTTCTGCTCCTGTTCTCATGGGAGCCACGTCGCGTAGCAGTGAGGAGGAGTCAGGGAAACCTCGTGTCCTCCCAAGTGTGTGAGTATCATCTCAGCTCTCACCAATCTGTCATCCTGCCATATTTATGCTATTGCCCTGTAGATATGGATCAAGGCAATCATCTTCACTCCCCCACTCCTCCACAGCCGAAGGTCCGATAACCAGCTCCATGATGGTAACTGGTGTTGCTGGAATTTGTTATCATACTGAGGTTACTGATGTCTCTGTGGGAGGTGGGACTTGACCTCCCGCTGGCCCAGTGTGACAGAGCTTTCCCAGCAATGCACCAAGGAGCCCAACCCTGCACCTGGCCGTACCGACAGGGACACTCTGTCTGTCCAGCGCTGAAATCTATCACTACAGTAATCCGGGTTTGAAATTCTTCAGCAAGAAATCCCCAGTTCCCATTTGGCCAAACCTTTTTCTCCTTTAGAGAAACAAACGATATTAATTTGTACAACACATCATGAATTTGGAGCTAACAGATCCCCAGGGTTTCTAATTAGAAAGGATCCAAGGTAAGGGCTTGAAGCCTGGGGGAGAGGAGGAAAAAACATTTCTGGGCTTGAGGTGGGTTTTTTCTTCTTTTTTTTTTTTTTTTTTATTGAAAACATTGCGGTTTAACAACTACAGGCGTTGTTGAACATAAATAAATAAATAACGTGGAGAACTGGGACACGCTAAGCTCTGTGATTGCATAAATATTCAAGCTGCAAAAGAAATATAAGATTTCAAAGGTGTAAACCTAATTATGGAGTTGTTATGTATCCCTCTGTAGTAATTCAAACATGAAGAACACTTCCCATGGGCTGGTAAGGGACTATAGTGCACATCTGAAATGCTGAACCTGGAAAATACAGCATCCTGCCACAGCTCAGCATCGGCTCACCCTCACACACACAATCTCCTCAGCTAAACTAAAACTAAGGGCACAGCCTTGACCTGCCCCTGATTCTCCCATGAGCAAGGGTTGGGGCTCATATCCCCTTCCTGGCACGTTGTCTCCTTCCATCACTTGCAGGCTAATGATACTTTCGTCTTGTCTCTCCTTGCAACCCCTCTACTGCGTTTGGTGCCATGAGGACAGGCACAACCTGACACTGGTGGTAGACTCATCCCATGGACCTCCGAGACCTTTCTGCAACAATGCTGGGCTGTTCCTGCCAGCCTTTTCTCCTGCCACCTCCCCCTGCCAGGTTTTCTGGCTGGATTCCCCCATGCCATGCGCAGCCTGGTTTGACACAGGTCTCCCCATCCTTCTGCACGGCTCCCACATGCTCAGATGGGGATCATTCTGTCCTGAAGACCTAGGAAAACTCCCGTGGGCTGTGGGTAATGCTGGAGGATGCTCCAGGTACCCTCATTGCTCTGCAAATGCTTTACAAAGGAGCCCAAAACTCATCCAAGTTTTGCTGCCAGTTCCTTTATCCTGGGATTTGGGGGCTGAAAGCCCTCACCTTCCTGCTCTTGCCCCACCTCTGCAGCCAGACAGACACCGCCAGCTCTGCTTGCTGTTGAGCTCCAGCCGGTGCCAGCACAGAGCAGCCAGAGCCAGGCCAACATAGCCCATGCTGGCCTGAGAACTGGGGCAGAAACCCAGCAGCCAGCATAGTTTGAGGGGTGCTGAGACTTTCCCTGCCTCCATGGGCAAAGCCAAATATACTTGAAGTACGAATTCTCCCTCTCCACTCTGACCAAGACCCTGCAGCTGGTTCAGAAGTGAAAACCCTAGCATCTGCGTGCATCTCCACCACGTTGGCACAGAAGACAGTGACTCCAGCAAACCCTCCCTAAAGGTGCTTCATGGCCACCGTTTGCACCCAGATCCCTTCAACCCCAATGCTTCCCACCCTGGATTTTCAGGAAAACTGACCTTTATCAATGCAAAGGCTGGGGATCTGGGCTGAAGCCATGGCAGGACATTGGGAGCAGGGAAGTGAGCAGAAAAATGGGCTCAGGCCCAGTTTGCTGTTCTCCAGGAGATTAAGCAGATCCCCTTGGACATCCCTTCCCAGCGGTCGGGGGCTCCAGGGGCACTGCAGGCCGGCACGCTTCCCAGCTGTTTTCACTTGTATCTTCTTTTCCCTCATTTTACAGGTTTTCAGGGCACAGCACACATAAAACCACAGTACAGGAGGAATGGTAGTAGAAAAGCCCAATTGTTCATATTTTCTATTCAAATCCTTAATGGCAAATAACATTTAGGGAGCCCCCAGCACCAACTATTTGTTAAAACACAGATTAAAACTGGCAGATTAAGCTGATGATGAGCTTCCCCACCCCCTCCTCTGCTCATGCCATTGGTGACGAGCAGAAGCATTGCCCAGAAGACGGCAGTGCCGGCTCTCCTGGCCTTGGGGGGGGGGCACGGGCAGGGTCCGGTGTCTCTGCTTGCTTGCTTGGGGCCAAATGATGTAAATCAGCGCAGTGCCACTGCGACCCTGTGAAACCAGGGCATGCAGGTTTATGCCAGCTGCAGTCTGGCAATGCTGGATTTGGCCTCAGCAGTCGTGGGGCCAGCAGAGCAGACGTGGGCAGCCTGCAGATGAGCTGTTGCTTGGGGCCAGCCCTGTTTGCACAGTGTTCATCCTGTTTATCCAGGACACAGCAGCTTCAAAGCGATGGGCACAGCCCTGGCCTGGGCCATTAAGCCACCAACACTGGGGATTTCTCCTGGATTTTGCCAATCCTTACCGCAGGGAAAGTTCACCACTGGAGAAACAAAAACACCACACAGACCATTGACTCATCTGAGCTCCCTCTCACATGGCTTCTACTATGATATTAGCTGAACATCCTTAACAGACTGCATTTGACCACTAGTCCCTTTTCCATATAACAGGCTTACGGAAAAATGTCCCTTTACTATCTTGAAAACAAATTTTTAACCTTTTAGGTTTTCCACTGTAGTTTGACTTAAAACATTGGTTTGCTTCATCTCCCGTTTCAGGTTTGGGATTTTCCAACAGGAAAATGTGATTTATGCAATATTGTCTCTTCAGCCAAGAAAAAAACCACAGGTGAAAACCTTCCATCCACCTCTAGGCCAAGCTGTGCCATGAAGGGGGACCTGCACAGGAGCTCACTGCTCCCTCCCAGCTTCACACGCCCTGCAGCACCAGGACCCCCACTCAGAGGTGCTTGAAGCCACAGACCTTTTTAGCCTGGGTGTGTTACAGGTGCCAACGCAGAGCTGCTCCAGCCAGGAATCGATGACCTGCCATGACATTTGCTCAGGAAATCAATGCCCCAGCCATGCTGAGCACATGCTTTACAGCTGTTGCACATGCCACAGCTGGAGGTTAGGTTTCAGTTGCATCCCAGGGAAGGAAGAGGGATTGCAGCTGGGGCACTGGCTGCCACCAGACTTGCTCAGGGCTCCATGGAGACTCTTTGGACCATGCAAGCTCCATTTGCCATGAGACAAACACCTGGGAGAGGGACGCTGTGTCCTGGGACACTAGGGCTGGGGATGCTGGTGCAGCACAGGGCTCAGCCCACAACAGCAGAGCCCTGCATACTGCTAAACCCTGTAAAAGCCATGCCTGCCAGCTGCATGGCAGGTTTTGAGAGTGGCACTACTGGGCAGAGGGGAAGAGGGTCATGAAAAGGCTTTTTGGGGTGCAGGTTCCCCTGCCAGAGGCCTGGGATGGACCCAGCATTCCTGAGATGCTGATTTGGATTTCACCTGCCTCTGCACAGCCGGATGTGCCAGCACCATCCTGGCAGGGCAACAGCACCATCTACTGCTGCAAGAACCAGAAATGCTGTGCAGACCTGCTGCCCGCTCGTCCTCAGCAGCACTGTTTTACTGAGCACACCTCCATCCAGCATGTGACTTCTTCCTCGTCCTGGCCATACTCTGTAACAGCTCCACATCCATGGAAAAGTGGTATCCCCTCCCACCAGAGGGGCTGTGGCAGGGCAGATGCTTTTGTAGCAGCATAAATATGCTCCCATTGAGGACAGAGCTATGGGGAGAGTGGTGGGGGTACCCCCATCTACCACTCCAGACAGGATGCACAACAGACAGCCAGGAGCAGAGCAGCTTTCCTTTCCTCTCTGCCAGGCACCTCCCAAGCAGGTCCCTGCTTTCTTCTACGGAACGATGGGAAGGAAAAGCCTTGGTTTTATTTATTTAACCCAGATTAAGGGACTTTCTCATGTCATTTGGGGCAGAGCTAGGATTTGAACAGAAACATGCCCTGCCCTGACCACAAGTCCCTCCTGCCCATCTCTTTGTCAGTTTTACGAACCCCAGGGTGGGCTTGTTGGGGCCCATGGAGCCCAAGAGCATTGCTCAAAGCTGCTTTGAGTCAAGGGTGTCTGTGGACAGGCCCCTCATGCCCACACACATCCCTGAGCCTGGGGCAGAAGGTTTGGTCTCCTGCCACCCACACCTCACTCTGGCCCTGTAGAAGATGAAGGGATCAGCTTTATTGACAATTTGCTTTCACTGCTTCCTTTGAATGCCTGCAGCTGGTTGTCCTGTATCCTTGCGATTGCCCAGGGATGTCTGTCCAGGGCCTGAGATCCCAACTAAGAGCCCAGGAGAGCCTGAGCTCACTGGGAGCTCTGTGACACTACACACAGCCAAAAACAATGTGTTTTTTTCCCCCTTCTTGCTGTAGTGAAATGATGCTGCTTGGAAAAGACCTTCACCATCTACCTCCAACACCACGTCCCTCAGTCCTGGGCATGGGTGGGCATTGGGTGAGGAAGAAGCATGGACATGGGGCTGGACATTGGAGGAGGCACAAAGGAGCTCCCCTCAGCATGGAGGAGTGAACAGGGTGAACACAGCAGGACCATGCAGCCTGACCCTGGATGAGTCCCTCATCTTTAACAGCTGATGGAGAGGGGCTTTTCTGCTCCCACACAAGCCATTTGGGCCACCTGGGAAACCACCAGTTCAACTGGAGAACGTGGAGCCTCACCAACCATGAGACCAGCATGGAAACAACCTGAGGAGAGATGGAAAAGGCAGAGACTACCCAGGAGGGACCTGCCTGGAGGGAGGAGTGCCCCAAAGAGCAGACCTGGGACCCATCTTGTTCACTATTTGAATGAACACAGCTGTCCCACTTTTTAGGCAATTAGTGCCACAGAGGCCACAGGAGCCCAGCACCCATCCACCTTCGAGAAAGACCATGTCAACATGGGAAGGGACAGAGAAGGGCAGTGGGTGCTGGTGGGGCAGGGAGACCTTCCATCCCCAGGGCACACTGCCATGGCGGTGGACATGGCCTCTGTGAGGACATGAGGAGAAAACACAGGCAGGGTGCAGAGCTCTGGTGAACAGCAGCGCTAGCAACAGCACAAGGATGATGAACTGGCCACCAGCACACACCAGCTGGAAGATAAAAGTCAAACCACGAGCTGGAAAGGGCTGGATCAGCCTCCCCATCCAGCAAAGCTGAGCTGCCCAGTCAGGTTATGTCAGGAGCTTCATGCCATCATGCCTGTGGCCACCTCCATGACCCAGGAGGCTCTGCTGGCTCTCTGGTCCTCTTGTAACCCTGCTCTGTGGCACCTCAGCTGCCCCAGTGCTGGGTTCCCTTCCCTGGGCACCTCCTGCCTACCCTATCCTACATCCTATCCTATCCTATCCCATACTATCCTATCCTACTATCCTATCCTACTATCCTATCCTACTATCCTATCCTACTATCCTATCCTACTATCCTATCCTACTATCCTATCCTACTATCCTATCCTACTATCCTATCCTACCTATCCTATCCTATCCTATCCTATCCTATCCTACCCTGTCCTAGCTTATATCATTGCATTGCTGAGCCAGCCAGCCCAGAGCAATGCAGGTGACCATAGGCATCTCTGAAATTGCCTGAGCTGCTCATGGTTCTCTGGACATGGCACTCATGACCGGAGTGGGTTACATTACCTCCATCCCAGCTACGAAAAGGTTAATGGTCTGTGGTGGGCTTGGTCATCCCTGACCGGTGCATCTGCCCTAGGAAGCAAGTTTGGAGGCAGGGGTGAGAAGGAGGGGGACCAAGGCAGGACTCATGCTTTCACTTGCTGTCACTGTGTAGGGTGGTGACCATATCTCACTGGCCAAAGGAGCCAGCGACCAGACCACGATGAGCAATGCAGGGCACACGGTTCCCCAGAGAGGGATGTGCCCCAGCTGACACAGCCCCACAGGCTTATACACTGGCAGCCACATCGCCCCACCACTGCGCAAAGACGACTCTGCAAGTCAGGTCACTGTGGCTTTTCCACCACCTGTGCTGCTGAGGTGCTTCGGGCTCCCTTTGCCCCTGCGGGGGGGGACAGTGGTGTAACCCCTCCGGCCCCGGCTGCAGGGATGCATCTCTGCAAACACCACCGTGTTTGCTGGTGGGGGGGTTCTGGTGGGGGATGCTCCGTCCCTGGTGGGCTCAGGGACAGCGTGTCCCTGAGTGCGCGGTGTCCCCAGGGAGACCCCAGCGCTGCTGGCAGCACCGCGGTCCCCACCCCACGGCCCCGCGAGGTGGCAGCAAGTGTCCACGGAGGAAGCAGAGAAAGCGGGAGGCTGCAGGCTGCTCTTCCCGGCTGCGGAGAGGAGCCAGCAGCCAGCAAGCTCAGGCTGGCCTGGGATGGGGGGGTGGGACCCGGATGGGGTGGGGAATGCACCCACAGCATTTGCATGGGGGCCAGACGGGGAGGGATTCCCCGTTCACTCAGCACATCCAGCCCACAGATGGCCCCATGGGGCAGACTCCAGCACACGGGACATACCGCAGCCCTGGAAGGACGTACCCCAGCCCTGGAGGGGCAAGAGCCATCCCCAGTAAATGTTTGGCCCCTGGTGCCTTGTTAAGGTTACCGTGGCATAAAGGGGGCTCCATGTTCAAAAGGCACTCCTGCCCCTGACCATGCCTCCCTGCCTGCTCCCTGCCACCACAGCTTGTTCCTTCGGGCAGGAAGGGGGTGCCAGGGGCCCTGCAAGGAGCACGGGGCAAGTTTGGGAGGGGGCTGAAATGAACAGAGCCATGTGATGGAGTAGCTGGCTGAAGCACAGGGCTGGATGCTCCCTAGCAGGCCAGAGAAAGCTCAGTTCAGCTTGGAGACAGTACAGGACCAGGGAGTGAAATACATCCTGCTGCAGGTGCTGAAATGAAGACTTCCCACCTCTATTTTTATTTTTTTTACCCCAACTGCTCCTTTAGGCCAAATAATTTATCCCCTTGGACCTGCACTAGGGAACCCAAATCCACTCAACTCTCCTGATTCTAGAGAATCTTTTCATCTGTTCAAATAAATACTCCCTGAACACCTCCAAAACACCTGGCTCCTTTGGCTGCTGGTTCCCAGATCAGTGGGCAATGGAGCTCACCCCATTACCCCAGGGCTTGGCCCTTGTGCTCAGCTAACACAGCCATCTCCCATCAAGAGGTGAGGACAGACCACAAACGAGGACAAAACACCCGGCTCCTTTGGCTGCTGGTTCCCAGATCAGTGGGCAATGGAGCTCACCCCATTACCTCAGGGCTTGGCCCTTGTGCTCAGCTAACACAGCCTCCTCCCATCAAGAGGTGAGGACAGACCACAAAGGATGCTGAGCTCATCCCACCTCTGCCCCTCTTTGCCTCTCTGCCCCTGCCCCAGCCTGCTGCCCCAGCTGCCCCTTACTGAAGAGCTCCATAACCTGAACCATGTCCACCTACCCGTGGCCAGAGGTCTACACAGAGCTGAGTTGAAGGACCTCATCTTGACAAACAGCCCCTGGTCTTCCTGCCTGAGCTCTCCACACCTGGATGAGCTGGTTTGCCCCACCCTGACCACAGGCCCTCTGGACCCTCCTTCTCCTCTTCCAGCCCCATGTGCTACCCTGGGATGCTCTGTGCCCAGCCCACCACCCTTGTGGGGCATGCCCATCCCCATGAGAGCTCCACAACTGCTTGCTCATCCCACCCCATCCCACTCCCTGGCCACGTCTGTGGCGCAGCTTAGGTACCATTACTTACTGCACCAAACCAACAAGGAGCCCTCAGGGACGGAGGCAGCCCCACCGGCACTGGAACCCGGCCCTGGCCACCAGTAATGTCTGTGTCAGGCTGGATCCCTTCCCTGCAGCAAGTGGATTCACAGTGATGTAAGAGAGTATTAAAGTTTGACTGTGGGTTCGTGAAAAGAGGCAGTATGCCAGAGCCACCTCCCTCTTCCATCCCCCTCCTTGTAATGGACTCAGGATGTTAATTAATAGCTAATTGCTAGTATCTTGCATCCCTCTAATGTCTCAATGAGGAGCCTCAAAGCGCTTTGCAGACACTGGCTATGATCCCCTGCTTTGAGAGTGCAGAAATTGCAGCCCAGAGATGTTTCAGGAACTTGCTGATGCTCCGAGCCTGCATCAGCAACAGCCCCCAGTCCTGGATCCCTGCTCCAAGCACTGACCCACCCTGCCTCTCCTGCTGTGCCACTGGACTGCCTCCCAAACTGTGGCCTTTTATAAAACATTCCCAGGCAAGCTGCCTAGAAGTCAGCCTTGCAGGGGCCCGACGCAGGGAAACAAAGAGTTAAACAATATACTGATAGGCTGGTGAGCTCATCAGAGCTGGGATACGCTCCATTGTTTATTAGACTCTTAACAGAGCCTGGTAGACAACATCCAGAGGGATGTGGGACTCGGGGTGAGCCTGCCTGAGGAGAGCGGGACCTTCTGCTGCAGCCTGTCCCGCTGCCAGTGGGGTGGGCAGCCATCCCTCACCACTCGCCACGTAAGTAGGATGGATTTCCATAGGTTTGGCTCTGGGGGTGGTGGAAAGGGAGAGGGGATACAGCACGGCAAGGCTGGGGGTCATCCTCTTGCTGAGCCCCAAAAAGGGACTTGCAGATGTTCTTTGCTCAGCAAGACCCTGAGCGTGTTGCTGGGATTGTCTAAACTCTGGGCAATGCTGGAAAGCTGCTTCCAAGGGATGCAGGTGGCTCGGCCCAACCCAGCTCCGCTACTGCCAGCAAATGGACACTGGCTCCATCTCTCCATCTCAATTTACATCCAAGACCTGGCAGGGCTTGCAGGCGATGTGAAATCCCCTGACACATTGCCTTATTTCTCCACCCCTGGTCTCAGAGCAGAGCTAGCCAGTCTGCAGGGACGGCTGCCCACGTAGCCACTGCCAGCCTCCTCCTTACTCTGGGGCGAGCAGGGGCATGGGGCTTTAGCACTCATGCTTGGCACTGACACAACTCTCCCTCTCCTCTCCCAGAGCCAAGCCCACCCAGCCAGCAGGATTTGGCCGTCTTTGGGCTGACACACAGCGACAGAAAGCTGGATACACCGAGCTGTTCCTCCTGTGCCCACAGGAGCCGGCGGCTGGGTTCCTCCGTGGCGTGCTCAGGGGATGTTTAGTGCAAGCGGCTGCCTCACCTCCCGCAGCGAGCCGCTACCTGCCAGTGACAGCTGGGACGACAGAGGCACGGCATGGTGAGTGGGCTCTCAGCACTCGGTCCCTTCCCAGGGGATTCCCTGCCCCAACACCCACATAAGGAATGGGGTGCTGCCCCCCGTCAGCACCTCTCTGCGTGCAGGTGCCCCGAGGCAGGTGTGCAGCTGCAGGGCTTGAGCTCTTCGTGAGACGGCTGCAGGCAGGGCAGGTCCCCACCTCCACCGGGAAGCAGCCCCCCCAGTCCCCAGCTTACTCCATTTCTTGGGGACCTCAGGCACACCGGCTCACCGAATATACACCTCACTCCTACTGACTTTGTACCGGATTGATAGCCAATCTTAATTAAATCCGGCCAGCGCTAAGTGTCTTACAAAAAGTTTCTGCAAAGTGCATGCACGCACATGTCCGTCAGTGCAGCAGCCTCCTTTCCCACCCATCCCACGGTCACACATGAGTCCTCTAGAGCAGCTAACCCCTTCTCCCGGCAAACATGGACCCACGACTGTCATCTGGGGAGGTCCTGTACTGAGGTTAAACATCAGGACTGATTAAAGAGTCAGACTGCGACACCCCAGAGCAGCAGGAAAAGCCATGCCCAAAAAAGCACTTCTCAGTTTTCCTCCATTCCCCAACATTACGGTTTCCTCACAGCTGGGACCCACCAGTGAGGACTTTGCTGCCCACCCATTGGGGTGACAGGCAGGACACATCTTCTGGCTGAAGGACAAATGAACCCTTTGGGTCTTATCCCAAGACTCTGCAGAGCACCCGATGCTGCCGTTTGCCAGGGGACCATCCCAAGCCATCTGGAGGCCACTGGAAACCCCAGAGAGCCATGGGGCAGTGGGGAGGGTCTGGAGGTCCCCCTCTTGGGACAGCCCGGGGCTTTGGTGGGGCAGGATCTAGATCTCAGATGGCCAGGTCAGGGTCGGGTGGGAGAAGCATGTGCACGTGTTCAGGTGACCCACCCAACTGCTCCATAGCATCGGAGCTGCCGTTCACCCAAACCCAGCAGTCGTACTGGTGCCAGGCAGACCAGAGCTCACTTGCTTTGTCTGCTTGGGGACGGCTGGCAGGGTCTGAGCCCTCAGGAAAAGCCCATCTAGGCCTGGCCCTCCAGCCAGGCTGGTCTTTTTGCTTTCCCCCTGACATAAATCAGAACAAGCCACATCCATGGAGTGCAGGGCTCACTTTGTCTTTTCCTCAAAACTTTATTTTCCATGACAGTTGATTCCCAGAGGGATGCGGGGCTGAAGGTGAACCTGGCTTAGGAGAGCAGGAGCTTCTGCTGCTGCCTGTCCCACCCCTGGTAGAGTGTGGAGCTTTCTTCAGGGAGGTGGCTTGACAGCAGAGAGGAAGGTAAAATATATCCATAAACTTGGCCTGGATTTCCAGCAACATTTGGTTGTTGGTTTGCAAAATCCTTAGCTTTTCTCCCACTGATTCGTGTGGTAAAACACAGGGCAGAGACCCCAAGTGCTGCAGTCCCTCTGCACCGCCCTGCACACGGCAGCACCACCACCAACACCCATGGCTCTGCGCCTGGGGCAGGTCCACGCTTGCCGGTACCACCGGTGCTCCTGTGGGATGGCACCTGCTTAGTCCTAGGGCAAACAGCAGCTCCACTTTGGGATGCTGAGAGGGGCCTTCATGAGGAAGAGTCAGATGGGGATGGACACCAATCCCTGGGGTGAGACTGTCTGAGCTGGGGAAGCTCCAGTGCCCCTGGCCATGCAAAGTGGGAGGAGTAAGTGGTAGAAACTGCTTGCAGTGAGGACTTACAAGGAGCATGTAAGAAGCTCCTGAAGAATCAGGGCTGCCTCCTCAGATGAAAAGGAGACGGCCAGGCTGAGGACTGGAATGGGAGAGTAAATCCAGCCCTTGCATGGCCGGGAGGACACAGGCCTGTGCTTAGGAGCAAGATCTTCAGATCGGGCTGTTCGCACAGCTCAACTTTTAGCACAACTCTAGCCACATCTGCAGGTTATTTGCAGCATCCCAGATCCTGGGATGGGATGCCAGTCCTGAGAGCTGCTGCTGCTGGGGGCTGGTGGGTGAGGAACCCCATCCGCAGCTGGGATGGGCTGAGGGACCCGAGGCAGAGCCCTTAGGTGTTCTGCTCAGTCCAAAGCTCTCTCCTCAGCACCACCATGTAATGTCCCCAAGGTCCAGGAGGTACCCAAGGGTGTGCTGTGCTGCTTTGCCACTGGGGTCCCCAGCAGGTTGGGCTCCAGTGGATCTCCCAGATGAGAAACGGAACATCACCACACAAAGCACTGGAAGAGCAAAGGGAGGAGAAATAGAATCACATGAGGCTCTTCCTTATGGAGGGGGAAAAGAAAGACCCCGGTGTTAGCTCCGCCGCCAACAGCTGCCCAAGATCTCAGAGGCAGCAGCAGCACAACACCAGACATGAAATCTGAGATGTGCTCTGCAGGCATTTTCAAGCCAGCAAACGGTCATCTGCTGATGCTCTCCTTACAACAATAGCGATTAAAAAAATTGGGAGAAATCTGATACCGTTATCCTGCCAGGCTGCTCAGTACAACCATCGCATCTTCAAATATGAGCACATCTGTGATGATGGATGGAGCACGGGCAGAGCAGGAGCTGAAATCGCATTAGCTCTCCCGAGAGCTGCAGATACATGCAGTGCTCTCAAACTCCCGGCCACTTGCAGGGAGTGAAATCCTTCACTAGCTAACAGTGAAGAAAATACACAGAGCCTCATGCAAAAGCACAGGCAGAAATACAAGGCAGAATACATAAATTAGAGGAAGAAGACCAAATGTGGAGAAAAGTGTGACCAAAAAAGTGTGCTCTGCCAGGAAGTGCCAGAAAATTGATCAGTGTCTGGGAATTGTGGTGAGAGGGATGGCTATGCCAGAAAATA
>NW_008795688.1:494682-495747 GCF_000699145.1 Aptenodytes forsteri | reverse complement strand
TATAAAAAGACTTTTTTTTTTCCCCCAAAGAAAGAGGGGGGGGGGGGGGGGGGGAATCCACTCTAGTGTAAATGCAAACCTGAAAGGAAGACGATGGTTTCTGCAGAAGCCTGACATTAATGCTCTGCAAAATGAAGAGGAAGGTGCTCTGCAGAGTTCAGAGTACCCCCGGATGTGGAGGGAGGGTGGCAGCACACGGGCAAGCAGGGAGCGGGGTGCCTGAAAGATGGGGCAGGGCAGACTGCATTAGACTGCTGAGATACGAGATCTGGGCATTATTCCAGAGAAGAAAGCAAATTTCCAACCACAAAGCCACATTAAAATTATACAGTGGCTTGATCATAAAACCTCTCCACAATGGATGTTACAAGGAGAAAGACAAAAAATGCCACAACTACCTAGGATGAAATTTCAGGAAGAGCCTTGCAAAAGGTTTGAGCTAGAAGAGGGGGATCACAACCCAGCAATGCTACGAGCAAGGGAGCTGGTGGACAAGCTGCACACACCAGCCAAGCAAGAAGTTATCCAGGATCTGGACACATGTCCACAAAACTGCAGCTGGTGGCGTTTTTTTGGAAGACTGGGCTGACTCCTGGGCAGGTTGAATAGGTGGAAGCAGAGCAAAGGTTTTGGCCCACGCAGAGCCAGACTCACTGTCTCCCCGGAACACTGACATTGCTGTCAGTATTTGTTTTTTGTCTGAGGAGCCTGTGGCTGCCTGGAGCCACAACTTCAGGAGCGGTGAGGTGGGCTGCATCACAGAAGCTGACAGCAGAGGAAGTTGTACCCGATCACCTGCATGTCTAACATGGCTGTAGCCATCAAAATAACATCTCATGGCAGCTCGTGCTTCTGCACGAAGCTGCACGCAGTGAGCACGTAGTGCACTTTCTCACGAAGTGAGAAAGCTTCTGCATGAGCTTTCTAACTTTTTCTGGAGAAAAGGAGGCTCAGGGGAGACCTTATCGTGCTCTACAACTACCTGAAAGGAGGTTGTAGCGAGGGGGGGTCGGTCTCTTCTCCCAAGTAACAAGCGATAGGACGAGAGGAAATGGCCTCAAGTTG
>NW_008795688.1:481496-491569 GCF_000699145.1 Aptenodytes forsteri | reverse complement strand
GTTGGGTCGACGGTTGGACTCGATGATCTTAGAGGTCTTTTCCGACCTTAATGATTCTATGATTGTGCGAAGCCAAGGGGTCAGCATGCTCCACTGCAATCAGTCCAGCTCACAGAGATAGGGTTAGCAACTCAAAAGGAAGAAAAGCAGAGAAACTAGAGCTTGCTACTATGACCAAACTTACCTGCCTTGTCAAGTGCTTGATCATCTCTGATCAAGTGCTGTAGAAGACACATCAGGATGGCAGAAATGGCCCCATCTGTCCAGAGAGGGGTGAAAGCTGTGGATGGGAGGGATGTAAACCATGTCCATTGCTCTTGGCTTTTGATTTTTGCTTGTTGGTCCAAGTTTGGCAAACCTGAAACATCACAAAATATGTCGATACCACCAGATCTGCATTTCTGCAACAGTCGCTGTGTTGGGGGGACTAAGTTGAAAAATTACATCTGTCTCTTTTCAGAATAAACCACAAACCTTGGCAGGGGACACAGGTGAAAGAATAAGGGAGGTGCTTATGGCACCCAGCCATCAGCATCCCTAGATGGGCACTGGGCCCAGTATGGCCCAGATACAGGCAGGTTTCCTTAAAATGGTGCCTCTGGAGCTGTGCCAGCTTTGCAGCTTCTGTGCAGCTGCACTTAGGTGGTACATGCTCTCACATTGATTAACAGCAACGAGAAACAAGCTGGGGCCGCCGGGCTTCACGCTTATCTCATCTACGCCTCGTTGCCTCCCGCTGCAGCCACAGGCCTTCCCGTGGCATATGCAGTATGCAAATCCAGCCCGGTATCACCCATGATGTGCACCTCCTGGTGAGCCATCCCACGGGCCAGCAGTGGGTCTGGGTGCAGCCAGGGCTGAACTGAGCAAACACACAGCCCACGGTGCTGTGAGTGCCAAATGAGGGCCGAAGCAGGGTTTTAAATTAACTGCTCCGGATCAAAGCCCACTTAGGCTCAAAGCTTGCGTAGTGCTTAGGAAGAGCTGTGCTTGGCAGTGGAGCAGGCACAGAGCTCTGGTGGCACTGCCCATCCATCTGAGCCCCACCAGGGGCTTGTGTCCAGGCCAGCGCCGTTACGGCTTGAGCTTGACTGCTGCCCTGAATGGGGAAGCCCCACAGGGTCAGCTTTGGGGCTGGCAGCAATCACCAGGGGCTCTCCTTTGTGGTGCTGGCAGAAGGGCGATGCAGGGCCCTGCGCTGCTTCAGGCTGGCACGGCTTGTCGCACTCCTGCTGCAGAGCATCCCCATGCCCTGAGGGTGGGGACAGCCCGAAAGGCTGGCAGAGGACAGGTCAGTCCCAGCTGTCCTGACACTGCTGAGCCCCTGGGAGAAAACCTGGCAGCTCAGGCAGGAGTTCGCTTTGCAAAAAAAAAATCTGATTTCTGGGTGCAAAGCATCCACGTCCCCAGTCTCTCCCGCTCTCCTCAGCCCTGGTACCTGCATGGCTTCATCTCTGCTGGGCTTCCCAGCAGCAGGTCAGACCATGCATCAGGAGTACTCCCTGATCCAGCGTCCTGCCCTTGTCTCCTCAGCAGAGCCCTGAGGAAATAGTGGTTAACATAATGCTCGGCCCTTCCCATTTACCATAATGGTTTCTCAGTTCTAAAGGCACTTTGTTTCTGGGAAAATGTATTTCCTCCTTGAGCTGGTGAAAAAATAATGCCTCAAAAAGCCACACTGCTGACCCAGCCATCGCAAGGCAGAGCGTTTCGGTGTGCTTCTGCTACCGAGACCAAGAGCCCTCCCGCAGCAGCCTGCCCCAGCTTAGAGCTGGAGAAATATTTCCTGTGTGACAAGCATTTCCCCATCTCCCATCTGTGCATTAGGTAGGAAATGAGAAGCTCCTGTGCTGCAGCTACTACGAGGCTGACATGTCTAGGCTGGATGTGGCAGCGAGGAACTCCAGCCCCAGGGGCCCAGAGGAAGCGCTCAGCCTATGGGAGAGTGCTTTCTGCTCTCCTGCTGAGCGGGCCTGACATGGCACACCTGTGCCTCAGTTTCCCCACCTGCAAGAGGGAGACATGATCATGCCACAAGGTGATGAGGTGTAATTTGGGATCTGGGAGGGAAAGTGGGTCCGGGGATACAGAGCTCTTCCCCACAGGCAGCATCACCAGCCCTGCTTGCAGCACCCTGATACTCCCCTGAAAGCAGCCAAGAGCCCTGGGAGGCTCAGGGTAGTGGGTCCCAAGGGACATCTAATCATCCCACCACTGAAACCCTGTGGGAGCTGGAAGCTGGTGAGCTGGAAAGTCTCAGGACATGGACAGGGACTGCAGGAGTCCCGCTGTCCATGTGTGGGCAGCGGGACTGCAGGCATCCCCAGTCCAGCCTACCTGCAGGACCCTGTTGCCTATTCCTACATTTCATTGCTCTCATAGGTGTGATGCTCTTCTCTCCCTGCAGTGACCCACAAAGCCTTCTCCACCTTCATTTGACTTGGCACTGATTAATGACCAAATGGAAAGCACTCAATCCATCCTCCATCACTAGCTCTGCTCTGCTCTTTCTCTTTTGTCCATCTCAGGTCTCCTCCTCAGATCCCGTCACAATGGAAATTCCCCCCAAGAGTCCTGACGGGAGTGAGAAGTCTCCTCAGTCCAAGGAGCTGATGACCAGTAACACGGCCAGCACCCTCTGCATCAGCTCCCGGAGCGAGTCCGTCTGGACCAGCGCATCCAGAAGCAAGTGGGACATATACCACAAGCCAGTCATTGTCATGTCTGTCGGAGCAGCTGTCTTCCTCTTCGGGATGGTCATCACCAGCCTGTCTTGCATCCAAATCAAAAACAAAAACGTTTACAAAATGTGTGGCCCGGCTTTCCTATCCTTGGGACTGATGCTCCTCGTTTGTGGCCTTGTCTGGATCCCCATCATCCGGAAGAAGCAGAAGCAGAGACAGAAGTCACAGTTTCTGCAGAGCCTCAAGTCCTTCTTCTTTAACCGCTGAGGGCAGCCCAGGACCTTCCCAGGAAGGCTCCCCTCCCCTCTACCCACCTGTGTTGGTTAGCCATAAAAAGAAACGTGTTCTTGTACTCTCCTAGAGGATTTCATCCCAGTAAGCCTCTTCCCTACAGGTGAAACACACTGTTCCAGTCTCCAGTGTGAAAATGAACTTTGTATTTCATCCAAGTAATCCCAGAAAAAAAGAGAGCAGGATTTTGCAGCTGAGCCCAGCAAGGCAGGTCTGAGCTCTCTGCATCGCCCTCCTGTCCAATGAGCAACCCAACATCACATATTGGGAACAGCAAAGCTCCTAAGCAGCCTGGCTCCACCCAGTAGCTTCTGCAAGATACGTCAGCAGAGAGGAGCCAACTGACTACAGAGTGTGAATAAAGCCGGGTGTGAACATTGCTGACTGCAAACTGCAGCTCACACATAGAAACTGGGAAGCCAGAGATGGTTCATCCAGAGTCAGCGGAGAGGAGAAGCAGGACAATGTAGTTCCAGGCCACTTTGTATCAGAGGAGGCCACCAGAACAGGCAACACACATCACCAAAGCTTAGGAGGACCAGATGTGATGCCCGTGGTCAGGACTTCCCTGTCATTGAGCTATTATGACAGCTGGCTTAGACATGGCTGCAAACTGGAGCTCACTCCTTGCTCAGCATGGGGCATTCACAAGCTTTATTTATTGCTCCAAAGGGTCAAGGCAAGGAGCAGCATCACAAGCAGCATTTTTTTGCTCCCCCTGGCAGAGGGTGTTTAAGAAAGGCCGTTCCTCCAGGCCTGCAGAGACAAAGTTGTTTTGCAGCATCTCTGCATTTGCACTGATGTCTACCAGAGACACCCATAAACCCGAACCATCAGCCTATTCATGGGACCAGAACTGGACCACAGGCAAGCAAGACAGGTTCATTATCTCCACCATTCTGTATTTCTGCCTTTAATAAATGTGTGCCCTGAGGCAATTCACCAAGGAAGGCACGGATCCTTTCTGCATGGTTTTTGCTTTAATTTTATATTTTCAGCAGGCCTGATTTACTTTAAAAGACAAATCTGAAACACAAATTCTCAGTCTGAAGAACTGCTTTTGGTCTGGACAGCAAGATATGGGTCGGTATAAATAGGCCCATAATGTCCAGCTCCTAATTTTGTGTTCAGGCACTGATGAGAGTCTGATTTTTCAGAAGTGCTGATGCAGACTGGATCCCATGGCAGACTTTCTTCAGCCCAGCGAGACTCCCCAGCAGAGCAAGCACTGGCTCAAAGGCCCTGACACCCGCTGCGGGATGAGGATGTGGTCGGTGCTGATCAGAAGCAGAAGAGGAACACAGAAGAGGAGACCCCACCAAGCTCCTCTTTGTAGTCTGCACCTCCGCGGGGAAGCCGAGGTAGCCCCATTGCTCTTCCAAATGCGGTGGGAGGAGGAGAGGATGGCAGAGGGTGTGCTGAGAGAATTTGCAATGTGTTCGCTCTTTGGTTTCAATCAGACAGGGTACGATAACCTCCATCAACTGCTGATGAGAGGAAGCTCGTGTAAGCCCTCAGGTTTCTCTAACCCGGTATCCCACGTCTACCAGCAGCTCCCAAGGAAAGCTGAAGAAAAGCACAAGGAATGGGGCATGCAGGCAATAGTCCTTCTCCTGGTTTATGTCAACCTCCCAGCTCACAGCAGAGGTGGGAGCCAAGTCAGAAGTTGCTCCAGACCACTGTTAAACGGTCACTGATACAGCCAACATGCCCAACTCCTGCTGTTTTGCCCACTTTTTCAAATCAGTTTGCACTTTCAGGCCCTGCAACATCCTGGAGCCACAATCCCTTCAAGCCCTCTAATTTGCCAGACACGCTGGAAGCTCTGCATAGCATCAGGAGACACGGCAAAAGCAGAGGCTAACAGATCCTGCTGCCAGGCTGGCAGGTGCCCAGCAGGTCAGTTAAAAGGGAGCGTTCACTATAGTCAAGGATCATGAAGCTGTAGCTGTGGGAACTGTGCTCGGGGCCAAGGGTTGATTCCCTGTGGGGAAATATTTAACCTCCTTCTGGTCATCTCTGGCTGAACTCCCTTATATCTGAAATTGGTGCCACATCAGCATCTTTGCCTGCAAGTATGGTCCAAGGTGCCTGTGGCCCAAAGCTTTCAAGTGGAATCATTTGTGCTACCACAGTTTGGCTAGCAGGATTAACCAGGGAGCTCGGGCTCACCTCGGCACTGCTGCCAAGTTCCCACCAGTATGTGACCAAGGCTGACCAGTCCCGTGAGCTTGGAGATCCCCTCCACCAGTGTTGGGAGGACTTGAGGAGGCAGCTCCCAGCCTGGCAGCTGACACAGCTGGATTACTTTGAGCAATGCTCGTCCCTTTGCCCCAGGCTCGACCTGGCCCTGAGTTTTGTTTCCTGGGTAGTGCAGACATGTGTGTCCCCATCCAGCCAGTGCCAGGTTCATGAATGGGGTGTACAAGGTGTATGATCTGGCACTGGACCCAGTAAACCTCCGTTTGTTCCTCAGCCATTCATCATGCCGTGCAAAGCTTTGCTTGTTTTTGCAATCCTGACTTGGCACTAGGCAGCAGTCTCTATTGATTTAGCTGCAATGGGCAGAGGACACTCACCTAAAACTCCTGCTCGGGGGGCAGCTGCAGTCTGAAGAGCAGACAAACATCAGGACTCGTGAGGGGGAAATCACCGAGTAATGTGAAGGGCATGACGAGGTCCCAGCTGGCTCCAGCCTGCAGATCTGGTCACAGACAGGCGTCCTAAAGCTGCACAGTCTGGAGAAGGCACCTGGAAATGTTCCGTGCTGCAAACAGCTCTGCTGTGGCAAGAAGCTGCTCGGCCTGGGCTCACTGTCCAAAGGGATGCGACAGGAGGACTAGAAGTACCAAATGGCCTGGAGAGAGGGAGCAGGGGTCCTGCTCTCTATGTCTTACGACCAAGGATAAGGAGACAGTCAATGAAATGTTAATATAATAGGAAGTCACCGAGACCAAGAATCTAATGGGATTCCAGACTGGTCATTTATAACAAGAATATTAGGTTTAATTAAAGCAAAAATTTCCCAAGGCATTTTCACGTTGCTGCTCTGGTTTCATGTCTGTTGTTTTGTGCCTGCTGGTAGAGAGGGGAGGCTGCGTTGTAAGATGTTTGGGATGGATGATGGTGTGGCATCCAGGGGCCACCATGCAGGGGGGCTCACTCAGGACATCGGGAGGAGGAAGAGTGGGGCTGGTGCTGCAGGTTTGTTTGGGTGCTGGCCATGTGCCCTGAGTGAAGGTCTCAGGTCTGCAGATGTGCTCAGTGGACACCTCTGTTGAGGTGTGAGGAGCATATGGGTGGCACGGGAAAGTGCCTGGCAAGAGGATGGAGTCTGCCCAGGTGAGGGCAAAGGCAATAGCCCAGGGATCAGCAAAGCTTGCTGAGAGGAGGAGGAGGGATTTATCAGGTGGATCTTACTATTTGCTGCCCAGATCTGTAAAGGGAAAGTAATGTTAACTGAAGGGAAAGCTAGATTAACATCTCGAAGATCAACACGCAGGTCGAAGTCCAGCAACAGAGTGGGAACTCTCCACTTTGTTGCACGGGATATAAATGCCTGATTACTGCTGGGAAGTTGGGTGGATTTTGCATTTCTGCATGCAATGCAAAGAGCTTCCAGCACTGGGAAACACATCATTCTCCTGAAGCGAGAGAGGCTCAGCTGGAGCAACTTAAGGATGCGGGGTATCCTGGAGGCTGTTCAAAAGGGTTTCATTAGGAGCTGACATAAAATGTATGCCCTACTGTGGCCCAGCAAAACCTCACAGGGCTGCTGAAAAGTGAAATCCTGCCTCTGTGCTGTGGGACCAGCAAACTTCTACATCCCACTGACATGGGAGGCTGCAGAGGCAGGGGGTATCCGTGGGTTCAGACTGGGTTGATGGACAACAGATCAAAAAAGAGACAGCAGAAGCAACAGAGAGGGATGTGCCGTCTAACTTCTGTAACGTAACAGTGGTGGATGCTGGAGAAGTCCATGGGGATCAGATGGCAGCAAGGGCTGGGCTCATGTGCTGTCCTCTCCTACCACTGCTGGAGACAGCACTGGGCTAGAGGGACCTTTGATCTGATCATAGGGCAGTTCATGTCTTTGGGTCATTCCTGTGCACCCACAGAGCACTGTTTGACTGCTGCCCAATATTCCTCTCTACTCCCACTGAAGCCTGTTTGAATCCCGGTGTGATGCTTTGGATCAAACCAAAGAAAACCATGTTTTAAGAAAATATCAGGTTATCCAGCAAATATAATTATGTCCGGCTCTCACTAAAGCAAGCTTAGATGCTATCTGCCAGCTTCCCCTGTTCTATAAAAAGAACAGGAAATCCATTACAAAATTAATTATCTCTGCAGAGCAGTTCAAAGAGGAAATGTTTCTCCTGCATCTCAAAGGTCAGCCCCCCAGCAAACTCACCAAGCAGGCTCTGCTGCAGATGACCCACTGATACAGGGCACCTGCAACAGCTTCTTCATTCCTGGGCTTTACTAAAGTTAAACCTGCCCAAAGGTACTGCACACCCATGTTGCATACATCTCTCCGAGGATGTTAAATTGTGTTTTATCTCACTTCACATTAACTGGATTCATCCCTGACGTAATCTGCAGGTTTCTGCAGCTGCTGCTGGGAATTTCACTAACACTAACCCCCCTCCTCTGTAGTATGAATGATTTCACCGCTGAGATGTCAGCTTCATGCCTGTGTCTGGATATTAGCTGGGCCACCAGTTCAGCGTGCACCCTGAAATGCTGCTGGTGCTTCCTTGCACCCTAAGCTGCAGATGACAACCCACCGGGATGAACTGCAATTGCCCATCCCTTACCGAAAGCCAGCAGCAGCCCTTCCCTGTCCTTAGTGAGCAGTAACGAGAGTGATGACTTTCAGAAGACTCTCAATGCTCACAGTGAGTTTGAAACCCTACAAAAAGCCCCAATCCTTCCTATTTTCACACTAGGTGTTGGGCACATGGAAATTATTGAACCAGCTCACAGTTGCACAGTGTCACTGCTGAGAAGGGCGCATGAAAGCTGCAAGAGGCAGATGTGAGCAAACATGCCCCAGCTTTGCCCCTTAACCTTGCTAAGGGAGGATAGGGAATGCTGAAATGGGGCTTTCACCCAAACCATGTCAGAGACAGTGAATCTGGTTATTTCTCACTCAGACGTGGTACTGCTGTGACCTGGGTGTTTCCAGGGGAGGAAATTCCTCTGGCCATGCAATCGCTCAGAGCTGCCCTGGCACGTGCGTGCCGTCCCAGCAAGGGGTGGGAGTTCCCCCAGCCGGAGCTGGGTGTTGCAGCCACAAAAGTAGTTGTGTCTTTTCTTCCTTTTTTTTCTTCCACTCAACCGGAATATCAAGTTGCAACAGAAGTCAGCACCAAAAAAGAAACTCTTTACTTCCAGCGCTCTGACCCAGGATATTTAAAGCTCTGCTCCTCCGCACGCAGCGGTGTCAGGGATGGGAAAACTCCTGTTCCCTGCGTTAAAGGGTTTGCAGCATCCAGCCCACCACGAACACCAAAGATTCAGGGGCTTCAGAGATGTCGATCCCCTTCCCAGCCTCTCCTGTCAGCATCCCTGATGAATACCATGAATCCCAGCCTGCTTCCAAGCTGGCTGGTGCAGCCTGGTTTTAACCCAGCCTGAACCCCCAGCCCTGCCACAAACCCCTGAACTGCCAGTGCAGGGGGGCTCTCAGGACACCAGCGAGAAGCTGCTGAAAATGTCCCCCCACCTCAGTTTTCTTGGTTTTGAGACCTGCTTGGGTCCTGTTAGGGGTTACAAAACTTTCCATCCCTTTCTGTGCTGGAGCATCCTGGGGGCGCAGGAGAAGAGGCTGGGGGGGCCAGGGCTGGCGTGGGGGCTCAGCAAGGGCAGCCAGACAACCATGCTCTGGGTGACCCTGTGTCGATGTCGGGGTGTTGGTTAACCCTTATGGAAGGATCGGGGGGACCCCCAGCCCGGCCAGCGAGTGCTTCCCTGGGTATTCATTTAATTAGGAGCTTCCTTTTAGGCTTGTGAGCCTCAAAGTTTAAACTATCTGGTTTTAAACTCCATCCCTGGGTTGCTCAACCCCTCTCTGGTCCAGCGATGGCCTTTCCAGCATGTGCCAGTCTGCAGCTGTCAAGGCAGGTGGAGAAATTCATCTCCTCCATTTCCCTCTTGTCCTCACAAGTCCTTGCAAGGGGATGCTGCATTATTTGCAGCCCTGCCATGGCTCAGCAGCCCTGGCTGGAGCCTGCACTCACCTGGGGAGGGAGTACCCAAATACTGACTGGTGTATCTGTGTCAGTGCAAGGAAAGCCCCTTCCAACTGAATTGTGTAGCCCTCGATCTGAGTGCATGTGTAATACAGCACCACGTAACTCTGCAGTGAATGCACACAAGCCGGTAAGGTTCAATCTCTCCTAGATCGACAGGGCAGTGATGCCCTGGTGCATCTCTCCTGGTGATAGTTGATCTCTGGAGGGAAGGAGCAGAGCCCTGGAGAGGGTCTGTGGGAGGAGGTGCCTTCTGCCAGTTTGCCCTGCCAAGCCTTGGTACCTCACACCCCTCTGCAGCTGAAACATGGGCCACCAGTGCCTGTACCTCCCATGGAGTCCTTGGAGGGGACTGCTGCTCCTGACTGCCCCATGATGCTGCACCATCAACCAGAATCTCCTGGGCAGCTCTTGTAGATAGTTATTTGTGTTAGGTTTTATAACTTTTCATACTTGACCAGTCCTTGTGGGGTCCTGTTTGCAGCACTTCTCCCCTGATTCAGGGCCTGGAAAGACTTGCTCAGTTTTAAAGCAAAATCCTTGGGACCATTCCTCAGACTGGCAGATTCAGCTGTCAGCCTCCAAGGATGCACGTGTGATGAAGGACTGGAATTGCTGGGGGTGGGGGGGGTGTAATATTAAACTGTTTTCTGAAGAAAACCTGATGTACTGCTTGGAGAGACCCTCAATAAGTGTGAGTGGCTATGGGTAGGCAGAAGCGGGGCAGCAGCATAGTCTGTCAAGAGCTGTCAGGGGAAGCTGTGTCCTACTATCTATCTATCTATAGAATCATAGAATCATAGAATCATTAAGGTTGGAAGAGACCTCTAAGATCGAGTCC
>NW_008795688.1:441758-477032 GCF_000699145.1 Aptenodytes forsteri | reverse complement strand
CCTGGCACCCCGAGCAGGGACCTGTTTCCATTCCCCCCCATCACTTAGGTCACTTAGGTCCCCTCCTTCTACCTGGTGGCAAGAGGGCAGGGGATCCTCTGCTTCTCGCGGAGCCTCCATCTGCTGCCTCTGCCTCAGGGACGGTAGGGTGCGGCTCCACCAATCTATCTCCCTCTCACACTCCCGGATACTCCTCAACCTTTCCACCTCCTCCTTCAGCTCTGCCACCAGGCCGAGCAGATCACCCACCTGGTCACACCGCACACAGGTGGTGTCTCTGCTGCCCTCCGGTACAGCTGACAGGCTCAGGCACTCCCTGCAGCCAGAGACCTGGACAGCTGTGTGCTTGCGTGAGGGCTCCGTCTGGGTCGCCACGTTCCTTCTGGCAATGGCTTCTGGCCGAGTGGAAACCATAGCTAGCTATCTATCTATCTATCTATCTGCCTGCCTGCCTGCCTGCCTGCCTACCTACCCGTATACACTCCCCACACGGATAAAAGTTGATTTTAAGCCCTGAACAGTTAAGGCAGCCTGATGCTGATGGGTGCTGTGTGGTTTCAGCCCATGCCAGTGAGCCCTAGAGGCAGGTACTGCAGTTGCCTGCAGCATCACCCACCAATGGGACATAGTTTTCCCTCTCCCTGCAGATGGAGAGCAGGTTGGCTCATGCCAGAGGAGAGAGAGGGACTTTCCCCTCCTCCGCTCTTTCCTTCTCACGTCCTGCAGAGAATCTTCCTGCATCTCTTATTCTGGGCAAAGCCCTTGGAGAAGGTCTGAGCCAGGCTTGGCAGTGCCCAGCCTGCTGCCTGTGCCTTCTCTTTGTGGAAGGAATTATTTCATTGGAAAGTTCTTTCATGTCCTTTGTCCTGGCAAAGTATTAAGCGGAGCACAGGTATGGGAAGGACAAACTGTTAGCAGAGCTGAAAGTAGCTCAGAAAATCCCTGCTGGATGCAGGCAATGAAAACAATGGTTCAAGCCCCCAAGACTATCCCTGGACAAGGTACAAAACAAGAAGGAAGGGAGGGAGATGTGAGCTTGGGTCTTCCACACTTGGTTACATGCTGGAAGCATTAAGCTGGGGGATTTTAGGAAATACGCAGCTCCGGAGTATGTTCTGCCTGATTTGGGATCCAGGAGGGGCCAAAGGTCTCAGAAGGGCATCCCGCATGTCTGTGTATGTATGTCCCTATGGGACGGTGGGTATTTTGGGGACAGGGTCTCCAGGGAAAGCACTTGGGGGAAGCTCCTCGTGGTTGTGGACTCTTGATGTGTGGCTGAGATCAGAGAGACCAACAGCCCCAGAGCTGATGCTGGCACATCACAGGGATCGCTTAGGACAGCAGGCTGGGCTCCCCGCAAGCTTTTACTGGCTCCAAGGGCGGTAGGAGCCATAAATCCCAAGTGGTGCATAATCAACAGCTTCCTCTGCTCTGCTGGGAAGATCAGTGGTTACTGTTGAGACGGGCCCTACAGGTAAATGAGAAGCAGGTCACCAGGCTTACCCTATGAAAGGCACTGGGTGTGCGTGGCACTGCCTCTGCTACAGCAAGAATTGGTGGCATCTCAGCATGAGAGACAGAGGCACTGGACCAGTGATGGACCCTGATGGCTCCCAGTTGAAATCCTCGCTGGGAAAAGCTGCAGCCCCTCCCTCTGCCCAGTGATGATAATTGATTCTGGCTTTGCCTAGTGGTTACAGTCATCATTTAGTGCACGGGTTCCCCCCTCTGCTTGGTGGGGAGGGGGGGGCAAAGGTCTGACTGGTTTTTCTGGCTGCTGTGGGTGCTCCCCCAGCCCCAGCTGGATCTGCAGGGTGTGGGGGTGTGGGGTGTTGAATGTGGGGTCTGGTCTGCACCCCACCTGTCCCCATGCCTGGACCAGCCCTTAGGGTCCCACATTGGGCCGGTCTGCCCACGGATTACACCAAATTTTGCACAGTGCTTGGGGTTGGGATAAGCCAGCAACCCTCCTTCCAGCTCTGCTTGCTTTCCACCCCTGAATGCAGCCTAAACCTGGGTCTTTGAACTCCAGTGTAGGAAAGGGGTGGCTGGAAATCGCAGGCCAGTATAACCAGCACTGCCAGTGTATTCCTCAGCTGTACCGACCTCAGCTCAACACACATGTTTGTCGGTCACCCATGCCAGGGAAGGAGCTGCTGCCCAAGGCAAGCAGCGCTGCACATGGCCAATTGCATCAGGTCGGTGGAGGAGTGGGCAGATAAGCTGTCCCCGGGGCATTGCTGCTGGGAGCACTCATCAGCCCTGCTCACGGTGCGGGTGCAAGTCTAAGCCAGCTCTCGCCTGCTAAATCTGTTGCAATGATTTTACAGCAGTGCCTGTCAGCACCAGCGGATGCTGCCGTGCAGGTCAGACCCCGGCCCGGCCACTCCCCGCCTCCCGCCACACAGCTCTCGCAGACAAGACTGCACAGGAGCATCTCCAGCTGCTGGCTGCTCCTGGGGAGCATTTGCAGATCTTGCAGAAAAGCTTTCAACAGCCGTGTGCCCACCAAAGCCATGTGCCAGCCAGAGCTAGATGATGTTCACAGCACAAAGTTGGGCAGGGGGTGCTGGATCCCCTCTGCACTGTGGTCTGGGTGGCCTGAGCTCCCCCTGGAGAGCTCAGGGATGTGAAGGCCCCTGCAAAGTGTGGGAGTTTCTTTCAGCAGAGGGGAGTGTGTGTTGGGATGCTTTGAAGTGTCCTCTGTGGGATGCTTTCTACGGGATCGGCATCACTAGCCAGGGCTCAGCAAGGACTCTCTGTGTCTATCAATCAGTGTCTTTCGGGGGGGGGTGGTGCTGTTTTTACCATTCCTCCCCAGGGAGATGTCCTGCGAGTTCAATATAAATTGCTCTGAGCTTTCATTTGGTCAAGGAAGCTCTTCCTATACTCAGACTTGGGAGGAGAGCACTTGGGGAGCAGCTTTGCTCCTGCAGCCATGAGTCCCACAGCTGAGACCCAATCCCAAAATTCTCTGACCTCACATGGAGCTGCTGGCCCTTGAAGGAAACCAATCTTGTCTCACAGAAGGGAGTTTGCACACCCCTGCCAAAGCTGAGCTCATCTGCAGCCCCTGCATTTACGGCACCTGGACCCATTCCCCACCACAGGCACAGCCAGCATTGAGCCGTGGAGCTGTGGCTGGAGACCACCATGCATGAACCACCCCTGAGCTGCTCGGTCAAGCAGCACTGTGCTGCCCATCCATTTTCTCCTCATCCTCAGGCAGATATTTCATAAAAGCTCAGCCCATGCTACAGGGAGTTACTCGGGTTTCACTACAGGCCAAACTTCTTGAAGGCTCCTTCTTGGGTTTGTCTCCTCATGCTGCAGTTAAGTGAATATTGACTGATTCCCGCTAGCCAAAGACTTTGTCAGACCACTTCCATTTGCCTGCTCAAATTCTTGCTGCTCCCGACTAATATGTAACTTGGAGAAGCAACGTTCATTGTTCCCTGTGAAGAACTGGTTCGTTCTTGCCACATACTTCTGTAAACCTGTTCTGGGCCAGCTCCAGGAGCAAGTGTTTTCCACTAACTTCATCTTTCCAGCTACAGCAGAACTGGGCTAGAAAAAGGCAGAAGAGGTAGGCAGAGTTTTCTGCTCTTTTTTAAGTATCTTTGGAGCAAAATGCAACTGTTTGCAGTTTTCTGAGCCATTAACTGGAGGTGAATGAACTTCTGGAAACCTTTGGGTTCCTTTCCAACCCAGGGAGCGACTTTGTTTACTGTGTCACGTTTCCTTTCGTGCTATCATGGGCAAATCGCTGCTTTCACGCACTGCTTGGCAGGGCTCAGCATCACTGAAATGCATCCAGATGAAAACCCTGCCTCCTACAGAGCAAATCCAAGCTGGGCTGCTGATACCCTCCTGAAGGGCAATACCTTGCAACATCTGGCTCACAAAAGCCGGAGGCTGCAGTGGAAGGAAGCCTGAAGGAAGCCTTGTCTGTAGTGGTAAATACTGCCCAGGCCCCCCAGCTCCCCTGGAGGGACGTCAGATATATGGGACAGACCGTGCCACTACACAGTGTCTCCTCCAGAGGGACAGGAGTTGCCACAGCTATTCTACCTTCCAGAGTGGGGTCAGTGATTCCCAGCTTCTGCGTTGCAACAACCTCCACAAGTTTTCTTGCTCTCTTTTTCATTCCTGGGCTGCCTCAGGCATGGGATTCTTCGTCTGGTCTGGTGAGATCAAGGTGGCACCAGCCTTCTTTCATTCCTGGGCTGCCTCAGGCATGGGACGCAGCCCAGGAGAAGATTCTTCGTCTGGTCTGGTGAGATCGAGGTGGCACCAGCCTTTTGCAGTGTGGGGCTGGACAGGCCTGGATGGATCCGAGCTCCCTGCATCAGACCCATCTTCCTTCCAGCTGTTTGCTTTTGGAGGGTGTCACTGGTCTGAGGGAGATTCCTGGGGTGATGCCTACTTTGGCCCATGTGGCTAATGTCTGTCCAGATCAGAGACCAGGCTAGAAAGGAGAGAAAACTCTTGAGACATCTTCTGGAGCTCTCTCACTACAATAAAAACTGTCTGTCTAATCACCTGGAAGAACTCCCTGAAATCTAGTGAACAGAAGACTCAGAAAAAACAAAGGAAATGGGAACTGGATACAGCTGTGGGAGCAAGAGGGGACACAGAAAAGGTCCTTCCTTTCAGAGGGTGATGAGGCTCAGGCTCATCAGAAAACTGGTCAGAGCAGCTCCATCATCATCAACGCTAAACCTCAGGCGGGTTCATCAAGATGTGGTTGAACTGGGGAGCAAAGAGCTGCAAACCTCTGTTCCATCCTCTGTCAACCTCCACAATCACTGCAGTCCGTTGAAAGAAATGGATACAGTAAAAGGTATCCACCCAACGGGCTGCCCACCAGCAAGCCAGGCGCTGGGCATGGCTCCGAGCCTCGTGTCACCTGTGGCAGGGCAGGGGTAAGGGAAGACCACCGGTGTACAGGCAAGCCCAGCCTGATTCCAGGGTTCAGGGGCTGGGGAAGCTCTGGCCGCTTAGCTCTGGGTGACTCCCCAGCTCGGGTCCCCGGGAGGCTGCAGGCACTAAGACCACTAGGAACTGAAAGCTGGGTTTGGGAGCGAGGGATTTTTTCTGGCTGAGCACTCATGAAGGCAGATTGCAGAGCATGTTTCATGCAAATGGAGTGATCGGATCCTGAAAGAAGCTGTGACCCAGCACTTCCCTCCAGCCTGCTGGTAATTAAGCCAGGGCTGATCCTGGGCTGGCAAAGACCAGATTCTCCCCCAGGCCCTGGAGGGTGATAATGCACAAAGAAGAGATTAGTTATTTCTTTGTGTATTTAAAAGCCTTAATTGTTCAGACACAGGGGGGAAAAAAATATCTCCTGGAACAGGCAGACCCTTGCGATTGGGAGGGAAGAGCACACCCTGGAACAGATGGTTTGCACAGCGCTGTTTGCTATGTGTTTGCAAGCAACAGCCTGGATAAGGTTAGGAGAGAGGACCACAGGGCCATGCTGAGCAGCCTCCTCTGCCGCGTGCTTGCCGTTTATGAGATGCACACTGTGGGTGGCAGGCAGGACCATGGTGACTTTTACCATCTGGGATTCCCTGGGCAGCAGAGAAAACACTCAGACAAGGTAGGTAATGTCCCCCATTCCCTCCAGCCATCACCCCGCCCGTGGCAGAGCAGTGGTGGGGCTGCCCAGGTGGCAGACGGGTCCTGGATGCCCTGGGTTTGGCAAGGAGATGGGGAGGGCACTCCTGGTGCAATCCCCTGGAGCTAAGGCCATCTCCAGCAGGTACTTGCAGCTGGGCACTGCTCCAGTCCCTGACACTGACCTCGTGCCCAATGGTCCTGTCTCAAGGTTTGGCATCCTCTGCACGACCAAGAGATGGGGCAAGCAGCTGCCAGCCTACAGGCTGTGCAGTGCTCGTGTCTTGGGATGGCCTTCCCAGAGCCAAGGGCTCCCTGGATGCTCCACCTCCCCAAAACTTTCCCTGTTTGCCAAGCACGCACAGACCAGAGAGGCAGGGGAGGAAAGATGTGTCCAGTGTCACACAGCAACCTGGGAACAGAAAGCGGCAGTCCTGGATCCCACAAAGCAATACTGGCTGCTCAGAGACAAGCCAGGAGCTCTGGGAAATTCTGCCTTATTCAGTGATTCATTGCTAACTTGCTTAGCATTGTTCCCATTTTTGGGATGGGCGATGACATAGGTTGCCTGATTTGTGGCTTTCCAGCAAGACCTGCTTTTTGGAGGTGCTGGAAGGGCGACATATTTTTGGCACTCTGGACAAATTCCTGTGCCTCAGTTTACCTATAAAGAGAGGGGAACACTGCAATGCTTCCAGGTTGTCACCAGGATGTCACAGCCAGTGTTCTGCAGACTTTGCTGGGATCCTCACATGGTGGATGCTGCTCAAAAGTGACACGAGACCCTTCGGGCTCTCTAATTGAAGGAGCTTGGCCTGTCTGCGGGATGGGTCAGGACTAGACTTGCAGACTTTTAGGCAGGCTGGGTGTGATGCACCTACACCCAGGCGAATCACAGTGTATCCCGGCAGCGGGTCCCCTCCCCGGAAGGCTCACACACGCCGTGCAGAGAAACGCACCCGTGGGATCTGCTCCAGGACAGGCAGAGGCAGGGCGATGGCAGGGCCATGAAACAGTTAAAGCAGTATCGTGTGCTCCCTCCCGATTGTTCTGTAAGGTGTGTTGTGACATTTGTACTTCCTCCTGGCAGCCAGCGAGCAGAGGCAGCGAGGGAGAGACTGCCCGGATGCTGCTGGCCCCTCCGCCCCTGCCCTGAGGGTCTCTGCTGGGGGGCTCCACCATGGCCATCTTCAAGCTCATCGGCCACTGTGCTGGGTTACTCCTCCTGGCTGTGCTGTGCGATGTGATCGGGCTGATCACCCTCTTCCTGGGAATTTTTGCTCCACTAAGTTCCTGGGACTTCTTCATCTACTTGGGAGCTCTGCTGCTCGCCTCCAGCCTCGTCTTCTGGATCTTCTGGTACACATTCAACATCGAGGTCCCCTTTAGGGAGCTAGGTTTTAACTAACCCGTGGCTCCGGCAAAGCCGAAATGGAAACTTGCACTTGGAGGAGAAACATCACATGCTGGGGAGCTCCAAAGCATCATCCAGTTGGTGAAGAGCATCCAAAACGACCAAAGGGAAAGACCTGCTGGTCCCCGCAGCATTGCCCAGCCAGATGGACCCTCAGGGGAAAGGTACCTACAGCTCAGCACACACAGGGATGCTTTGCTAGCGTTGGGGAACACAGAGGTCTTGGCAGGGCAGCCAGACCTTCCTGCTGGTGATAGCCACTCTTCAGGAATAATATTAGATTTTAAAATGCTCTGGAATGGATTAATGATGGACAGGAACTTGGTTTTGATGAGATGAGCCTGTCTGAACGAATCTGGGGAGGGGGATTTTGGTGGAAATTGGAGGTGGCTGGTATCTGGGGTTTATTTCCTCAGTTCTTCCTATCAGATGATGCTGTGAGTTGCAGGTCCTGGAGAGCTGCTGCTCTCTCGTGACAGCTTTTGGCAGCGGAGGGACAGGGAGCACAAGTGATCTCCCAGCAATACAGCCTGGGCAAACAGAGAAAGTCAATAAGAATAACCCAGATCCAGGCTGTCACTTAGCACCAAAACCTCTGTGTAAATGGCATGTGAGCGAGCAAACCTGGCTGCTCATTGGCATATCCCCATCACACCAGTGTGCGCTGAGGAGCTGCCCAGGTTGGGAAGGTTTTGCCAGCAGGAAACGTATTTCCAGCAAGGTAATGGGGAACAGTGAAAAATCAAGTGAAGGTTGTGTCACCAAGGCACCAGTATGATGCCCTGTACACAGCTCGGTGACAAATGCTGAATACACAGAAGCTAGGTACAAAGTGCCATGTTTGAACACTGGCTTTGAGATTATGCTTTCTTAATCTCAGGCTGGTCTAGAACATGCCTGGTTGGTTTGGCAGTCACCCAACGGGCAGAAAGATCAGGTAACGTGGACCCTGGCTGGGTTCTGCATCCTGGTCCTACAGCACATGAGCAGGAGGGACCCACACATTGAGCACCAGCCCCTGCATTGCATGGAGGGGCTGGTGGTGACACGGAAACATCCAGGTCAGCCAAGAGCTGCTACAAAGGGCTTGGTTTTGGCCTCACCTAGGAGCAGCAACCACTGCAAAGCGTAATGGAAGTGGAGAAGTCCGTGTGTCGGGAGAGCACCGCTGCACGGATGGCATCCTGCCTCCTTCCCAGCATCCCAAGGGGATATTCCTCCCCGTATGCTGGCAAGGCTGGTGAAGCCAATTAGCCTGAGTTAATTAACAAGCAGCTCTACAGTGCTTGGAGCTGTGCAGTACATGACAAAAGGATGATGACAGTAGGAGGTTACCCCAGCCAGGAGCCAAGCATGCAGCCGCGTACCAAGAGCCAATGGGAGCTAATGGTTTTATAACAGTACATGAGACAAAGAGAAAGCAGAGATGGGGGAGATGTCCCCCACTGACACGCAGGTGAGTATCAGAGCTGAGACCAAACTCACCTCTCTTCAGTTTGGGCATCTCAGCCAGGCCAGTGCCCCCAGGCATATACCTCCCAGTGCATAACACAGGAACATCATTGCCAAACGACACGATCCCCATCCACGAGTCACTCGAGAGAGATTTCCTTGCACAGTTTTTTATAAAGCCTCTCACAACCGGTGAGAAACATTTTTTTTATTCTTATTTACTGATTTTTCTTTATTTCTTATCTCGTTGGCAGTGACCGCAAGAGTCAGCCAGGAAGTTTTCTCGACTCTCCTGGGAGCATGGAAGCTGCAGTGTGAGTCACAGTGTTTTACAGCCCTACACTTACCAGAATGCCCAGACCAGGAGTTCAGCTTTACCCTCCACCACCAGGTCTCAGGGTGCTTTTCCACCCATGTGCCCTTGGGACTACCTCCTTCAAGAATTTCCTTGATGCGCATCCAGATAAGAGCCTGTAACAAGCATTAGTTGGATACTGCAGCTATATATGAGGAAGGGCAACAGTAACCAACACCCTCCTTTATTTGCTCTGGGATTGTTAATTGCTAATGCTAAGCCTGTTCAATCCAGCCTGTAAAGCTTGGCTGAGGGCTTTGTCACCATCCAATGTCTGGCCCTTTTTGGGTGCATGCCTGGGCGCATCGCTCAGGGACAACACCCAGCGAGCTGGTGGCATCGCCCAGGGAACCCAGGGGGAGATGGGTGCGAGGTCCCTGTCACCACTTGTCCCTCTTGCCTCCCAGGCCAGTGGTCCAGACCACTCCTGAATAATGCCTGCTGGGGTGCAAAGTCTCTGCCAGTACCTGACATTGGATGAGCCAGTGCACATCGCCAGCACATGGCTGGGGGAAAGCTTTGGGGTGATGAGGGGTGGAGGGTGATGCTCACGACCAGGAAAGTGCTGTCAACCCTGTGCCCAGACCTCCTGGCATGCACCGATGAGGCTGTAACCAGCTCCATGGAGGAGTAGAGGCCTCCGATGCATCCCACCACATACCAGCTCTGGGGCAGTCCCAGCACTGCATTTCCAGGGCGCTGCAGACCCCAGGATCCTGCATTGCCCGTGGGGTGTTCCTGCTGGCACATTTTCCCCTCTCCAGTTCATCTGTGCTCTCTGATAGTGACCCAACTCGCATAGCTCCAGGCAGGGCGAGCACAATTCCCCAGCGGGACACACATGGTACACGAGTCAAACCCAAACATGTCTCTGTATTTGTACGAGGGCGCAAGGTGCCTTCAGCACCCTCCACTTCCTCCAGGAAGCTGGCACGGAGGGTCACAGGCACACGCAGGACATGGTGGCTTCAATCCCCCTGGTGCATGGACAGAAGCAATTAGCCAGGCCCAGCAACCAGAGGTAAAACATTCCACTCGTGGTGTGTGCCCGTGGCAGGGCACTGTGGGATTTCTCTTGCCTCCCTGTCCCACCTTCTCCCGTGGTGGGCACCCATAAGCCTGCACACCCCAGCACCTCCAAAGCACCAGCTCTGATGGTCTCCAATGTCCCTTTCCATCCCGGGGACGTAGATTCTTCCTTCTACTGCTGTCCCCAAACCACACTGGCTGGAGTAGAGTCCATCCCTGCCAGAGCCAGCCTCACCACCAGCAGGATAAGCATGAGTGAAGCATCTGTGAGTCCCTGTCCCTTGGAGGCTCAGTTCCGCGCAGCACTGGGAGAGCTGGCCCAAGCCCAGCGCATTATTGACCCAAGAGCTTATCTTTCACCGTCGGGTTTTTGTGGTTTTGTACTCGGTCTGTTTGTTCCAGGCTGCTGGGGGTGTTTGACAGCCATGGGCACAGCGCAGCCCAGTGGCTATGGCACGTTGCCCAGACGTGCAGGGCACTGGGAACCAGCAGCCCTCCTCCACTCCCTGACCAGTCTGTGCTACCCAAGTCACCCCACTGACCTGAATGGCCAGTCACCGAAAAACAGCACCCTCCAGCTTTTCCTGCCCTGATGCTTTAATCCCAAAATGCTGTGGAAGTGCATGCCAGGAGTCCTCTTTCACGACTTGTGCGTGGTCTCAGGAGTCTGGGCTCCCTTACACCTCTTCCCCTGTATGGCACCACAGCCACAGTATCCCCCATTCTGCACCGGGGGAGGCACCAGGGGGAATATCAACCTCGAGGATGTCAAGTGTTTGCTCATGTGTCTAGATCTTCAAGGGGAAAACAATCCTCCTTTTGTGACCAAATATTAGCAGCCTTACCTGGGCTGATCCTGAATATCACTGGGCAGCCCACAGTGCCCAGCTCGGAAGCTGACATGGCTGCATGCATGGCACCCCAGACATCATGGACATCCTGTTTGTCAGCCAGGCAGCAGTCTGCGGGTGCTTCTCTATCGGATCTGGCTGGTGGTCAACGGCACCCTGAGTCCCAGAGTTTTGATTTTAGACGTCTTTATTGGAGACATCTTGAGTTTCTTAGATATCACCAAGGTCTGCTAAAGTATTTGCATCTCTTTTCACTGTCTATTTATAGGGAAACAGAAAAGGACCAGAGTGTGAACGTAAGGAGCAAGCAGATGAAGAGGACTAGCACCAAACAAGGACTCTGTTGTGCTACTCTTGCAAACCCATGGCTGAAAATACAGATAGAGCTGACTATAGTGATCTGCTGGGCACGTTGTTACCACTCTGGGCACAAGTACTTAAGGCACACCTGGAACGGTGGATACCCTTTTTGCATCCTCTCTAAGCACATCAGAATCACTCCTACCCACTGATGTTGTCTCAGAGGGCCCAACACAAGCAACCTGGTAGCAGTGGAGCCACTGCAAGCTGTCCTGACTGTGGGCCTGGTGCAGATCGGCAGGATCCGGCTGACAGGCTGGACCAGTTCCGCAGACCTCACCACATGGATGTGAAGAACTGGTTCAACAGGGCTCACAGCTGGAGAGACTGCCTGAGGTGCAGCTGACTCCTTGGCTTGGGGACCTCCTCTGTACATTGATGCACTCAACGGGAAAGGGAGAGGGAGACAACAAAATTGGACAGTACAGAGGCTTTCCTAAGCAAAATCCAGCTGCTGGCTGGATAGAGGTCTTAGGTACGTTTTACCTAATCTCACCAAGGTCCAAGGCACTCTCTAAGCGGCACTTAATGAAATACTCAGAAGATCTTGGTTCAAAGAACTATCGGAGCCGTTGACAGTTGCAAGGATTTAGTGCCTCAGCTGTCAAACCGGTGGTGGCTCAACATGGAAACATACGTCCCAGCTAACTCAAAATACAAATCTCAGGTAGGAGGGGAGGAGAGGAGACCAAAAGACCCATATCACCATCCTCCTGTGCTCCTGATGCTGTGTTCAGCTGACCATAAAGACACTTATGTAGGATGGAAGCACATATACCACCTATCAAATAGGTCGTTCAGCACTTTCCATTACAGACACCTCTTTTCAGTTATTTACAACTTTTCCAAAATTTATTTCTTTGTGATTTCCCATCCTGGAGAATCTGCCTCTTGAGATTAAGTTTGGTGTTTCCCTTGGTCCTTCTCTCCGGAGACCAGCTGACAGGACAGTGCTGGCACTCAGGGACTTCTCTGTTAGTCAGGACATGCTCTGCTAAACGGGCTCAATATGGAGGTGCATTGACCTGACGTAGGAGAGATCTCCCCCACCATTTCAGAAAGACCTCCACAGACTTTCCTGCAATGATGGAGATGTGATTTGGGCCCCATGTGCGCATGCTGCTTGCATTCAGTCCACCTCCATCAGCCATTTCATGCAGAGTTAAAGAGGCCCCAGGGAGAGCATACAGAGAACTAAACACTTGGGTCTCCACAGGGAGGGCTGAGCTGGATATGCCAACCTTCACTGCTGCCTAGACAACAGCATGGACGGGTGATATCAGGCCTTTTCTGGCCTTGCTGGACTTAATTTTAGCACTTTGGGCAACAGGAATGGCAGTGGGGTTTGTGGGCAAGTTGTTCATCATGGGAACTACTGACTGGGCCAGAATATAGCAGCTCTTCTCTGTCTCTAGTTCCCAGGGCATGAGACTGGTGGCAGGGTTGGCATCTGAGCCTCTGCCATGAGGAGGCAACTGGTGCCCCCTGTAGCCATCTAACCATCCTGTCTTCCCACCCTGGGAAGGAAGGCCCCCTGCTCAACTCCATGGATGTGTTGCGCAGGTCCCACAGCCTCAAAGCATTGAAATAGCTCACATTTGAAACTTAGGCCTATTTGGGGCTTAATTCTGTCCCAGGTAGAACAGGGACCACCTCCTAGTTCTCCAGAACATCAATCAGAGAGTCATCACGCTAAGGGATGCCATCAAGCATGTTGAGCAGGGTGCGAGGCTGTCTTCTGGGGATGCCAAACGGAGCATAGCCCGTGCCAGGGTGTTTTGCAGCATTCTGTTTTGCTCTGGGGGAACTGTTTTGGTGTCACCTTTCTGGGACTTTTTTATTAAACTTGCTACCCTCCTTTTCAAAGCTGCTTGTTTACTGACAGCAGGTGGTGGGGTAAAGCGGGAACCTCTGGTTGCAGCAACTCTGTTGAAGAGTAGTTCTTACACAAAGGGAGGATGAGAGTTGGGAAACATGGTAGCATGTGTGGGATAAATCACAGAGTCAGAACATCAGCGACAAACATCATCATTAACCCTTCTCTGGCAATATGGAGAGACCCCCTCCTGTGAAAGTAAGCTTTTGTTAAAAAAAGATCTTTAAAAAACGCAGGCACTGTTAGCTCTTCTGCATCTGCAGTCAGTGCGGCAGTGGGCCCTCCAGAGGTCATTAATTAATTCTTTTTCCTTCAAAGATAAAATCGTGTTAAGAGGATCTCTGAGATTTTTACGAATTCCCATGACTCTAGAAGCAGGGACTTCTAGGAGACAGCAGTTATCAGGAGATCACTGGCCATAACCCTGAGGTAAGCAACTGCACCACCTCTGCAAATGACTGCCCTCTTCCCCGGGCAGGAGCCGACCTTCTCCAGGGCAGCCTGCCAGCGTGAGGCCAGATATCCATCCGTGGCTGATCAAGGAAGCAACCAGCCTGCAGCCAGGAATTTTATCAAATAAAGGGTCTGGGGAAATTCTGAACTGACCCCACTGCTTACAGGGCCACCTTCACACTTCACCCACGGGCAGAGCCAGCCTTACTTGGAGGCAAGAGGTGGGGTTTGAAAAGGGACTGGCACTCTTTGACCTGACAGGGGACCCAGGCCAGAGACCACAAACTCCTCCTGCACATTTGGACCTGCACAGCACGTTGTATCCAGGTGCTGGGGGGGGGGGATAACAAGCATGGTTTGTACATCCTGGAGTTCTCCCAGACTGCACAACCCTTCTGCAGCAATCCCTGCCTCTCCCTGAGCAGCTGCATCCACCCTCCCAGAGCTCATGGTCTGGAGGGAGCAGGATATCTGGTCCTGCAGGCAGTCCCTGCCATAGCCATGGCAGCCCTGTTTCCAGCTGGTCCCAGCACAGCTGGTGAGCTGGAGGGAGTGGGCTCTGAACTGGGATTTAACCCTCACAAGCCCTAACCGCTGCAGCTGCCCAGCCATGGAGGTGCCCAGGGGTGATGGATGGGGTGTGATGCAGCAGGCTGAGCAGCTCCTCCACCCTCTGCACACCGGGCCAGCACTGACATCACCCTCAGACCATTTCCTTACGCTCTCCAGGCCCAGGCACTGCCTTGCTACTTGCAAGCTCATTTTTCTGTCCTCACCCGGTGCTACTGCAGTTCAGTTGCTTGTATCGATCACGCTCAGGGTGTGCGGCACCTGCAGATACAGTGCAGTCAAAGGATCCCGATGCCTGCCCCATCCTCCTGCTCTTCCAGCGAAGCAATGCCCGTTCAAGCAGCGGGGACATGACCAGTCCCACACCAGCTGGGAGAATCAGCCCAGAGTGAAATGCAATCCCACATAGGGAATCCTGGAGAGACAGGCTCCAGGGTCCGCTGCAGCAGGAGCTCCCTTGCTTGTTCCCCTGCTGTCGCTGGGTGGCAGGAGGGGCCTGTTCAACAGCTCCCCAGGGTGAAGGACCGTGGCACGCTGCTTTGCAATGTCACGGATAGTTTTGTAGGCACCCAGGAGCGTGCATGCATGCCTGCCTGCTGCAGAAAGAGGCACCGGCACCGGCGGCTGGAGGATGGTCTCTCGATATGTCTTCTGCCTGTGTTGAGACAAACCAAGGTCTGGCTTTGCCAGGGAGCTCAGTCATGGGGGGCCCAGTACTTTGGCTGGGCTGAAATGAAGCCACTGCTGGATCTGAGCTGCAGACCCCTGGAAATGACAAACAGCCCCTAAGGACAGTTCAGACCTTTTGTGCCTCTCCTTGCTCTCCCGGTGCTCTGGGGAGTGGGGGCAACTAAAAATATCTCAATCTCAGTGATGCAGCAGGACTCACTAATGGGGTAGAGAAAAGATGGAGACAAACTCTTTCTGGAGGTGAAAGAAGAAAGAACAGCTTGGAAGAGGCTCAGGACACGGGGAACAGTGCAGAGAATCCTGGACTGGGTTTGTTATGCAGCAATCAGACCAGGAAGGTGTTCCAGGAGGTGTTCCACCTCCTTTTCCTCCTCACTCCTAGTAACTCAGCTGCCTGCTGTCCCTCCCCACCACAGCATGGATGGAGACCTCATCCATGTCCTCTCACAGCGTTCCTCCAAGTGACTGGAACTCCATAGACCTCAAGGACTGTTGGGATGGGAGACACCCCACCATGTCTCATGCAGGGTCTCTGACAAAGATTGATTTATTGAAGATCAGACTCATGGCTTCAGCTGAGTCCATATGGACATTTTCTCAGATTCGGGGCAAAAGGAAAGACAAGTGTATGCATTTTTCCCAATCTCCAGCTACCTTCACACCCTCACCGGGAGCCAGAGACAGTGCGAGGCTGGGCTGAGCCCGGACCTCTTGTCCTCTCTCAGGCAGAGGCAGAACCTTGTCCCTGAGCCACCTGTTGTGACAACACAGCCAGCAGCTTCCATTCACACCATGGAGCTGTTTGTGGTGGTACATACAGGAGGAAAAGCATGATCCTGCTTGTTTTTCATGAGGAAGGGCAATGGCACCTGTCTCCAGCCCACCAGCTGAAGCAGAGACACATCCCTGCAGCCTCGGGGCCGCCGAGGAAGAGGAAGGATGGGCAGTCTCCCAGGTCTTGCCACCCCTTCCATCCCACAGCCCGGCCCCTCCGCTGTGCCCAGCCCCACTGCTCTGCCCAGCCTCCACTAACGAACCGGGCTCCGTTAATGCCTGTCTTAGCCCTGGCAGGGCTCCAAATGGATCAGCCCAGGAGTGCTAGCCAGAAGCTAATTGCTGCTCACTTGAAAGGTAACTGCGAGCCCTGCAGTCATTAGCGAGAGGGGTGGGAGGAAGTGCTGGTGTCACCAGCGGCCAAAGGCGCTCGCCCAGGGGCTTCGCTGTAGCCGCCGGGTGCAAAGCTGAGGGACAGCTCCTGGCGACACACGGGCCTTGTGCAGCACCGGCATCCCTGTGCATCCCTGGGGCTGGCTGCGGCTCCAGAGCCTGGCTGTGAGGAGATCAACTGGCCAAAGCACCGGTGACAGCTGGGTGGCTCTGCCATCCACCTGGGCCTCATGGCTAGTGCTTTCCCTGAGCGGCCACCAAGCTCATTTGTGACTGCCATTACCGATGCTCAGCAGTGCTTCATGGCTGCTCTCCATCCACTCTCGATACAATCAGTTCCCAGGGAATGAAAACCTTGGGACTGAACCCTTCCACCAGGGCAGGGGCCAGGGCTGGCCGGGGACAAGATCTCGCTCCAGCAGACACCGTCATCAGCTCTCCCCAAGGATGTGCTCCCACATGGGGCCCTGGAGATCCCTGATATCACAGCAGCCACCTGCAATCCTGGATTGTATCAGTGCCTGGCAGCTCCAACCCCCAAGGCGTCTGACCAGGCAGGATGGGTTTTCTAGGAGGCTCCACACCTTTTAGTTAAGTAAAGCAACCTTAGGCTTTCCTATCACACACAAATGTTTCTCAGCATGCAGCTTCTCATTAAACCCCTGACTTTCCCGCCTTCAGGCACACCGTGGTGGATTACAAACACTGCTCGTCTTCAAGTCTGCTGCGGAGAGGACATGCAAGGGCTCCTGTATGCGTGTGCCAGGATCTGCCTTTGCACAGTGAGTTGGGTGCCCAGCACTGGCCCTGCAGCACCCCTGGGCACACCCCACCTCAGCATCACCAATCCCCGCCTGCACCCAGGACCAGGAGCATCAGCCACAGGCCTGCCGCCAGCGACCACGGGGAGCGCTGGCTATTAACCAGCAGAGAAGTCACACTTGAGACAAGAAAAGTGGTTTTCCCAGCTCAATTTGCTGTTGCAAAATGGGACATCATTTGAAGCAAAACCTGTTGAAAAGAAGCTCTTCTTAGAAAATACATTTGCAGGTCTTTGCCAGCAGTTGATGGAAAGAAAGTGTGATGATATTCCAGGGTTTTTTTTCATGGTAGGTTGCTGAGTTTTTGACAAAAAGGATCTGTAAGAATGACACAGGGAAGTGTAAAACCTCCCCAGCCAGCTAAGCAGGATGTGTCCCGGGGTGCTTCTGCCAGGCAATGCAGAGGAGTGCGAGGTCAGCCACACGCTCCTCTGCGCCACGGCTCTGCTGTGCCGTGCTGCGATCAGACCCTCACCAAGGGACTGGCTCCAGCCCAGCTCCTGTCCCCACGATCCCTCAGCTGAGGGCTTGGGGATCCCGTCCCAGTGAATTACCCCAGCCATGGGCATTCATCTCACAGTGAGGACACTAGCTAAGCCCCTGATGCCCTGCCAAACTTCCAGTCCCATTGTAGGCTCAGAAAACCCCACTCTTCTGCAAAGCCCAAGAAGAAGAGTCCAGCCCAGGGCCATGCCCCATATGCTGGCACAGGTGGACAATGTAAAAAGGTGTCTGCCATGTGCTGGAGATGGAGCCAAAAGGATCTTGGCTGGAGAGACCCAGGCATAAGGACAGCCAGCTGGGTCGGTGTCACCTCTTGTCCATGTCCCACACCGGCCACGTTGGACAAACCAGGACAGCCCCACTCCAGCCTCTGACTGACTGTGGCTCTCCAGGAGCCCTGGCTGGGTGCAGGGGAGGGGATGGAGCTTGGAGGAGCCTCCTTCTCAATTATTCATGGTGAGATCTCAGTTGATGGAGCTGGGGCTTTCAGAGGCTGGTTCCTAATGGAGCCTGCTGATGTGTCTGGCCAGTAAGCACTCCTGGGCCCTGTGCAATTCCCACTTCTCCCATCTCCGTGCCATAAAAATGCCACCTTTTCCTGCTAATGATGCATTATGCAGCCATTACCCAGGGTTCATAGCCCTGCTGCCATCATGCAAAGATCTTGAGCTGTTAGTGTGGGAAGGGCAGTGTGTGCCCTCCAGCCAGGGAAATCGCGCATGCTGGGATCTGCCAGGGGTCCTGCCCACGCTGGAGGCTGATGGAGGGATGACAGGCCATCTGAGATCAGCTTGCAGAGGGAGGGGAAGAGGTTCCAGTGAGACAACAGGCATAGCTAGAGCATAGCATGGCCTGCAGCCATCCCACCCCGGGCAGAGGAAGGGAAGGAGATGACAGAGGACACTTGGGGCCGCATCAGCTGCCACCCCAGGTGCTGCAGACCAGTTAGCATGATGTGCTGATTGCCTGCAGGACATCTCCACCTGCAGAGTAAAACAATGCTGTGGATGATGGGTGGAGGCAGTGGTGGAAGATGACTCAGGAATGGTAAAGTTAATGGTTGGACATTGTGCAGGAGAACATGTTAAATGCTGCATCAGGAACGCCTGCCAGCCTCTCAGCTGTTCTGGCTCTGACCCTTTGCAACACTGGCCAGGGCTTCCTGGGACTTTCACCCACTCCTGTCCATGTTTCTATCCCACACCATCTAAGCAGGGCTGGAAACACAACCCTGGTGTATGCACAGCTCAAGCTGCCACATAACCAAAGAGGGGGTTCCGGGGGGCCACAGTATCATGGCAAGTCTTAGGTCACCTTGCATAGTCCTGTGTATCATCCCCATGCCCACTTTATCTACTGTCCATCCCACATGGAGAGCTGTGGAAGTCCACCCATCTATCCATTCATCCCCACAGCCTTTTATCCTCGCACAGGCATACCTCCATCTAATACTCATTCTCATACTGACCTGACACTCCATATGTCCATCCATCTATTCATACCCATGCACTCATCACCCAACTATTCTTCTAGCTCAAACCAGTGCTCCACCCAGTGAATAATCATCTCTGAGTACTTGGGAGAAATGGCTCAAACCTGGGGTGGTTCTGGTGCCCTCTCCTAAAAAGAGAGTATTAAACCCTTGTGCTCATGTTGTGGACTGGTGTTCCTGTAGGGGCTACAGGAGTGCAGGAGACCTCTCCTTCAGGAGAGCAGAGGACAGGTTGATGGAAGGATCTGTACCCCCTCCTTCTTGTGAGAAGAGAACCATCCTCAGAAGCATCCTCAGAAGGATCCTCAGAAGGCTCTGCATGGGCAGACAGCTGCCGTGCCCGAGTCCTCCCTCAACAGGCTCCCAAAACCTGTAGCAGGTCATACAAGCTTGCTCCACATAGCCATGTTTATAAAAACACAGAGCTGGCAGAGACATCCCGACCCCTTTTCCAGCCAACTGGCACTCAGGGAAGGTCCTCAAGCCAGCCTGTCTGGCTGAGCAGCAGCGATGCTCAGCACTACACGCCGAAGCGCTCTGCCTGCAACATGCAATGCCCAAGAGCAGGGAGGCTGGACACTGCTTTGGGATCCCGTAGCATGGTGGATCCCACTGCCCGGGAGCCCTGGGACCTGCCAGCGGGTGAGTGGGAAAGGCTGCTTTCAGGGACACACCACGATGTCTCCAGCACAGAGGGACAGAAGATGTCCACAGTAGGAGATGGTGCCCGCTGCAAGTGGGTTGAGGGCTGGAGTCAGTAGCACAATCGGTGTTGGAGAAGACAGGCAATTACCCCGAGAGCGGTGACCTGCCCATCCTGCTGGTCGAGTTAGGGGTCACATGTCTGTGCTCATCCAGCCTGTGGCCAAACTGCAGGGCTCCTGGGAAGACACATCGCCTGGAGACCTCTCCTACCACAGCAAAGGGGAAAACGCCTCTCAGACCCCGGGGCCTGGTGTCCTCTGGCACCTCCACCCTTATGTCCCTGCCCAGGACTGGGCTGCCCCCACTGAGCACGGCCAGGGTGGAGGAGAGCTCCAGCCCCACCATGATGGAGGAGATGAAGGTGTGGGCACTACAGAGTTCAGAGGGATGGGACATTCCCAGACTGACCCATGCAGAGGGGGGCAGTGGAGAGAGGACTTTCATTTGCTTTAAAAGCAGTCCACAGGCAGGTTCCACAGCATGGCTGCGCTGGCCAGCAGGAGATCAGTTCGTCAGCTCCCTCCATGGGGATAACTGGTGCCGCAGTCCCAAGACCATGCTGGTGGGATGGAAGATGCCGGATCTCTTTGGATAGCATTCGCTGAGGCATACACGCGCCTTGGCAGCTGCTTGAAACAAAATACGTGGGAATGAAAACATGCATGGAAACACGTGCACTGACAGTCATACACATTCTCCCATGCACGCAGCCAGCTGCTTGCTGAGCATAAGGACACATGGACACACGTGCAAATACACACACACCTATGCCCTCAGGGCCACACTCTACCCCTACACACAAGCACCCACCCCCAGCCCAGACTGGGCTTTATTTCTTGCCATGTGCTTGCAGAGCAGCCCCAAACCAACACCGGGGCTTCTGGCATTTTGCCCCGTCACTGAGAGCCCTTTGTCCTCATCACTGTGTCCTACAAGGTCCCTGTCCACCAGGGACATGTCCTCTCCTCCAGAGCTGCCTGGAGGATGTGTCTCTGGCCCTTTAGCTATGCCAATGCCATTAGCTGACCCTTAATTTTGTGTGCACGCACGCTGGCCTTCCTTACATGCAGGAGAGAGCCATTAGCTTCCTCCCCACATGCACATTAGGAAATAATTGCCCTAATGGGCTCTACCGGCCGCCTGGCCCATGCACTCCGCAGGTTACTGCCTTGGGCGGCCTGCAGCGGCATGTGAACAGAGCCTGGCCACTGGGCTCGTACATGCAGGCAGGAGGACACGGCTCCAGCATCACTGGGGCCTCCCTGGGACAGGGGATGGGAGACTCCAGCCCTCTCCAGCGATGGAAAGGGCAGAGGGGGAGCAGGGCTGGGCCAGGTCGGTAGCGTGAAGGGGATGCTGATGTGAGCCACGGGGTTGCTGGGGGTTGTGTGTGTGTCAGGGGGGGCATTTGGGGTGTGATACCAGTGATGTAAAGGCGCGATGGAGCCAGGGCACTCAGGGCATCACCAGCAATTGCCGGCAGCTCCCAGCTCAAATCACAAGCTCTGGCCATGTCCCAGGAGCCTACAGCTAAGGGTAAGTGTGCAAGGTGCTGCATGGGGCCGTTCACCAGCAAATTTGGCTGTGAGTGAGCAACCGGCTGCCCACAGCCCCATGCTGGCATCTCTGCTGATGGGCGTGGCAGGGTCAAAGCAGGACTATGTGAGTGTCCCCGCCATGCAGGGACATTTGCAGAGAACACCACCATCCAATACACGTCCCAGAGCTGCAGGCATGAGTTATCCTTGGGCCATTAGGTCACCATGATAAACCAAAGCACTGAGTTACTCAGGACTTAGCTGGAAATGGCCCCAATATCCTCTAACAGACACATGCCTGGTGGGACGACAAGCTGTACAGCAGCTGGGGGCTCTGGTTTGCTGGAGATCCAAAACTCTTCCCCAGGGACCATCAGCAGGAGAGGGCTCGGGAAGGTCTGGCTCTGGCCATCAGCTTTAATAACAAGAAAATAGGATGATGGCAGCTTTTCCATTTGCACAGGAAAGGGCTGGGAACATGTCTCCCAGATGCAGGCAGACCCTGACCTAAACCAACAGACATCCGTGCCTCCAAGAGCACCAAACACGGGCCCCGCTGCCTGGAGATAAGGTGGCTCTGGTGAGGATGTGGGGATGGTGGGCGATCAGCTGGCTCTGAGCAGCAGACGTGACTGCAGGCTGATGCAGCAGGTGCCGGTGCAAACGGGCCCTGGCTCGTGCCCGCGGGCGCAGGAGCGTGCCACCCCCAGCAGCACTAGTGGATGCTCAGCGCAGGATTTCCCAGGGAATCTCCAACGTCTTGCTGCCTGACCCTCACCTACCAAAGGCAGGGGCTGAGGGCCCAGCGTGCCATTCCCCAAGGCTTGTCCTGCCACTGTGCCAGCCCTGGCAGCCATCCCTGGCCAAGCAGTGCCACCCTGTGGCAAACGCCCTCCTCGCCTCCGAAGGGGGTGATGCCCCTGGACCCCCACTTCAGACCTCCAGGTCCGTGGCACTGGCTGCCCCTGCTGATAAGACCCCCAGCCTTGGTCCCCTCTCCACTGGTCCTGCTGGAGCCCGTGACCCTGACACAGCACAAGACATCCCATCTCATCCCAGTGCTGCCACTGAAGCTCTTTCCTGTCCCCGTTGCCCCTTCTGCTGCAACAGCAGCAGAAAGTGGGTTCCTCCAGCCCTACCACCGGGGAGCGCCCCCGGGGTGCAGAGGAGGGGGGCCCCACTCCCACCTCCCAGCAGCCCTCTGCCAAGGGGCTGGTTCCCTGGCACCCTGCATTAATTCCTCAGACAGATTAATAATAAGGTTTATTATTAAATAATGAGGCATGGATGCGTCATTATCAGGTAATCATTTCTTATGAAATAGGATTTCCATTCCAGCGCGGTGTCTCAAGCACTTTTTACCAGGTGATCTCCCAGTGCTTCATGCAGGGGTCAGTGTCATTGCACCCCGGGTGTGGGTGGGGAAACTGAGGCACAGGGTGCGGGAGTGCAATAACAGCATCACAGGGAGAAGCCTGCCAGTCAGCAGCCCAGCCAGGACACCATGCCCTAGTTGTAACCCCAGAGGAAGGGGTGGGATGCCATCAGCTCCTCTACCCCAGACTGCTCACCCCTTTCCAGCCCCAAGCGGTTCTTACTCGTTCCCCTGAAATGTTCTGGCTGATCCCAAAGCTGCCTCGGTGGCACTGCTGGCCGTGTTTGTCCTACCTGATGCTCAGCCATGCAGCGGGAACCTCACTTCAGGGGCATGGGAACAGTGCGCCAGCCCTCCACCCCGCTGTCACCTTCCACGGGCGCTGGTGAGGTACGTCCTGCTCCTGCTCCCGGACACGTTGAGGTGCCCGTGAAAGCGCCGCAGCCCTCAGGGTACATTCCCGAATGACTGGCCGAAAGCAGCACCCACAGGGCCAGGGACTGGGTCAGGAGGACAAAGGTGGCAGCGAGGGTGCAGATGCTGCATTGGGGTGCACAGCTGGGGAAAAACACAATGGGGGGCCCAGCACCAGTGGGCAGCTCTGGCATGGGAGTGACCAGCAGCCCCCACTCCCCCCTCCCCTGAGAGCAGGCACGGAGGGTCCCAAATCTCAGCTGTGCCTCTCAGATGTCCACTCCCCTCCCAAACCAGGGCCCCTGGGATGAGGGGCTGAGACTCCCCTGGGTGGGACTGCTGCCAAAGAGGTCAAAGCTGGGAGGCATGCGGAGCTGAGCCGTGCCTAACCTGTTTGGCATGGGTGAAAATGTGCCGCCGGGTGTTAACCCTCAGGAGCTGGATATAGGGACGAGGAAACATCACTCTGCCGAGGCACAGGGCTCTAGCGAAGAGAGCAGGGTGGGATCCCAAATCTGCACCCTTATACAGTCCAGACCTTTGGTTTAGCTCCCTGCCCCACACCCCACTGCCTGTCCCTGGATCCCCAGGGCAGGAGGGATGCCTGTGACACCGGGAGGATGGCCAAAACCCTGGGGATCTCAGAGAGAGGGGTGAGGGAGGGCAAGGCCGGGACTGCCTGGGGGATGAGCTGGTGTCCCTTCCCACCCCATCACTCTGCAGGGAGGGGAGTGCTGGCTGATGGAGGGGAAAGTGAGCTCGTGGAGGCCAGGATCGCACTCTCCATCCGCTGGTTTTGCTGCTCTTGTTGCCTGGTAGCTGAAGGCTCACAACTTTGGGATGGAAAGCCATGAGTTTCTGCTCCAGGGTGGCTGCACCTCGTACCTTGATGACCTCGACAGCCAGCCAGGAGCCTGGGGACCTCCAAAAGCCCCACAGACTGGCAGCATGACCCTCCAATGCACAGAGCCCTTAGCTGTCCCCAGGCTCTGGGTTCCTGGGTGCCAGGGTCACAGCCCCCCAGGAGCTGAGATGGAGAGGAGGGACCAGCACAGCCTCACCACTCCCCGCACACACTGTCACAGGGTGTGGGAGGAGCAACCACCCTCTCTGTTAAGACACTGGAGAAACCCACTGACAGGGTTTGACCGGCCATATTTTAAGCAAAAGAGGTGGAAAATGCCAGCAGTGCCTGTGAGCACCAGGAGATCTGCAGAAAGGTCTGAAAGTCCATTCAGTCCCCGGCCAGATGAGGGAGCTTCACCTGGAGCTGCTTCTGGACTTTCTCATGGGATCTTTTGAGAGACGTCCCAGCCCTAGGTCTGTCCCAGCATCAGTGACACCTCTCCAGTAGCTGAGCTGATCCCATCCCTGCTACGAGTCCCTCTTCACCAGCAGCAGCCAAGGCAGCACAGCCGCCAGCATGGCCACAGTCAAGATGAGGAGGATGGCGAGGGCGATGGGTGACTGGCAGCATTTCACCCCCAGGGCCGAGCTGGATGACACCGAGCTCTGTGTTTCCGCTCTACTTCTCCTCCCCAGGGAGCCGCAGTCTGCGTCCACCAGTGGCATCCCGTGGTCACTGATGACAAAGATGTGGGCTTCCCGCGCCATCTCTCCTGGGACCACCTGCGAGTCCATGGGGCCATTCCCCATGCTGCAGCACTGGTCAAAGCTCTGCATTGGCATCACAAAATGGCTGGGCACCACCAAGGTGTTGCTGGCCTCCATTTTGGTCAGATGGGACAAGGACGAAGGTGACAGAGGCATCTCCAGTGTCCGGGGGTTGGTGCCTGCCTTGGGTGGCCATAGAGCCGCCTTCTTGCTGAGGAAAGTCACGTAGCGGCAGACGGGGCAGATGATGCTGCTCTGGACCTGGCCATTGAGCTTGGCAGAGAGCAAGCACTTCACCAGGCAGTCGTGGCAGAAGGTGTGCCCGCAGCTGAGCTTGCGGTGCGTGGCCTCCAGCGGGTGAAACTTCTCGTAGCACACGGGACACTCGGCTGGGGGACCCTCCTTGCTGGATGAGGTCTCAGACATCCCTGCTCTGTCGGCCACGGGTGCTCCCCAGCTGTGAGGAAGAGGCACGATGGGTTAATAAGGGTCTCGGTTGCAACAATTAGCATGATCCATCTCTTCATCTCTCCTCCTCCTCCCTGCTCTCTTGCCTTTGCCCTCTTGCCCCTAACAGACGCAGTGGACAGCTACTAGACGTGGTCTCAACAAGGCAGGGCATTTTCAGGAGCATTAAGCCTCTCACTGTGGCCCTTGGGGCAAGAGAAAGATGATGAGAGGACCTCAGCTCCAGAGCCACCGGGGACAACAATTCCTGGCTGCAAAACCACATAGAAAAGGGCATGAGCCCCTGGATGGAGCTGTGTCTACCTGCTCAGCGCCTGGTACAGATAAAGCAGGTTCAGCTTGTGTCACGAGTGCCTCCGTGCTCTGCTGCCAGCTCCAGGTGCGTGGGGGGTGGGAACTCCCATCCCACAAAGAAACCTGCCAAGGAAAGGGAGATGATCCCATCCCAGGGGACGCAGAGGGGCCAGGAGGAGCAGAGGGAGGCCAGGTCAGTGGGGCAGGTGGGAGCACAAGACCCCACAGGGATAGAGAGGGAGCATGCTGTACCTGGGGCAGGCAGCAAGGACGCTTCCAGGCTGCTGGAGGATGTCCCAGGCTGGTGGCCAGGCTACCGCTATCTCCAGGCTGTGCTCCTCACTCACGCTGGAGCACGGTGCAGGCAGCAAGCCCCAGAGACCGATGTCTCCTGTTAGTCAGAGCAGGTAGGGCAGAGCCCAGCCGGCTCGCCTGGCCCCCGCCCTGGCCCGGGGTGTGAGGGGGAGTGGGGCCACTATGATCCCCAGCCTTGCGTCTGGGCTGGGTCTGAAGCTCTCCCGTGCGTCTCCCAGGGCAGGGAGCATTCATGTGGCGGCTTCAGGGGAGGGAGAGGGGAGAGGGAAGACGGGAAAAGGGAGAAATGAGAGGGGAGAAGAATGAAGGGAGAGGGAGAAGGGAGAAGGGGGAAGGAAGAGATGAGAGGGGAAAGGGGAGAAGAGAGACGGGAGAGGGGAGAGGGGAAAGGGGAGAGGAGAGGAGGGAGAAGGAGAAGGGAGGAAAGGGGAGAAGAGAGACGGGAGAGGGGAGAGGGGAAAGGGGAGAGGAGAGAAGGGAGAAGGGAGAAGGGAGAGGGGAGAGGGGAGAGGGGAGGAGGGGTGCTCAGCTCAGCTCCCTTCTCTTAGACTAGTTCAGGAACTGGAGCATCATAAAACCTGCAGGTTTTTCCAGACCTTGTAGCATTTTCAGACCCAGCCCAACCTGCACCCCTTTTCTCACACATGACTGCCCATGAGCATCCTCACAGCTGTTTCTGGAGGTTTTGCCATCCCGTCCTTAGCTGCCCTCTTGCACGGGAGCCACCCCCTGCACCGGGATGGCCACAAGAACACAATGAACCATCCCCTCCCCAGGCAAGAGAAGAAAGACCCAGGCTCCTGCTCTGGTTTAGGAGGGATCAGGGACTTGACGCTCGCCCAAAGTGCTGCAGAAGGAGACCCTATGCCCGTGCACTTGCTCCTCCATGCCCCAAAGCCCCCTTACCTGCTGCAGGGCACCAGGGCAGGAGCCCCCCCATGCACTCCACCGCTGTCCCCAGAAGCGGGACTGGCTGTGCCCCAGCCCCAGCACCAAGCACCAGCTGGAGAGAGGACCAGGACACCTATATACCACGGAGGTGTTGGCTGCGTGTTTCATGCAGGCGCGTTGCGCAAAAGCTGGAGCAGGGACAGGGACAGCTCCTGGGGAGTGAATGCGGAGGAACTTGTTCGGGTTTTAAAGGCCTGATATTCACCTGGTTGGCCAGGGAGTGGGCGAGGAGCCGGCGTCAGGCGTCGGAGGGCAGGGACAGGAGGCATGGTCCTGCCTGCTTTCCCTCATGTAATGGGAAGCTGTATCTGGGCTCATCCCTGGGGTCAAACCCCAATGAAACAGGCGCTAAAGGGGATGCTGGGACCACAACCCCCTCTGTTGCTGCAAAGCAGGGTCAGCTGCAGTGTCCTGCACCGGGGCTGGGCTCCTGCCAAACATTTCTCATCTCCACCCACCGCTATTCCCCATCCCTCACCCTGGCCGTGTCTTTGTCCCCGTGTCCCCTCCCCTCTTCACCTCCCAAATGCTCATCCCCCCAGCCCTGCACTCCCCGTCCTACATCGTTGGATGTTCACCAGAGCCCTAGTGTGGCAGTGCATGGCCCTACAAACTCACAGCCCAGCAGGCACGGGGGCCACCGCCGCCTTGCACCTGCCCTGGGGGGGTTTCCAGCATCTCTGGGAACTGTGGTCCAGCCAGCGACAGGAGCCCTTCAGGCTCAGGGCAGGCAGGAGCCCCGTGCTTGGCCATCTCAGCAGCTGTGGGTGGCTCGTGAGTCACCATTTGGCCACGTGCAGGCTGGGAACCTACATAGAGAAGGTTCCCTGTGGCCTACCCGAACCCCAGGGAAGAAGCCGAGAGGCATCTTCCCTGCAAATCCTTGCAAAAACTGCCGGCAGGGTGGATCGCTCCTGCTGCCATCTCGACTCTTTCCAGCCACCCCTGCCACCCCTCAGCCCGGCCAGTGGCCACAGGGCTGCCAGCCCACACTCAGGCTTGCTGAGTGGCTCCACAGGGATCTGCGCACCACTCACCGCATCCAGAGGAGGTCTCCAGAGCAGATGCAGTGACCCCAAGGCACCCTACCTTGCACGCCTTCCCCGGCTCTGGCTGTGGCAGTGCACCCACGGGACATGGATTTGCACCATCAAGGGGCCTGAATGCCCTGGAGGGCCTGGGGTCTCCATCATGGAAAGCCTTCAGGAGAAACCTGGACATACGGGGGGGTCTTGCCTTGGGGCAGAGAGATGCTCTGCAGAAGCATTCCCAGCCCTGTGCTCCTCAACTTCAAGAAGGTGCCAGGGCTCTGCAGGATCTATGGGGCAGGCAGAAGAGGAGATGCACCCCTGGCACCCAAAACCTAATGAGATGGGCCCTGGAGTCCCTTCGTGGGCAGGAGGGGTGGTTTCACGTGGCCGGGTACTGTGGCAGGGCGCAGGGCTGCAGGCGTGGGCAGCAGTATCAGTTGCTTGTGGGCGCAGCGGTTGCAGTGGTTACAACATGGGGCTGTTTTCTGGAAGGAGAAGGGTGGGTGCAGCCCCGCCGGGACACCCTGTGTGCTGGGGCAGCTGCCAAAATGCAGCTGCCCTCTGCAGACAGTATCCATGGTGGGAGGATTGTGCCCCAGGGGGGACCTCTTGAGCCATGAAGACCTGTCCCTCGCTGGAAGGAGACCCAGAGCACATCAACACCTTCCACAGCTCTGTTTAGGATCGGGGGCCAAGCCACTCCACTCGTTACCCCAGTTTTCTTGAGATGGTCAGAAATTGAGGTTGAAACCTCTCCGGACAGATTGTGCCAGGGCTGAGGTTGCAGAGTCACCCCCGGGGTAAGCGTCCCCATCCCTTGGCCCCTCCTTGAAGCTGCTAGAGGTGCTAGGTCTGCTTGCACCCACCAAGATCTCCACTGCCGGGCAAGTGATCTGGGCCAGTGAGAGCAGATTTGGGGCAGCCGAGCATCTCCCCAGCTTCAGTTTACTCTCTGCTGGCACCGAGGCGGGGTGGAAATTCCTGTTTCCCATACTTTGAATGCTCTCCGCAGTCAGAAACTATGAGCTCACAGCGCTAAACATAGGCACTGGAAAAACAAGTCTGCCTCCCTTTGCTGCTTTGACCACGCCAAATTCAAAGGGATTTTGGCATATCACGGCCTCGGCTCTGTCAGCAGTTTCGTTCTTTTCCAGGCACGACTTTTCTTGGTGCCTTTGCCCCACTTTCACGTGTGGCAGCATCTTTTCTGTGTGACAGGATTGAGCCTGCTGGTGCCTGAAGGAGAAGAAACCAGGTTCAGGGGCAAAAGCGAATCCCTAAACACTGCCTGTAATTTTTTCTCAGGGTTTAAGAAGTGCAGCTCATGGCCAGTGTTTCATCCCCCTCGAACCCAATGCAGGGCCAAGGGCTCCAGGATCCTTTTATCCAAGCAAGAAGGTGGCACCAGGCTCAGCTTCTCTGCAGGGACCATGGCTGAGACCTTCTCTGCTCTGGGGTCGGTGGCTTCCAGTGAACAAGGGACATTTCTGACCCAGAAGAGGACACAGCCCCTGCTGCAGGGTCAGAGTGGCCGGGCTCCCTTCCCTGCAACCGCGATGGCTTTTGGGCAGAGCTTTGCAGCCTTTTGCAAGGACAGGAGGATGCTGCAGAGACAGCCCTTGTCTTCCACAGCATTACCCAAACTTTCCACTCTCAGCAACCAGGTGGGGAGGAGGGAAAATGTTATTATACATAGTTATGTGAAAGTGCTTATTTTCAAAACACATTCAAAGCCAGAAGATAGATCTATATGTGAGCCTGGTGCCAGGCAAATATTCACTACAGGTCTCAATATTTCCATATCAAATCCATGCTGCACTTCTCCAAATTGAAACAGATGAAGCAGGGACATTTCCAATGAGCAGAGACGTGTCCCCCATCCCTTCGCTCAGCTGGGGCCAAGATCCTGGTGAGAAAAATCCCAGATTTATTCTTGATGGCAAGATGCTCGCGGGGTGCTTTGCCATGCAGCCACAACCCATCCATGGGGCCGGTGGCTGCTGGAAAGGCTGGGCTGGGTGAAGTCTCTGGCTTGGGAAGTCTGTAAACAAGTGATTGCCAAAAGCTGCAGGAGGGATCGCTGTGCCCATGTCTGTGTTATCCTCTCTCGGTGCCATGAGTGGTCCACAAAATGGTGGCTGTGATGGCCCGTGTCCCTGCCCAGTGGTCTCGGCATGTCCCTGGTGAAGCTGCAGGGCAGGTCCGGTTGCAGTGCGGTGGGGATGCTGCCCCTCCTGCCTCTCCTCCAGCTCCTTTCCATGCTGGGTATTTACACCGTTTCCACCTTTTTCCCATCACACTGGGGCCAGCACGCCTGCCCCATCCCTCCCAGGGCACGGCCAGTCCTCCCAAACTCCCCCAGGTTTTCCCTTAGCAATGCTCAGCCTGCAAATCTGAGGCTTTACAGGAGTTTCTGCTCGGCCCATTCTCCCACCTCTTCCCAGCCCTGGCTTAAACAGGGTGAGTAGCTGGCATTGGTGGGAACGAGGTGAAGGGAGGGGGCGGAAAAAGTAAATCCGTGTTTGACCTTAGCCCAGGGAGTTATTCCCATCTGGGGAAAAAGCTTAGTGAAGCACAATTACTTTCCCAGGGCTGTACCGTGCTGGTGGAGGGTCCAAGGATCCTGGCTCCTGTCTGAGTTATATCCAGTCCCACGCTACCAAAATAGACTCACATAGCTGGAAAAGATGGACGAGCTCGGGGGCACCCAAGCCCCATCTTTTCGCATGCTTGCTTTGCTTGAATTCAGAGTGGGAAAATCAGTGTCTTTTCCTTCTGGGGGTCTCCATCCTGCCTGTCAGGCACCTGGCAGGACGGAGACCCACCATCAAGATGCTGATTTAGCCAAGACGGCCCAAAACACCTAGCAGAAGCGCTTCCTCCAGCTTTCTCCTCAGTGCTTTTTGCTGTGCCCAGGAGGTGGTGCTCTTGGGTGTGCTTTGGCCACCCTAAAAAAAAAAAAAAAGTCCAGAGTGCACTGAAAAAAAGCCCTGGGCCTGCCTCTGCAGAGCTGCCACGGCCTGGAGCTGGTGGTCCCCACCAGCTGGCATGCTGCCTCTTCCCCATCAGGATGGATGAGACCTGCTTATCCTCCTGACGATCAGAAATTTAGGTCCGGTCATTTGAAGTGATGAAAACTTATCAAACACCAAGGAACAACTGGGTACGTCCCCAAACCCCTCTCCGATCCGTGTTTTCCCACCAGATGCTGTGGGCTTTGCGAAGGGACCTGCATGGTACCTGGGCATCACTGCTCTGACTTGCCCCTGCCTCCCTGCTGCTGGCAACAAACCCCCCCAGGAATGACCCTGAGCCTGGCGTGAGCCCTTGGAGCCTTATTCTGACACCAAATGTTGGGGATTGGACAATCCAGTCCATGCAGAGCCACACAGCCCCATGGTGCATGGGGTTTTCCCACGCCTGGGAGGGTAACTGCAGTCTCCAGGGCCTCCTTCAACACTTTTTCCCCCCAAAGATGCCCTCCACCAAGCAGGGCATCAGCTCACTGCAGGAGCTGCCTCAAGTGAATCTGGGGGCAGCCCAAATGCAATCGCCTGAGATGATGAGCAAGACCAGGACTGCATGAACCCCCCTGGATGTGGTGGCAAAATCCGGCCCACATCCCCCTCCCCTGGCCCAGGGCTGCCTCCCCACATGCCTCCCCATCTCCCTGGCCCTGGTCCCACCTCACATCCCACCCCAGACCCTCTGGGATGCTGGTTGACGGTGGGGAAGGGAGCTGCCGCAATGGTAATCCGCAGCATCATGTGCGTAATGGAGAAACAATACGGCTTTGAAGCAAGCGGGCAGATGCTCGGGGGAGAAGAAGGCATCTATTCAGTGGTGGCAGCCGGGGTGGGCAGCTGCCCGCTCGCCTGTGCAGAGCCCTGCGCCGCCTGGGCTGCGCTCACCCGGGGCTCACTTTGGGGGTCCTGCCAGCCCGGCGGCTCAGCAGACCCTTCCTGGGGACAGGGCCAGGATGGTGAGCAGCATATCAAAACCCAGAAGGGACCCATCATCAAACCCTACCATCAAACGTGGCCAAACAAAGGCAGATTGTCCCCTTGATTGTCCCCCCACCCCAGTGCCCACACCAGCCCCTCAGGGGAAGCACACAAACCCGATGTAGACCCTCCACGGTCCCTGTGACCTGTCTCTGCCGTGCCATGAGCCATGTGTCCCCCGGGACGTTTTATCACCAGCATCCTCTGCAGCAGAGCGTGTTGCCTGGCTCCTTTACACCATCCCCTCTGGCTGCCTTTTTACCAGGCAGCTCCCTCAAGCCTTATTCTGGGGGACACAGCACAGAAACCCTGCAATGATAGCAGAAAAGGCCGCTGGGGTTAGGGATTTGGGGCCCTTTATCAAAATGGGATGTTCCCCATGGTTTTGGCTGCCAGGTTGTGTTGCAGTTTGGGTTGTTTCCTCCAAGCCCTGGCTCCTGGAGAGCTGAGATTACAGAGGGGTTGGCGTCTTTAATGGGAACAAGTGCAGGTCAGCTTCTAGCCCTGCAACAACACACATCCTGGAGCAGCACGGAAAGGAGAAGCTCAATAAAAGGAGCACTAAAAACTTGATTTTGGTTCATTTAACGATTTTTCCAGGGTCTTACAACCACTCAGTCGGCGTGGTGCTGTGAGTGGAGACTTGGCAGGCAGAGCCGCTCCACCACCCGGGACCGCTCGGTGGGTCACCGACCAAAGAAACCCAAATGGGTTATCGAGAGGAGGATGCTCGGCACAAAGTGCATCTGCCCGGACATGCTGGCATGAGGCAGGAGGGCTGTCCTCCCCGTCCTGCCATCCTGTGGGGTCTGCAGTCCCCGTAGTCAAAATAAGGGAAGGATAACCCCAGCCCTCCCTTCCAGCTGGGGTTGGCTGGAAAACACACAAGGGTCCTGACAACCCCCCAACCCACGGTGTCCCACGGGGGACAGGGCATGTGGTGCCTGGGTGTCCCCTTCCACATCCTGGGGGGATGATGGGTCAGAGACAGGCTCCCGAGCCGGCATCAGGGCCATGGCTGCTGTCGCAGCAGTTTCCCACATCTCCTGGGCCCTCCACGTCCATCGTTAAGGACCCCCAGGAAAATGGGCACAAGCAGATCCAGGGTGCCTAAGGGGTCATCCCTGCACTCTGTGAGCAGCCGGCCAATAATCAAGAAAATCAGTGTTTCAGGGTGTCTCTGCTTTTGACAGGCAAGTTGAGCTGCAAACAAGTATTTTTACGAATCGCTGGCAAAGTCTGTTGAAGGAAGCAATTTGGCAAATATTGCCCAGGCGCCGAAGTCAGCACTCAGATTAGTCAATAAAAATAGCTACATTTATCGAAAAAGGTCTCCGTATGGCTGGATACAGCCAGCTCGGAGGGGGACTTTCGGTGCAGGATAAAGGGAAGGTGAATGAAGTGAACCCCTTGTTGAGTACAACAGAGGTTTTTGCTGCCTTCATGCTAGAAGAAATATCCTGTTAAGTGTCAACCCTTCCCCTGGCCCTGGATCTGGCCATCCCTCTGGCCAGGCAGCGTGGTCCCTGCGCCGAGGTGTCGCCCGGGGCTGACGCGTAGAGGATGGAATTAAATCCCGCGGCGGGCGGTGGGATGTGGCTGCCGGCTGGTGGCAGCCGCTGCCCTAATGAAGCTCCTTGTCCTGAAGCTTTCACCTGACCTGCCCTTGCCTGGGCTGTCTGGGTTGCAATCCCGCTGGGCCACCTGGGTACGTCCCAGGAGAGCGCTGTGTATCGGTGACACACGGCTGTAGATCGAGCGGTCAGTCCCCAACCTCCCCCCTCCCTGAAAATCATCCCCAGGCTGCTGCAGGCATTGCAAGGGCAGCAGCTGTGGCCATACGCTGCGCTCGGCTTCATCCAGACCCGCTTAATCCTGAGGGGAGAGTCCCCCCGGCCATGCCGCAGAGCGGCGGCACGGCACCGAGTGGCTTTGCTTTCCTGGCTGTTGCATCATCCCGGCAGGCTGCCGGGACACGGCGCGTACCAGGCAAGCCGAGTCTCAGCTGGCCCGGCTGCCGGCACTGCCAGCAGCTGGGGGACACGCCAGCACGGAGTCATCGGGGCCCTGCCCCAGGGCAGAGCCATGGGGTGTCCCCATCTGCAAAGCCTCGCTGCGGGGGCTGGGCAGGGAGCGCTGAGGGGCTCTGCCTGGGCCAGTCGTCCCCTCCCAGAGCCATTGCTCTGCCACATCCCCCCCCAGAGCTGTTGCCCGTGGACCCCCACTCCCCAAAGCCCTCCTAGACCCTTGCCTCTCCGTACACCTCCCACAGCATTGCCCTGCCACATCCTTCACAGACCTGCACTCCCTGCATCCCTACCAGCCCCATCTTTCCCTATACCTCTCCCAGCCCCGTCCTTCCCTGCACGGCCTCCCGTATCCCTCCCAGACCCAGCCCTACACCCTCCCCAAACCCATCCATCCCAGTCCCACACCTCCTTACATGTCCTCCAGCCACATCCCTCCCTGCATCCCCCCCAGTCCCATCCCTCCCCACGCCCTTGCTGGGGGCACACAGAGCTTCATGGGAGCCACATCTTGAGGGCTCTGCACAGCCATGATTCAACCCATTTGGTTACAAGGATGAAATATTGCTGCCGCTGCTGTCAGCGCAGCACTTGGATGGGGACCATGGGTAGGTGTGAGCAGCGGATCTTGCGTGCAGATGGCAGGTCCTGCCCCAAACGCCGCCCTCGGCCAGCCAGGAAAGGAGGCAGCGAGGTGGGGGTACGAGATGGTGGCTCGCTGGAGGCAAACGTCAGTCTGGGCAGGGATCTGATATAACCCAGCCCCTGCCAGCGCTGAGGCCGGCAGATTTGTGACATGGGGTCCTCAGCGGGAGCTGTGCGAGGCTGAAGGTCTGGGGTCACCTTTCCTGAGCCCAGCAGTGGCCAGGCTCGGCCAGCTCAAGCCCCACAAAGTGCCTGAGGTGCAATGAGTTGACTGTTCTCAGACCATGTCCCACAGGCAACGCTTACAGCTCCAGTGGATACTGCCACCCAGCACAGACCAGTGCCCAGCTCCCCAGGCTGTCCCCCACTCCATCCCAGCTTCTCCTTTGTCCAAAGCCTCCTTTCCCCTATGGCTGCCTGTCCTGGGGGCTGCTGTTGGCCCTGGAGCCCTGCCAGGTCCCCCCGCCATGGTCGGGCAGCTCAGGCACTGCTTTGCCTCTCCAACGAGCAAATCCTTCGCTGGGCAGCTGAGAGTCTCTGCACAGCATCCAGCTCTGCCCCGGTTGCTTCAGCTGGTTAAGGCATACGGGCAGATAGGATTATTGCTGTTGGAGTTCGGGAGATGTGGGGGGAGATGCCAGCGGCCCCATGTGTCCTGCTGGGGATGCGTCCCCTCTCTGGCTGGGCTGCTCCCAGCTCCATCCCCCCAGCCTGGATGCTCCTGGAGTCAGTAAGACACCCCTCCAAGGCAGGGATTAGCGAGAAAATCCCTGCGCCTCTCAAAAAAGCAGTCCCAGAGGCTATTTTTCCCTCTTGCATCTTCGCCAGTGTCTCCCCAAGGGATGCCCGGGAGTACCTCCACATTGTGGGGCCCCACGTCTGGGCCAATAATTCCCAGCCCCTAATTGATCCCCAGGGGCCCACGCCCACCCTGTACCCCACCCTTTGGGGCTGTCCCCCCATGGGTCTCCCGGCACCATGGCATAGCCCTTGCAAATATATAACCCATCCTGCTCCCCCTGTACCCCACCCTTTGGGGCTGTCCCCCCATGGGTCTCCCGGCACCATGGCATAGCCCTTGCAAATATATAACCCATCCTGCTCCCCTGTCCCCCTGCTCACCCCACGCCGAAACGACCTCCAGCAGCCCCATGCCTGGACCGTGGGACAGCCCTGGTTCCTGCCCGCCAGGTCCCCCCCCGCCCCCGTGAGAGACCCCCCCCTTCCCTCGAATCCA
>NW_008795688.1:437086-440033 GCF_000699145.1 Aptenodytes forsteri | reverse complement strand
GGGTCTCGGGTCTCCCGGCACCATGGCTTGCAAATATATAACCCATCCTGCTCCCATGTCCCCCTGCTCACCCCACGCCGAAACGACCTCCAGCAGCCCCATGCCTGGACCGTGGGACAGCCCTGGTTCCTGCCCGCGCCAGGTCCCCCCGCCCCCGTGAGAGACCCCCCCCTTCGCTCGAATCCATTACAGCTGCCTTGTCTCTCCCCGGCCTTTCAGCGGAGGGGCTTTTGCTGGCGAAACACAGACCTGGCTCAGCCGGCGGGAGACACGGCCGCATTGTGCGGCCGCTAATGCTAAGTGACTGCTCCTTTGTGCGGCTGGAAGCACCGAGCCCCTCGGCAAATGCATGGGAACAGCTCCAGCTTACAATGGGGTGCAGCCGGCAGCGACCTCAAAGCAAACATTGACTTAAAAATCAGTGTTAACCAGGCAGGCACGCCAGACCTCTTGGGAAATACAGCCCCCGCCAGCGCTACGCCTTTGTCGCCGGAGGCAAAGCCCCACCGGGCTGGGACAGAGGTGGTTGGTAAAGGCAGCTTTGATGGAGCCGGTGGCATCCATCCCTGGTCCTAGAGATGCCACGCTGATGTCAGCAGCTGGCAGGGACAGCGGTGCCACCAGGCGCGGGGAGAGGCAAAGGGTATTTCATTAACCTAGGCACCCAGCCCAGGAAAGAGGGATCAGGGAGCTCAGGTTGAGGTTTAAAGGATCCCACCGGAGAGAAAAGAGACCAGGAGTGTGCCACTCCACAGATGCCCCTGGGGAAATTCATTTAGGGTTGTGTAGATACGCCCTTGGCACTTTTATAAAGGAGACACCCCTGCCCCGGCCCACACAGCTCGTTTCCAGCAGCCTTGCAAGTCGTGATCTCTGTGATGATTACAGTGAGGTCGCAGATCCATGCCTGGGTTATCCAGTACAGCGAGGTACCCCCAAGCAGCCTGGGTGTTGGTGCGCAGACCAGAGCCAGGAGTGGCACTGACCCCTGCCTCCCACAGACAGACATCCAGAGGTGCGGACAGATGTGCAGAGAGCCCTCGCACCGCTGCAGGTCCCCAACCTCAGCTCGTATCCTTGCAGATGACTGTACTGCACCTTCTTCCCCTTCAGCTCGTATCCTTGCAGATGACTGTACTTCACGTTCTTCCCCATGGCAGGGCCACTCCGTAATTGAAGAGTGAGGGAAAAAATGCGCCAGGACCATGTGGGTGGCATGATGCAAACAGTGCACGGTATTTCCTCATGGCTTCTGAAGTGCAGTGAGAAAACCGGGCACCCAACCTGCTCCAGAGCACAGGAATGGGCACCCAACCTGCTCCAGAGCAGGATGGTGGGCACCCAGCCTGCTCTAGAGCATGATGGTGGGCACCCAACCAGAGCTGGGCTGTGCACACACTCAGCACCGCCAGCTCTCTGCTCCTGGCTCGGAGCAACACAGAACTGGATGCTGGGAAAGGAGATGTTCTCCCAGCCAGGCCTCCAGCCTCTGCACAGCCACCTCGATCTCCCATTCTGCCCTCCAGAGAGGGTTTCAGAGAGCCAAGGAGGGGGTCAGTTGAAGTGAGAAGGTAGGAGGTTGGTGGGGCGGACCAGGGCTGTGAACATTACCTGCATCAGCCGGCTGCGGCTGGGCACAAGGGATACAGAAGAAGGTGCACAAATACACACTGGGAAAGGCTCCATTTCCAAGAGGGATGAGACAGCTCCAAGGGCAACTTGCTACTGGGATGACTTCTCACAGGTCTCTGTGGCTTCACCACCCCTCTCAGCCTCTAATTCAGGTGCAGCGTGTGGCTCGGAGCCGCGCTCTGCCGCACGTCCTGGGCTCAGTGCTGACGCTGCCGAGCAGCATTTTTGGCCTTGTGTAATCCCAGGTCACGCAGGGTGACCCGGAAAGTCCTGCGCGGGCATCGGGACTGGGGAGGGAGCAGTGCATGCTCTCCATCCTCAGATTGTCCGCAACCACCCATCCCGTCCGCTGTGGGAAAAGGTGGACAAGCACTGGAGCATCGGCCCTGGATAACCCCGCATATGGGTGGACGGGACATGGTGGAGAAGAGGCTGTGGGGACAGATGCGGGGACAGAGGTGGCCTTGGTGGCACCGTGCCCACGGAGGACACAGGCTGTCCCGACGAAGGCAGCCGGCACGGCCGCGGTTTCGGCCACCGCCACGCCACGCTGCTGGCGGCGTCGGCCCGCAGCAAGGGAAGCACGAGGGCATCCCAACAGCACCACCTGCCACTAATGACAGGCCGGCCAGCTAATTACAGAGGGCAGGAAATTAAGCATGCAAACGAAGCTTAAGTATTAGGTTAGCGTGAGGGAGCCGGGAGGTCGGCTGCAGGGCAGGTCCTGTCCGGGAGGCACCATGGAGGCACCCTGCCCTCCCCTGCCCGTGGCCCTGGGGGGCTGCAGAGGCACGTGCGGAGGGTACGAGGGCAGTGACGCGGGGCAGCGGGCGAGCCACCCACCAGCGGGGAAATGCTGCGCCGGGAAAGCAGGGAGCAAGAAAGCCAGGATGGACAGGGATGGCCTCGGGGGCCATCGGCCGCCCTAAGCCTGGCTCGGGGCCAGTGAGGTCCCGGGGGGGTTCAAAAAGCGTCTCCCCACAGGGAGCTTCCCTGCTCTACGGGCTGTTTTGGGGCAGAAAAGCCGTGCAGGGAACAAGGTAGCAGCTGCAAGGATGGGGCTGACAAAGGAGGGCGTCGCAGCGGCCGGGGCCGCGCCGCGGTCCCTGCCCGCTCCCCTCTCCGCCGCTCGCCTTTAGGGATGGATGTTCAGGGGCCCAGGCCTGCGGCGGCGGTGCCTGGGTCTGCCCCTCCCGGGGGCACCGGGGGATAGAGCCGCGGGGGACAGGGAGAGGGCAGCTCCCAGCCGCGGTAGGAAGGGAGAAGGGCGGGGCGGGCGACGGGCTGTCCCCGGGGCCGGCCAGCGGGAGGGAGG
>NW_008795688.1:426575-435777 GCF_000699145.1 Aptenodytes forsteri | reverse complement strand
TTTCTCCCCCCCCCCCTGCCCCTTGCTCTCTGGTTAAATGTGGTGGGCTGTGCTCCTTCTCCGTCCCCGCGCTGCCCCGGCGAGGAGGGCAGCCAGGGCGGCTTTGCTGGCGGCGAACTGCTTTTGACTGCACTCCTTCCTCAGAGCGATTTCCGAACGCGAAGGGACTTAACCGTGTGCGGAAAGATGCGGCAGAGTAAGTTCGGTGACTTTCCTGGCTGTCATCGGGGAGCAGGGCTGCTCCCTTTTACAGTCACCGTGCCTCCTTTGTAGGTGGCTTTGTCCCAGAACGTGTTTATTTTTCCATCATCCGTCCCCAGTTACAGGCAGGGAACTGGACATACGATTTGCCTCCGTTCTCGTACAATACTTGGTAGATCAGATGCCTAGGGTACATCTCTATCGAATATTTTTCAGTAATTCTGTGCGGGTTTTTCTCTGAGGTTTTTATCGCCTCCCTCTCAGCTTAGCGAGTCCTGCTGTATTTCGTATAAACATGACCAAACTTGAACAGTCCCTGCCTCGTACTCTCCGTTTGATGAGTTTGACCTGAATTGCAGCAGACATGCCGTAAAGGATGAACACATCCGACACAAGAGGAAACGCATTACCAGAGTTAGACTTCCAGTTCAGTGTCTTCTCATTAACACATCTCTCTCTCCTTCCTAGGGAGGAGGAGAGCTGTCCTCGCCCACCCGCAGCCAGGCTTCCTCGCTCTTGACCAGTTTGTGCTGGGAGTATGCGGTGACTCAGGGCTTCTCTCTTCCCTCTAAAACTATCTTGACTTGGTCACGAGTGTGGAGAGGCAGAGGGCACTTTTGGGGGCCTCTGGTGTTTATTGCCCTGAGAGGTGGTTAAGTATGTCAAACCGCAGTAGAAGAGTTCTTTGGATATTTAAGCAATTTTTTTTCTTTTTTTCTTTTCTTTTTCCAGAAACAATTCCTGGGCACCACAGAAGGTAGGTGGCCTTGTCAAGGTCAGTGTTTTGTTAGAGGTGTTAGTAACTGTAAGAGGGAGGAGCTGTCCTGGGGCAGAAAAGTGACTAGGAGGCTTTTATATTTATTTAATTAATTATTTATTTATATTTAAATTTGATGTGTCAGTAATGTGACTGCACAGGCATGCCAGTTGATAGTGCCAGTTAACTGCGGTTGTACAGGTGGGGGTAAGTAGTGCATTTTTTGGATTAATAGTGTTAGGTCTGCCCTGGAAGAGATCCTCTGTCTTGCTTTCAGACCCAGACCTGGCTGGGCTGTGTATTCATGTTGTATATGTGGAGGCAGAGCTCAGGCATTTTGCTTTTGGTTCGCACGTGTGAAGACTTGATCCTGCACATCATTGGGAGTTACAGAGGTGAAGGTATGTGTTCAGAGGCACAGTGACTTAATTTCCTTCCCCCCTCTTTGGGGTAAAGCCCTCTCCCCCCTTTCGACTCTTTAGAGGTTGCAGACGTGTGAGATAATTCCTTATTTGGTGGAGAAGGAAAGAGAAGAGAAAGGAAAAGAAGAAAGTGGAGAGAAAACACAAGACTGATGATGACTGTGACCTTGGTGCCACAAGGAGTCTTGTCTCTGGGGACATGTCAGGGAGTAATCTACCGAAAAGTACGGCGACAAAGTACTATTTATTCCCTCAGTCTATTACAGTTATTTTTGAGAAGCAGGGAAAGTCAGACTACAGAAAGGAAATGGTCTTTTTACAGTCATTCTTAACGTTTGTGACACCACAAACATAATCAAGATAAACTATGAAGTGTGTTCAAGCAAACTGTCTTTTCATGACTGTACTGCACTCATCCATGGGCAAAAGGAGACATACCCATGCAAGTGTATTTTTCTTGATATGACTGTGTCCCTCGAGGGCTCTTCTGTTGATACAGCTCAGTAGCAGATTGTGCTGCTTCCTTCTCCTGATCAGTGTAGAGTTTGGGGATTTATTTTTAACTCTCATCTTGTTAAGTGCTTACTGAAGAGACCTAAGGCCCTCTCTGAGGATGGCTGGCCTGTGGCTAGCTTTTGGGTAGTATTTTTCAAAACCATTTTACCCTCCCTGGCACTGGTAGAACTTCAGAGATGGAGAAGCAACAGAATTCACTCCTCTTGGAAGAAACCTGTGCTAAGTGCTTGTCCCTTTAAGTTCCTTGGTCACTTGTCGTTCTGCAGTGTCCAGAAGCATCTTAGCCCTCTGGCCACCGCCTTTCAAGGGAATGTCGTCATCGGAATGGTATTAATTGCTGAGATAATAGGGAGGCTCAAGGGACCTGTGTGCTGTCATTTGTCGCAAGCTCTTTGCTGTGCATGTCATAAGCTCTCAGATAAATTCACTGCTTCTGGGTAGGATGCTCTGTAGTTTGTCAAGGTTTAAAGAGAAAGCAGGCAACTGTGAGTTCGAGAAGATGCAAGCTGGGTGGATAATCTCCAGAGGTGTTGGGGGGGTGTGCAGGCACGTGGCAGCTTGTGCCAGCTGTCAGCCTCCATTGTAGAGTCAGGATCAGTGCTCCTGGTGCTCATCATATCTCACCGACTTTCCGAAGAGGTGGTTTTCCAGAGAGCAGAGAGAAGCATATCCTTTTCACAGCCTTAATTTCCTTCTCAGTTTGCTGTTTACTGCACAGCCTTCTGCTCCGCGTGGATTCGTCCCTCTGGGTTTCCCGAGTATGGAGCTGGGAGCAAATTGTTCTCGTGGTCCGGCCCTGGTTGTTCTGGGACGTGCAAGTCTTCAGGGGCCTTTTCTTCATCTCTGCAGATACTGAACCCACATCAGGAGCACCAACCTCTTCAGATTTTCCTTTTTAAGGTGCTTCAGTGGTGTTACTTGGGAACAAATAGAGGTCGGATGTCTTAAACTTCCCATGCTTGTGAAAGGGATAAATGTTTTTTAATACTAAATTCTGATGCCTTTGGTAGTTGTAGCTTGATTTCTGAAAAGAGGCTTCTTGCATCAGTGCCTTTCTTCTGGTTTCAAGGCTTGCATCCCAGTGCTGGCTAGCTCATCAAGGGTTTTTTTTCCCCACTGGGTATCATATATTCACAAGGTGTGTGCATCTTGGCCATGTGGTGTAAAGCATACCTGTTTTATTTGATTAACAAGGCCAATTCCACAAGAGGCTGTTGAGATAACAAGGCTTTACTGTATGGTGTTTGGTTATCTTAAAGGCTTTTAGCCTGCACCTGGCACAAAGTTCCTGCAGGTAGGAGTTGGTTATCTTCTGCCTCCTGTGCTGTCCAAATTGGAAATGCAGGATTTATTATTACGGCAGGGGAAGGAGTGTTGTGCTGACGCTGTGCTCTGTGACTTTCTTTTTTTCCTGACAGCTCATATGCCGCTGTTGTAAGAGGCAAGGAGGCCTTTGTTGTGGTTCACCAGAGAACATTCAGTTCAAAAATAGTATTGCAGGAAAAGACAGAGGTTCACTTTCCGAAGAAGCGATGGAAGCAGGCAGCCTTCCAAAATGCATATGAAAATGCCTCCAGCTCCTATTTCAGGATGAGAAAAACAAGCACAAATTGATTAGTGAAACCTAATCCATGGCTTTTGTTTGTTTGTTTTCCATATTCTAGTAAGTGAAAGATAATGCAGATTTGCTTTGATTTTTGGCCGGAGTGCTCAGGTTCATTTGCTTTGAATCCTGATTGGGTTTTGGAAAAAAATCTGGAGCTTCAGGGGCTTGGGGGTTACTTGTTGGCTCTCATGGTTTAAGAAGGTGAAGAATGGTGGAAACAGGATTTCTTCTGTTTTTCTGTGTGTGAATCAGCATAAAATGGGAAGAGGAAGAAGAACTGGTTGCTGACAGTCCTTCCTGCTCTTCATGGCAGCTCTGGACGGTGCCAGCACTCGACAGCAGAGTCATTCCCTGCGAGAAGGGGATGACTGCGGCAGTTACGGCTCTCATGGTTTAAGAAGGTGAAGAATGGTGGAAACAGGATTTCTTCTGTTTTTCTGTGTGTGAATCAGCATAAAATGGGAAGAGGAAGAAGAACTGGTTGCTGACAGTCCTTCCTGCTCTTCATGGCAGCTCTGGACGGTGCCAGCACTCGACAGCAGAGTCATTCCCTGCGAGAAGGGGATGACTGCGGCAGTTACGTGGCACTTGGCAGTTTTGGGGACTCTGATAGCCAGAATGGGTTGCTATCTCGAGAACTGAAGGCCAGATGTGAGCTTGGCAAAATTTATTTATTTTAGGTAGTTACTTGTTTAGTTCCAAAGGTTGGTGGACGTTTGCATTGCCTTCAGTGGTGGGGCAGCAAAGTGTGGGTGGGCGAGTCTTAGCACTGTGGCTTGTTGCACTCGAGTGGCCTTGCTTTGCTTAATTCTTCATGTTTGGTGTCCGAAAATATTCGGCAAACAGGATTGTGAGGAAGAAAGCTGGTGGCCTATGTGCAGAAAAACGACCTGTTCATGAACATTAAATAATATTCATTCACTTTATATTGCAAATGTTTATAAGCTAGTTTTAAATGGGAAAATGTGGGGTCATTAAATACAGGACGAATGGTTTATCCAGCTACTTGAGATGTTGCAGGTACATCTGGGTGATTTGCAGCTGCCTCCGAGCAGAGGTACATCTGGGTGATTTGCAGCTGCCTCTGAGCAGTAGTCAAAATCAATTTGGACGTGCTTCTATAGCTCATCCTTACCGCGATGCATCAGTGAATTGATTTGACTTTGAGAGTGGGGAGGAGTGGGTTCCCAACTGTGGGAAGGGGTGGGTAAAAGTCGAAGCATCGTGTTATATTTCAAGCTTAGTGTTTTGATCTGATATTTGATCCAAACCCTAACAGCAGCCTCCAGTCACATGGAGAGCCCAGGAAGCTTTTTTAAGGTACTGTATTACACTTCAAGCTGCGTTTGTGTTTTCATGACTTAGCTGAAAGGTGGCTCCATAAAGATTTAGGTTTGGCCTTGAATGCAAGATTCCTTAAGCTACTTGAAAAATACTGTCTGCATGTTAGTTTAGTTACTTCTGCTACATGTTGGATTCAGCCTTTGGTTCTTTGTAATATCCAGAGGATACTGAGCATCTCACTTGTAAAGCAGGCTTTTGGAGGTGGGAAACCAGATTTGTCCTGTACAAAAACCCCTGGATTTAGAGAAGTTCTTAACCTACAAGCTGCATTTTTTTAGAGTGATGGCAGCATGGAAAAGCTGTTCATTTTAACAGTGGAGTTACTCTGTCCCGCTGACTGTGTAAAGGGGGGCTTGAAAGGAGCCACCGCGTTTTGAACATAGCTCTTGTTTGAGAGCTGCTTTGGATCCTGGAGTTATGCCCGCGTAGCTGAGTTTTCCCAGGGCGCTGCGTGAATGCTAAGCTGTGTTGTAATGAATTTCGAGTGGGCAGCAGCATAAGCCTGCTCTCATTTTCCCTGGAAGACGCTGCTGCATTGTCTTGTCTGTATCCTGAAAGCCTCAGTGTTGTTTGTCAAAGGCTTGATTCTGCAAGCGCCACGTATGCAAAGAAGCCCGTGAATAGGAAGGACTTGCCGTGCTGGTTCTCAGCTCCTCACATAATGCCCAGAGCCGGGACAACCGGCAACAGGCTGAAGCAAAGCAGTTTTTGTTAAACTCTTGGTATTCTGTGGGCATCCACTCTCCCACACGTGAGGATGTTTAAAATTGTCTAGTTATGTTCCAATAATGCCTAGGAGTTGCTTTCTGCCAGGCATATGCATGTGCTTAGATAGGCCCGTGTTTTACGCCATAAATACAGGGAATGGGCAAAGGTTGGCAGAAGTGAAGTGACTTACTGATGGCCACGTGTGTGCTGGTGGCAGGTTTGGAAGCTGTCTGCATCTCCCAACTCTCAGACTAGTATTTTGGCCACGAACCATCTTGTTTGCAGAGTGTGTGTATGTGCTCTTATCTCTTTCTCTTGTCCCTCATGCATGCGAGGGAAGACAACTGATGTAACTGCGTACAAAAACTGGGATATGGATGTTGGAGCTTAGTATTGCACGCTAGCATTAGCATCTGATGTAGGTGTTTGTGCAGTTAGCAGATCAAAAAATCCATGCTGATAGCATTAGGCATGACGGTAGATATGGGGCATGGGTAATCGTTAACTACCACCTGCTTAACCAAGGCGGGCAAGGGATGGTGGACTTAGAAAAGGTCAGCTTGCTCCCGCTGGGTGGGTTTGGGAAGGAAGAGTTGCTGCCGAGGGGCCTGAAGTACCACAGGGCTGAATCTCCTCCCTCTGGTGTCTGAAAGGAAAGGGTCTTTTGACAAGGGAGTGTGTGTGTGTGTGGGGGGAATCTCCTGCATCGGCAGTTGGTGTAAGTTGACTCTCTAAGGACTCGTGGGTCCCAGGCAGCCCTTCCCGCTTCTCGCACAGACTGCGGTGTTTGCAGGGATTCCTCGGATGTTTATTTCCAAGGGTGTGCCCCGCGTGAGCAGACAGGAAGGAGTCTTGGGCCCAGACGTACCTTATCCCGGCTACTTCTAGGAAATGATGTAAGGTGCTTTCTTGTGCAAACTTTTTTCTAAACACATCCTGAATCTTGCTGATGGGTGGCTTCCTGGATGTTTACCTTTTGAGATCAGCACCTCTGGAGCTGTGGGAGCTGACCCCGTTTTGTGCTATGCCTCATTTATTTTGGGGAGAATGTGCTTCTTGCTGATCTAAGCCTCTCAGTGTGCCGGTTTAGAGCCAAGTGCCTTAGAGGGAAAGGTCAGCAGGCTGTTACTGAAGTGGTTTCAGTGAGATCAGGGTAGGACTGATGTTACGGATAGCACGCAGTGGTAGCCAAGCCGAGCTGTTCACCTCTTCCTCTTCCTGGCAATCTGAACCGCAGTTCAGGAGCTGCCTGCCACGTGCCTGAGCCACAGCAGATGCCTGCTCGCCTTAATGCACCCGGCTGCGAAACCGTGACAGTTTGGGAAGTGATTCATGGGCTCTACCTCCACTGTAAACAGTCTTTTGCATAGGACTTATGATTTGTCCCTGTGTTGTGATTAAGCTGCCTTGGTAACAGGTGCAACAACTGAAGCAAGTAAACCCGAAGAAATTTTTATCTGAAGAGGTACAGCAGGACTAGAAATATATGTGCTGGGGAAATTATAATGGCTCCACATACATGTTTCGTTTTCTCAGTACAGGGCAATGCAGAAAAGGAAGCAGCATCAGTTCTCTTGGGCAGCATGGAGACCTGATTCATGACAAACTTGCTGCTACAATAAAGCTGTAAAGTTAAATAAACACAGAGTGAGAGTTGGGGTGTTTTTGAGGTGCTTAGCACCCTCTGGATAAATTTGATCTTGTGCCCTTGGGTTGTGGCAGCTGCAGTCTCAGCTGAAGAACAAATGTGCCAGTTCTGCCTCGCTTTATTTGCGAGATAAGTGCCAGTCTCTGAAATGAGCCTGTCTGCCCTCTGATGAAAGCATGGGATTGTTTTGTCCCACTTTTAGGTGTCTAAACTGTGGGTCACTGAGATGCAGGACATATTAGTGTGACAATTTTAGGCCTGAAGAGACAGTGTTGGCTATTGATGCCTGTTAGAGTGTGAAAGTCAGGACTTCTAGGTCAGCTATTACTGATTGATTGAGTTCGATTCAAGTGTTGTTTAAAGCCTCTGCTTTAAACAGAGAAGAGGTTGGTTTCAGCTTATTCTTTTCTGGGTGTTAATAACAGAATTTGAATCTTGGGTTTTGGGGAGAAAAAAAGATGCCTACCCATAAAAGAGTTGCGGGATTGCTTGGGGAGAGCTCAGAAATGGTACATGGTGTGGTGCATCTCCTGGCTGTGGTCAGGAACTGTGCCTATCTGAACACTTCTCTTGGTCCTGCTGTGCATGGCAGAACCATGACCACCACTTCATCATCTTCATCAGCTTCTGAGACCTGGTGTGTGTCGAGGCCTCAAGTGTCTTGTGTCCCCCTGGACCGTGCATTGCTCCGTTACTGAGCAGCAGTATAAAAAGTACATGTTGGGTTGTGTTTCTTACGCTGGCTAATAGCCGAGCAGCGATGCAAACGGCATCCAGTGGTCCAAGCAGCTGAAGAAGGGAGGTCCTCATCCAAAGAGCGTGGTCCCTCTGCCTTGGTGTGGGAAGCTGGTGCTCTGAATGCCTCCAGGCTGGAAGCGCTGTTGTATGATGTGGCCATGTAACTTTATGAGAGAGGCTGGTCTTTCTTGTGTCTGTTTGAGAGGACAGAGGGAGCAAAACTATGTGGATAACTTCTGTCACCTGCATGTTTTACATGAAAGCAGGAATTAGCTAGGACTCAACATAGGAAGAGTAAATTGAATTTTAATCTCTGCAGCACAGCGTGTTGGCGGTTGAGCTCAGGGTGTTTGTCCTCGTTCATTACATGCCTTTGCAGCTTTAGTAGGAGTTGTAGTGTGCATCGCTGCGTTGGTGACAGGAGGCAAAGTCTCTTCAAGAACCTCTTGTGAATGGAAGTGGAAACTGTGATAGCTGTAAATTTTAATATCCTGATCAACTGTGGTCCTAAGTGAGCTTGTCGCATTAACTGCTGTTCCAGTGGCAGGTACAAAATACAGCCAAAATTTCTGGTCTTATATCAGGCTGCTGCACGAGCATTTCCAGAAGCTAGGTAAAATTACATTGCTTGTTGCAGCAGGTCTCTGTGCTGAATGACGCTTGTTAGGGATTGTTAACATCCTGCTTGCGGGTGCCAAGTCTGGATGCCGCTGTCAGAAAGGCTGTGGCGATGAAGCCCAGTACTTAGCAGCAGTTTCAGGGGCGGTCTGCCTGTCTATTTATCCTGAGTGCATTCTTATGTTTGTATCCTGCAGGTTGTATTGATCATGGACAGTGAAGAAATCCCGACTTTTTCGAGTCCAAAGGAGGAAACTGCGTATTGGAAAGAGCTTTCCTTGAAGTACAAACAAAGGTACTGTTGTAGATTTGCAGGCTGGATTTGATTCTTAATGACTAGAACATTGTTTAATCATAGAATCATAGAATAGTTTGGGTTGGAAGGGACCTCTAAAGGTCATCTAGTTCAACCCCCCTGCCGTGGGCAGGGACATCTTCAACTAGATCAGGTTGCTCAGAGCCCCGTCCACCCTAACCTTGAATGTTTCCAGGGATGGGGCATCCACCACCTCTCGGGGCAACCTGTGCCAGTGTTTCACCACCCTCAGCGTAAAACATTTCTTCCTTATATCTAATCTAAATCTACCCCCCTTTAGTTCAAAGCCATTCCCCCTTGTCCTGTCACAACAGGCCCTGCTAAAAAG
>NW_008795688.1:297609-426229 GCF_000699145.1 Aptenodytes forsteri | reverse complement strand
ACGCAGGGCTCCAGGTGGGGTCTCACCAGAGCAGAGCAGAGGGGCAGAATCCCCTCCCTCGACCTGCTGGCCACGCTGCTTTGGATGCAGCCCAGGATACGGTTGGCCTTCTGGGCTGCGAGCGCACATTGCCGGCTCATGTCCAGCTTTTCACCCACCAGTACCCCCAAGTCCTTCTCGGCAGGGCTGCTCTCCATCCCTTCATCCCCTTTGTATTTCTCTGCAAGGCTGCACCAAGATGGGTATTAGATATTTTAGAAAGAATGTCTGCATTTCCAGCTTTAAATCCAGCTTTAAAATTTCCAGCCTTGTGGGAGCTGAGTGTTTCTTGCACAGTGTTACCATGCCATGAACTCCAGGCTATGTTTCGAGCATGTTTGAGCAAAAGCAGAGCCCTTTTGCGATCCTGTGCATCTTTGTATAATTAAAGTGCTGCCTTAAGTAGTGTCTTAACGTTTTATCATAAGAAGGCACCTTTGGGCTTGCCTTGTATCATTACTGTTCCCTCGAGCTTCTTGTAGTTGAATTACTGGTCTGAAAAGTGGCTGATTTGGTGTCTGCTGCAATTTATTGAAGTGTATTGTACCTCAGTCCAGCCTGTACCAGTGGTTTGCATCTTTTAGGGGGCACAGGGCTTTTTGGTTACCAAAAACGACAGGAGAGGTTGCTGTCTTGAGTAATGTTGTGCTTCTTGTGGGGGTGGGGTGTGGTTTGTTTGTTTTCTTTGGAGTGGGGGGCATTGGAGGCTCCCAGTTTGTTTTCTTTGGAAAGCTTTCTTTGCATTCAGTGTTACTCATGTGCAATTGAGGTGAAGCCAGTTAAACCTCTCTCAAGCCCAAAGAGCCCAAGGTGCAAGTTGCTTTTTTGTTTGGTTTTGGTTTTTGGGGGGAGAGGTGTTGGGCATGTGGAGAACCCTAAGCTGTTCTTGGGTGTCAGAAAATTCTGTCTTAGATACCAATGGATATGTTGTTTCCTAAAGCCTTGTTAGTTTTCTCTGCTGCTTGCTAAGAGCTGAGCTATTATGTGTGGTAAAGATGCAAATTTAATAAGCAAAGTATGTGGAGTGGCTACTTCTAGTATTTAATAACTTGCAGTGGTATAAGGTAGGTATGTGCTGGCTTCCTGCTGAAGTGCTCAATAACCCTAAGATTCAAACCTTCGCGCTTTTCAAGAACCTTAAATTTCCAGGTAGTGCAGAGATCCAGAAACTGTTGCTCTCTCTTACAGTTTTTGACCAAAATCAGGTTAAATGTTTGCTTAATTCATTTACTCTATCAAGTCTGCTAGCAGTGAAAGCTAATAGAGTACAAAGTGGTTTTCAGACTCCCATGAATCCTGTAAATTGCCTTGTTACAAGTTTGTATTCACACATGCATTTAATGTAGCTGTTTGTTTTGATGTAAGAGAATTAATTTCCTTTTATAGCTAAGCTTAATGTAATTTCTCTGTTTCCCCATTTTTCTTTTTCCCCTATGGAGTCTAAGTCTTAAACTACTTAAGTAGTTTAAAACTCCTGTTTGTTCAGCTTATTATTTTAGAAGAGCTGTGCATTTTGTTTTAACTTGGGAGATGCTGGATTTTCAGCTAATGAAATCCTCTCCTTACAGCTTCCAGGAAGCTCGTGAAGAGCTGACTGAATTTCAGGAGGGAAGCAGAGAATTAGAAGCTGAGTTGGAGGCACAGCTAGTGCAAGCTGAGCAGAGGAATAGAGATTTGCAAGCAGATAACCAAAGATTGAAGTATGAAGTGGAAACATTAAAGGTAGGTCTTTATTGCCTCTTCTTACAGACATGTCTTGGATCTCATTTTAGATTGTCTGGTCTGTTCGTGGTCACTGAATATCCAAATGAAGTAAAGGAGTTGTCTGTTTAAGATCCAGACTTAAGTATGGCATGTACTCCAAATAAAGCCAAGCAACTTATCAGGGAAATTTCTGGCGGAATTTTTCTTGTTCACGTCATGAAACTCTTGTCATGGAGTTTGTGTTCGTTTGTTTGAATTCTCTAGGCTTTGCCAAGTAGTAGCTTTATTAGTTACACGGGCAATGTCAGCATAGCAACAGGGTGGACAGCACAAGTATGTTTTGTCAGACCATTGCGTTGTCATCTTTTTTTGCAAACTAGTTTTTTTGCCCAGAAGGTCTCCTTGGTTTTATGAGACCTTAAAGAAAGCTGAAGATGGGAGATTTGTGCACATCTTTCAGAGCGAATCTCCTAATTCATTCTTAACAGCTGTATCTGTGGAGACAGGAATTGCATAAGGATCTGCATGTGCAGAAGGTAACTTCTAATTGATGCCTCTATGTTAACACGTTCTTGCCTCTTTTGGAATCTTGGAAAAGCATCATTTTTGGTAGTCTTGGGTTATTGTAGTGAAGGCAAAGGTTGGAAACTTACCCAGTGGAAGTAAAGTTTATGGGATTACTTGTTCGCACATCCAGTCCCAGCTATATCTGTAAGGTCAGTACATGTTTTATAAGGTCAGTAGTTTTTCCATAAGCCCCTATCTGTACCCTCAGAGCTGGTGAGAGCGTGTTTGGGAGTGAATTCTTCCAGTCTTTCAAAGATGAGCTTGTGGACCTGGAGGTTTTGTAACAGATTTCAGTGGCTCTCATTTTTGCTAATGGAGATGTCAGACAATTTCTGGTAACAGTGTGGCTATTGTCAAGGGAGAGGCACTGAAGGGGAGGCTGTGCAGTTAGATTTCTCTCTGGCTTTCTAGATGTTTGAGGCTTCAGAGCAGCTGTCAGTGCAGGCTGTTGGGAACAGATGCAGGGATGCATCTCTGAGCAGCCAGCTGTGTCGTGGCGAGATGTCTGCGCACAATGCAGCGTTTGTGATTTTATACTGTGTCGAGCTCTGATGTTCAGAGCGTGTTCCTTCTACCTCTCCAATTTTTACTCTGTATTACCAGCAATCCCAAATCAGCAGACTGCAGTGAGTATGTTACTTTCTTTGTCCCATTTTACTGCTGATGACTTGGACAGCGTATGTGACTGATATTTATCTTGCTACGTCTTTCTTTTAGGAGAAACTGGAGCACCAGTATGCACAAAGTTACAAGCAAGTGTCGTTGTTAGAGGATGACCTGAGCCAGACACGGGCTATTAAAGATCAGCTGCATAAGTATGTGAGGGAGCTGGAGCAGGCCAACGATGACTTGGAACGTGCAAAGAGGTGAAGGCTGCAAACCTCTTCTTTCCTTAAAGTTTTCAGTAGATCTTTTCTTTGCTACTCAGATTGATCATTTTATTATTCCTTAAAAGGGAAAATAACACACATTCAAAAAAACCCGAACAAACCCCAAGACTTTGATTTCTAGACACGGGCTATTAAAGATCAGCTGCATAAGTATGTGAGGGAGCTGGAGCAGGCCAACGATGACTTGGAACGTGCAAAGAGGTGAAGGCTGCAAACCTCTTCTTTCCTTAAAGTTTTCAGTAGATCTTTTCTTTGCTACTCAGATTGATCATTTTATTATTCCTTAAAAGGGAAAATAACACACATTCAAAAAAAACCCGAACAAACCCCAAGACATTTGATTTCTTTGGACAGCGCGGTTTACTTGTGGAGTTCACCTCCATTAGCTGGTAGTGTTATGTTACAGCAAGAAAGGCAGGGGGACCGAAGTGCTTTGTGTTCCTGTGAGAAACAAGCAGTGAAAGCAGGCTCAGAGTAAGCCAGGCCAGTGCACTGCTTTTGATACTACCAGCTAGGTGACTCTTACAATATATTTGTGATCCTTGTAGCTCAAAGCCCCTTTGAAGTAAGAAGCTAATGCTTTACATAGTCCCTTTTAAATAAAACAGGCCAAAGGAGTCTCCTTTTCCCTTGCATAACAGCTTAATGACTGTAGGGAACAAATGTGTCCTTTATAAATTTATAAAATAAACAGGCTGCTGTTAGAAACGCCCAGTTTTGGAGTAGGTCATGCTTCTGTTTTGCTGAATGTGAATTTTGCCATTGATTCAGTGGGACCAGGAATGAGCCTCTGGCTATCTGGCAAAAAGATCTGAGAGCTGAGGCCCTGTTTCCACAAGGCTCTTAACCTCATGACTAACTTTTGACACACATGAGTTACCCCACTGAAATCACGGAATGAATTGGGTCTTAAGTATATCCCAGTGCCCTGCTTTCTGCATTTGCTGGGCTGTTGCCTGTCCAGAGCTCTGGAGAGTACAGCACCACCTGAGCTAATGCACTGATTACATGTATGGCTTTGGAGTATGGCTGGGGAAAAACGGAGATAGGCGCGCTGGACTGGCTCTTTCCCAGCTCTTTGGTACATCTCTCAGAGCCAGATGCTATCATGTTCTTTTCATCTTATTCCCCTGCTTCTTTGGAGTTTATTAGTCCTTTCTAAGAAGCATTTCCATAGCTTTCAAATGACTAACTTGAATGTAGACTCTGCTAACATTTTTCTTCTATTATGTTTTTGAATATGCTTTTATGTTGGCTGAGCTGAAGAACCTAATATTCTGGACTTTGTTTCTAGGGCAACAATAGTTTCATTGGAAGACTTTGAACAAAGACTGAACCAAGCTATTGAGAGAAATGCGTTTTTAGAAAGTGAACTGGATGACAAGGAATCGTTGCTAGTTTCTGTACAGAGATTAAAGGATGAAGCAAGAGGTATGGCTTGCTTGATTAGTTCTGTGTCTTGGTACATTGTTGGCTTGCGAAGAGAGACGTGTAGCAACCAAAGCTCATGTTTATAGAAAGCCTCACATAATGAGACTTGAACTGCATGCGTAATGTAAGCATTAGGTGTTACTAACAGTATGTTCTCCATTCTTTGTACGTCCAGTGTAGCTAAGAGGAAAAATTTTCCTCATGTAGGGCAAAATTAATCAGATTCATTCAGGATTTTTAACACAGGTGAGTACAAAAATACTATGTTCAACAGATGTAATAGAATTGAGGAAGCGTGCTTCAAAAGTTCCCACTCGCTGTGGTTTTATGCCTTGTATAGGAAGGGAAAGCACAGGAAATGACAGGGAAATAAATGATAAATGGTTAAATAACTTTCTTTTAAAATCCTGTCTCTAGTGTTCCTTCTAAACCTCTTGGAAATTGCCTGGTTTATTTAAGATATTCCAGTAAAGACTGTGGTTAGACCTGTGGGATCAGAGATGTTTGGGATAGTGTTCTGGGATACGATCAGGAGTTGGGAATTTCCCAATGGATTTCACATTGGAGGATGCTGGGGAAGCATTTTTTTAATGGTTGGTGGAAACTGATTTCTCTAATAGTGGGAATGATCTGCTCATAAGCCTGTGCCTGCCATTAATGTAGTTTAGAGATCAGTGGTTTTCAACTTTGTCTCCCAAGTGAAGCTTTCTAAAATAATTCCTCAGTTACGGCCTGGATCTGAGCGTAAGACAACACATTTGACAGCAGGCTGGGACTTTTTGTTCAACAACTTGTTGTTGTTCTCCTTTGTGAACCTCTTTGAACCAAGTTTGTGCCCCACACATTGAAAGCCTCTATTGGAAGCACAGGGTTTTTTATAGTAAGTGTGAAAAGAGAGATTAAGTATTTTCTGAGGAAATACATGTATTGTAATTTGAGGTTAGAGCAATAATACTGGAAAAAACAGCAAAACCTCAGGACTGTTCTCGAACACTGGAATAATTGGTAAAAAAAGACGCCTTGTTTCTTGGATGAGGCATTTGGAAATTTTTAGTAGTTGTTAGGGTAGCAAAGCTACATGTTATTCCCCCTGCAGCAAGCAGGAACGCTAGCCCCTAAAAGGATTGATACGGTGTCAAACTCAAATGTAACATTTCTGAATGAACAGCCACAATTCCTCTCCTAGGAGCCCAAATAGATTTTTCATTTCAGCTGTGCTGTTTTACTTAAAATCAGTTCTAAATATTTTTGATAACTTAAAAGCTGTAATGTACAACTAATTTTGCCCTTGCACGTTATACCAGATTGAGACAAGCAATAAGAGGTCTGTAAAAGATGAAGTTGCTCTACCCAAAAAGGAACAATCCCCTTGTAACGTATTGTTTATTTGCATCTAGTCCCTTCTAAGGATTTTTACAGATTCATTGCTGAGCTATGCTGGATACTCTTTGTAGCAAATATGTGTGGAAATGGGAGGGGACAAGGTAGGGGTAAGCAGCAGTCTGGAGAGGAGGTGAGAATAAAACATGGGTTTTCTAATCTCCAGTCTCTTTCCCTGTTGTTTGGACTACCCAGCCCCTCCAGTCTGCTCTTGTTGAGGCATCAAGAAACTGGATACAACCCTTTGGCTAGCGTAGAGTCCTGTGGGTTATTAACTGGAAGAATAACATGGGGAATTGGAAACACAAGAATAGGTCATTCCTCCTTTTTTCCAACCTCTATTTGAGCAGGAGCTGAATGTAGTTCAGCAGGCATTTGTGACCAGCTACAGTGTTTGTAACACGCTTTCCATGGGACTCATGCTACAGATGGGGGGAAAAATACTGAGGCTAAGTCACCAGCCATGCTCGCTGGGACCGCGCAGCTCTCTGGTCCAGGGAGGGCCCTGTTTGCTGCCTCTCTGCTCCCAGCTGTAATGGGAAGTGAGGGTACTGGGCTGTGACTGCTCTGAGGTGGGGGTCCTTGCTGCTGGAGAAAGCCAGCAGCAGGCAATTAATATAGGGTTGTTGCAAAGTGTCTCCTCTTCCTCTCTCCCAAATGAATAGAGAGAGTGTTTATTAGAGAAATCAGTCACCAATATGTGTGTTTTTTTCTTCTTCCAACCCTCAGACTTACGGCAAGAGCTAGCAGTACGGGAGAGGCAACAAGAAGTCACCCGAAAATCAGCGCCCAGTTCTCCAACTCTAGACTGTGAAAAGATGGATTCGGCTGTCCAGGCGTCTCTCTCCTTGCCAGCTACGCCCGTTGGAAAAGGATCAGAAAATAGTTTTCCTTCCCCAAAAGGTATAATTCATAGAAACTGTGTCTAGTTGTTTGGCAGTATGTTCGGCTTGTTAACAAACAATTTCAGACCAGGTGCTTGTTAGTGAACTTGAAGTAAATGTAGGTACCTGTGGATCCCACATGCATTGCATAAGGTGTGTTTAAATCCTGGGGCAATGTCAGGTGCATTTAAGGAATATAATGAGTAAATGCCACAGGAAAGGACTGTAAAGCTTAGATACCCCTTTTGGGGGGGGGCAGGGGGTTGCACTCTGCAGTAGATGCCTGCAGTAGAGCACTGAAGACATTTGGGATTGCAAGGAAGTGCAGTGACTGATATTTCTGCTTAAATGTGGAGTAGCAGTGGTGAGTAAACGGCGGGCAGTAATTCTGACAGTCTAGACTGCCTCTGTTACCGCACGTACTTTTCAGGGGTCCTGTTTTCTCTGTGAGGCAGCAGGATGTTAGTCCAGTCCCCTTCCCCATCTGGAAGGCTCTGGACAATCACAAGGATTAATACATTGTTTTTCAAATTAGAAAGAGTAGATTCCAGAGGAAGCTCTGGCTGGATTAGATGAATTGTGGGCAATAGCCTTGCAGATGGAGAGTGCATGAACTCTGTGTATAGTTCTAATGGGAGAGAGGGCAGTGGACAGGAATTAAGCTTCTTCACTTTTCCATGGTTAGTGATCATGTAGTCTATGTGTTATTGTGGGGTAATTGTATAAATAGTCTGTAGTAGGATTTTAGATTTACCTTTTTATGTAGAAGTTGATTTATTTAAACCAAAAAAAAAAAAAACATGGAGGAGTGGAGTGTATAATAAAATGTGTCTGTGTTTGCAGCTATACCAAATGGATTTGGTGCCAGTCCCCTTACTCCTTCAGCTAGAATATCTGCACTCAACATTGTGGGAGATCTGTTACGGAAAGTGGGGGTGAGTGCTCTGAACTGTAGTATTCCTAGCTCTGTGCTGCTGTCACTGAGCTTTCATCCTTGTGTGCAATTACAACAAGGCCTTGGCCCATGCTGAATACACGCTGCAATTTCCAAATCACCCACATTCAGTGTTTGGTATGTGATAATGTTGGGTTTTTTTAATTATCGTGATTTGTAAAGCATGTTACTAAGGTTCTGATGCCAATTTTGGGTGATGAAATTCATATTTGGAGTAAAAAGTTTCTCAAGTTTTGGTATATGGGGTTAGACACTGTCAGCCACTTGTTCTTACTTTAAATGGGGCCTGCAGCTTCCTCTGTAATGAGACCAAGATGCAGAGCTGGACCTCAGGCTCTGGGTGCCTGCTGCACCGTTACTGTATGTCATGGGAGGGGAGCTGAGATCACGCTGCCACTGTGTCTCCTCATGCGCCTGGGGAGATCTGCAACAGGTGCTGAAAATGGAAAAAAAATTCTAGAAACCTTTGATAAGAAAGTGAGAAAATAAATCAGGGGAAAGCCCAACGTTCCCATCTGTAGTTGATAGGGAAGTGAAATGCATGAGCCTTTAAAGGGATTACCACTATAAGCGGGGAAGAAGTGGTTTAAACATCTGTTACAGTGTTGTTTAGGATGCCAGGCTTTCCAGTTGAACGAAGACATGACTTTTGAGTTATGAGAAGCTGGTTGACGTGCCTCAGTGGTTAGTGTTTTGAGTGGAAGCATGGATAGCCTCGGTGTCTAGCCTCCGGTGCTGGCTTTCCTCTGTCTCTTGTGGTTAACACTGAGAACAGCAATAGCTGCAGCAGAGACAGTTGTTTTAGCCAAGTTTGAAGTTAAAAATTACCTCGTTGCTCGCATTTGGAGCCAGTGAGCTCGTAGTTGGTTTGAAAGGGCAGCAGGACGACTCGGGGTTCTGGAGTGACATGTTTAGAATGGGATCATTGTAAGTAAGAGTCTGCAGGGGATTTAGGGAGCTTAATCACAATCCTGTGTGATTACTCTGCAAGGACAGGAAATGCCAAATAAGCATGCTTCTTTCCCAGCCTGCTCTTAGACACACGCTCTGCCACTGAGACAAAATTCCAGCTCACACATTTGTTTAGTAACGTTTATAGGATGTTCAGGATTTCTTTGGGTTTGGCTACTCATAGGATGCCTCATCCCAAGCCTTAGACTCCCTTTCTCTGCAAGAGGGTTTCCCTCAGCTTTCTTGCTTGCAGCTGAGACAGGGAGTCACTTGACGCAGATCACACTGGCTACTTCCAGCTGATAGGTGCTTTGAGACCAAGAGATAGGTCGATATCTATATCTTCCTAGATAGTCACTAAGGAAGCTTATATGGGTTTCTAGAAGATGACCTTACAGTGTTCAGTTACTTCTGAGAGCATGTCAGTACCTTAGTAATGGAATATTTTTCTATGTGGAACAGGACCAAACCCCATGTTTGGGGAGATGAGTTTTTGTCTCCAGTGCATGCATCTGCAAGTCTGTGAATGCCCCCATGCAACAGGGTGGATATAACAAATAGATATTCTGCTGGACCAGATGGATATTCATCAAGTTAAGCCTCAGTTTGTGATAGACGGCAGAAAGGGCAGGTGATATTCTGAAGTGAAAGAGAATCAGGATTTTGGTCTCCCTCCTGCCAGGAGTCAGCGGATGAGGCAGAGACTGTCACCTTGTATAGGGGGAAAAAGATCTCACCAGGCTTGCTTGGAAGTAGTAGAGATGAGGTACAGACCACGAAGATGGGCTTAGCTGCTGCCTTTGATTCCTCTTTCTGATGCTGTGGCTGTAGCACCTCTTGTTCTAAAGCATATCGGTGGGGCTTAAGAAATTGACGATGTTTTGCAGGCCGAGATTAAGAAAGGAATGCTAGAAGGCATTGTCCTGGGGAAAAATCCTACTTTCCAAATACACAGTCCCTCCCAAAACTTGAGGATTCTGCTTTAGGCTCTCTCTTAGTCTTCTGATTAGGTTATGCCAGCCCCATTCCAGCTGCTGAAGCAAGAGGCTTTGGTAACTTCTGCTAAGAATTGGCTTCCTTTTTTTAGGTAATTAATAGTTGATATGTTCTAAAATTTGAGCTCTAATGGAACCGAGTCGTGCCTGGCAGTCTGCATCAGCATCTCGTTGTGTAGGTTTCCTTTGTGGCTGGGTGACAGAGAAAATGATGTCTTTGTTCCCATTTAGTTCAGTTTTTGCCAAAGGTGATCACACTGGGGTCGTGATCATGTTGATCTTGGGGTCATGACAAAGCCTGAACTTGAGCAGCAAAATACTTTCTCTTAATTATATTACTTTTTTGACGTTATTTTTTCTTCCCTTTCACAGGCCTTAGAATCCAAATTAGCTGCTTGCAGAAATTTTGCAAAGGACCAGGCATCACGGAAATCCTACATTTCAGGGAATGTTAACAGCGGCATGATGAACAGCAATGGCACAAAGTACCCTCACACAGGGCATACTTCTTTCTTTGACAAAGGGTAAGTTGGGATATATTTTTGCCCTAAAGGGGAGTGTGTTTCAGGATGCTACTTGGAGCAGAAGTTTTTCTTGGCTTGTTTTTAGCCCACCACAGTTTTCATCCTATAGGACAAATAATTTGTGGAGCCAAACTTCCAAGGGGACGGGGAAGGTGACAGTACTGATTTCTGTAAAGTGAGGAGAAAAGCAAGCATGATTGTCTCTTGGCTGGTAGGATGTCAGTGCCCGTTCTGTCCCTCTGCTGCCCAATCTCTTGGCAGCTGCATCTCGGGGAGTACAAAAACCCCAGGCAGCAAACCCACTAGTGAAGTGAACCTTTTGAAAGGATCTCAAGCAAGTAGTGGTGGAGTTGCCATAGCTACTGATGTGCTTGTGCGTGGGGAAGTACATTAACCGCAAATCTGGAGATTCCCTTGGTAAGAACAGCTGAGTGCAGGCAGCAAATGCTCACTGGGAGGGTGGTGCCATGTTCGCTTTACTTCCCCCTCTATTAGGGGAAAAGAAAACCTCATTAAGAGCGTAATTCTGGCTGATTGAGGGGGCAACTGCCTCCATGCTGGCTGTGCTGTGCGTCAGCCCTGAAGCCAGAAACTGCTTTCACAGGAAAAACTACCCCATGTATGTTCCATGACTCGCCCATGGTCAGAGCTTCTTCCCGGATACTGGGAAGTGGTTCAGCAGGAGGATTTTCTCACAGTCCCTCATAGTGCAGGGCCCAGTGGTTGTATGAGGAGCCCTGAGGAGTGGGACGAAAAGCACAGCGCTCCTCCAGTGTTAGCACGGTGGTATTGCAAGCTTTGCTTGGTGTCACTGGGCAAAACACCCTTCATGCTCCCTGAACAGTTGTAGTCTTCCATGCTAAACCTCAAGCTAGTGCAATTTAATGCTAATAATCAGCACATCCTCAATCCAGAATTTATTTTAGAGAATTAAATGAGCTGTTACCAACCTAAAGAGTGCCATATACAGAGCAGACAAGCTGAGCTTCCTACAATCATCCTCGTTTGAGCTGAATCGCGTTGCTACGTGGGTAGTAGGGCAAGTTGCATCTTAGAAACTGGCATTCAGAGTTTTTAGAGCCACTGTTGTTTGCTGCTTTTGGAAAGGAAGAGTTTGGAGACTTAACAAAGTCAGTGTCATGTGCAAATTGGACAGATTTGTGGGTTGTCTGCTTACCGCAAGGCTGACAGGGGGTCTGTGCATCACCACAGCAGTGCACAGGCTGCATTTCAGGTGCAAGCTGTCAGGGTAGTTGCTAGGGAGAGATTATAGCTGTTCTTAGGAGGCAGCTTGGCTATATTGAGTTGTGGTGTGACGAATAAGCTGATTGCTATGTGGGGTGGGGGTCACTTTTAATTATCCAGATTGTCATCACACTTGTTATCTGGGCTGGCTGCCTGGAGTTAGGAGCAGGTTGTAGCTGAAAAAGGCTTAGAAACCCAGCCTCCTGATAGATAACTTCTACAGCAGAGTTGGGGGATGTTAGTGGGCTAGATAAGGGGGTGGAAATGACTGATGTGCTAATCTGCAAGTTGTTAGAGATCCCTGCATGGCCCTGCTGTCTAGTCCCTCTCCTCTGCACCCCCAAACGCTGCTCGCCTCTCCCCTTACATCAGCTCCCGCTCCGCTTTCCTGCCCCTGTCGAGGTCTGTGCACGCTGGGGGCGATGGCGGTGTCTGTGCTGTGTACACGTCTTCATGGCTGCTATGTAAAACCTGTATAATTCTGTCTGCACATGTAAGCTAAAACAAGCTGTTACCTAAATGAGGTCAGCCCCATCGTGTCCATACGCTGCAGCAGCAGCCGAGCTCCCAGCCATGCTGGCACGCATCGCTGGCAGGCGTCGGATCCAGAGCGCACTGTGGTGGCTGGGCATGAGGGGCTGAGTCAAGGCATGCCCTTTCTTCTACCCTCTCCTCCTCTCTCTCCAGCCCCTGTACTCTCCTCCTTGCCCCTAACTGTTGCTGGAGCCTGAAACAGCCACGTGTGATCGTAGATCCGATCCAATCTGCATCCGCTGCCTAAAGAATAGCTGGTTGTTGGGTGGTGGGATTGGGACAGAGGTAACAAAGCCACATCATTACAGTTCCATTTACTTTCCTTCCTCTGCCATTTTGTTGCTTAAAATGTTCGATGAGTCTCCATCTCCCATCAAACATGTGTTCTTTGCTTGCTGAGTGGAGCTGAGCAGGCAGCTGAAGGCAGTGACAGGCAGGAGCTGGCATAGGGGAGCAGGGGTAGGAGAAATTACCTGAGCATCGCTTTAGGGGAAGCGTGGAGGACAGCTGGGCTTGCACTGAAGCTTTGCTGGAGAATTAGAAGAGTCAGGATTTCAGGATTTAACTACTTTTTTTTTTTTTTTTTTAAAGCTCAGCGAAGTCTGGTGTAAGATTAGTTTCCTGCAGACTTGTTCCTTCAGGAACATGATGTTTCTGTCTAGATGCCAGGGCATGGCAGAACAGCACCTGAGGATGTTCTCAGATAGATACTCATTTTTTTGCTGTTGTAATTGTTCTTAATTGGTTATTAACTTCGATCCAGTTGGGGAACAAAATGGCTCTGACCTTGATGGGCTCCACAGAGGCCTGGCACTTGAACGACAGAGCTGAGCCAGCATGTGAGCCAGCACTGGGTGTTTGTTCCTTCGGGCATTAACTCCTTGTTCACTGCTCCCCCGCTCCCCTTCCTGCTTTCTTGAATGTCCAAGTCCTTGCAGTTGATGTTTATTTTTAGGTTATTTTTGTGAATCTGTTGGGCTCTGTTTTAATAAAACAAGCTAAAGTTTGAATGTGAGAGATGCCTCTGCTTGCCCACTTCTAGCAGTCCCGTGAAGCACGTAGGTATATTTACACAGTGGACACTGTTGTCCACAACCTTGCTTGATTGTAATACATCAGGCTATGAAATCAGGGTCTTCTTTCTGTTCCCCAGTCCACCTTATAAAGAAGTTACCCACAGTTCCCTTTTCCAGGGAAGCTCAGATGCAGGTGAGTAATCCCGTGTCCTGTAATGTGCTTTGCAATGCTCTAGGCTTCCATCTGGGTCATGCGCTTGCAGCAGCGCAGCGTGGTGGGAGTGCTGATTGTCGCTGAAATAGGACCCCTCGCCTGCCCGTGCAGAGCAGAGTCTCATTATGCAGAGGTCAAAGAGGAGAGGTCTGGTGAGGTTTAGTTTAACACCTTTGCTTTGCCCCATTTCTTGCATCCAGGGTTATGCCCAAGAATGTCTTTATTGTGTGCATAACCTGTTTCAATTTTTCTCCACTAGGCGTGAAAAGGTCATATTCCCCACCTTGGTCATGGGTAAATGAATTCATTTGCAATGATAAGCTGCATGCATTTTAACTTGGTGCTTGGAGGTGCAGAGTTGGTGGTTATGCTAACTGCATGAGGTAGTTCTCTTAGCATTACAAACTAATAATCCACGATCAAAGCCTGAGGCTGTAATCTCTCTCTTTCTCCTTACTTTAGATAAACTTCTCTGGTGCTGTGACCTGTTGCAACTGTAAGATTGAGTGCTGCTTGCTTTCTTGATCTAATTAGTATTTCTTCAAATACGTGCATGTATCTGATTGAATCGGTCGCATCAGAGATACAGGATGAAGTATCGCTGCTGTTAATTTAGTTAATTTTGAAAGTTAGTTTGCCCTTTGGTCGTGTTTTTCCCTCAACGTTTTATTGGCTATTGGTTGCCGTCGTTCTGGCTAACGGGAAAGCAAACAAAGGCACAGATGTGCCGGGAGCCGGCCAAGGTTACAGAGCAGGGGGAGAGGGCAGCGTGGTCTGAAGCACGTGGCTAGAGGCAGCGGTGCTCCTGTTCGGTGTCGCCGTCCCTGCCTGGCACAGCCGTGCCAGCTGGAAGCACCCGGGGTGGCACGGTCGTGCCAGCAAGGCTGCGCAGGTACCGGGGTCGTGGGCTCTGCGGGAGGGGATCCTGCGGCACAGGGGCTCGGTGCAGGCACGGCCTGCAGCGACTAAGGGTCTCACTTCTCTGCCTCTCGAGGGAGCGTGGAGAGTTCCCTCCAGTGTCAAAAGCTGCCAGTCCCTACTAGCCTAATCTGCCACAGCCCTTTCCCCATCCTCCTCCTCGCATCTCCACACTGGTTGTTCCTCTACCTCCTCATGCTGTTACTGCTGCTTGGGAGAGTAAGTGGCCTGTTTTAAAGCTCTGACCTGTCTGAAAACTCACTTTTCCTCTTGTTTTTTTTGTGGGGCCGGTCTCCAGGTATGCTTTGAGCACATCCATTTACTCCTCAGGCTGGGCTACTCAGCTACAGGAGAATCTTCTGCTGAGGTTTTGTTGGATAGAGTTGAGGGAGTCTTGGAGATAAGGTGCTAAGTACGAAATACAGCTTGAAATAAAGATTAGTGAGTTTAAAAAAAAAAAATCTATAGCAATCACAGGACAGAGAGAGCGGTTGGAAATGAGCACAAAGTCCATGCCGCTGTAGGGACAGGCAGTCAGAAACATCCATCAGAAACCACTGCAGGGGACGTTTCCAGCAGGGACTGGTGCTTTTGGCTCCCTTTGAAGCACCCCGGAGCCCAGTTTCTCAGGAGGCCCAGAGCAAGGGCACAGCGCAGGCCCCACAGAGCGTGTCAGGTCGGGTCTGAGGGATGGGGAAACGAGGCAGAAGCGGAAGGCAAGTGATCTGGCTGGGATTAATCACTGCGAGCAGGTTTCTGGGCCATTGGGCAGTGTCAGCTCCGTGCAGCAGCCCTGCACGTGTGCCAGGCCTGGGCAGAGCGGACGAAGGCTGGAGCGATGCGTGTGCTCCTCCTGGCGCTGTCTGAGACCTTGGAGACCGAGCACAAGGACTTCTCTTCCCAGCTCACTTCTGGGAGGTCAGGCAGGAGTCATCCAGCACATTTTATTTCTTATTTTTTACAGTTGCTCTGTTTACGGTATTTTTTTTTTGGAGACCGAGCACAAGGACTTCTCTTCCCAGCTCACTTCTGGGAGGTCAGGCAGGAGTCATCCAGCACATTTTATTTCTTATTTTTTACAGTTGCTCTGTTTAACGTATTTTATTTTTCTTTAACTCTGTTTCTAACTGCAGTAATGCTGATTTCTTTGCCTTTTTTTGTGCATATTCATGTTACCAACAGAAATCCATGGCTAGGTAAGACCTCAGTAAGCTCAGCCATAATGCCAGCTTTCAGTATCCCCCCAGTTGCTGCTACTATTTGAAGCCTTTTGCTGTGCCCCACTCACTGAACTGGCTTTCAGCAAATCAAAGCTGCTGCTTTATCTTTATTTCTGCACCAAGGGCAAGTTTGGGCTGGCAGGATGCAATGAATGATGCAGGTAACTGACTCCAGGAGCTGCTCCCGGGAGAAGCTGCCACAAACAAGCACTGTGTGCTGCCTTCCTGCTCTCTCTTTTTAATTAGCAAACAATGGGGAAACCTCAAAAGGCTTCTGAATGGGGCTTCTATCTTTTCTGTCTTCAGCAGAAAGCCTTCTCATGTCTCCCTTGTGCATCGTAGTGCTGTGAGCACTCCACACCTTGTGCTGGTTAACACTTCTGACACTTAATGCTTATAGCACTCGTCCTCTTGCTGCCCTGGCTCTGCGATGGGGCTTGGTCTCCCTTCTTGTTTTGAGCATCACTGGATCGTTTGTGACACAGGTGATTTAGGCAGCGTCCTGTCATGTCTGTGTGGCATCTGTGCTGAGCATCTGGTGGCTTCATGGCTTCTGGCCTTGTTTGTGTACCTCTGGGAGATGGAAAAGGGCACCCAAGCTGCTAAACATGCCTCTGAGCAGGAGCTGAGGAGGGTTAGAGATGTGTCGGCTTCATTTAAAAGGAGAAACTGCCTGTGGAGGCAGGTCCGTCGGATGGTGATGGCTGCAGGGAGGCGTTCTCCCCACAGGCAGAGCTTGGGTGCTGGAAACCCAGTTTGAGAGCAGCTGGTGCCCCAGAAATAGCAATATTTGAGAAGTTTGTACTGCTTGGCCCGTCCCTGCTGTAGTGCCATGTGCTAACGCCACGCGTTGGGTTTTGATTCAAATACGTCATGTCGGGGAGGCAATCACAGGCGGCAGCACGGAGGTGCCTGGTGGCGGGGAATGCAGCTGGCTTGGCGCAGAGGGGAATAATGTGCCACGGTTTGAGCACTGCGGGGACATGGGCCCTTCTGCCCACTGGCCTCGTGCAGTGCTGCGGGGGATCGCTGGACTGCAAGGACGGGCTTTGTGGGGAGCGACGGCTCTTGCTGTGGGCTTGAAAGGGATCGGTTGCCCTCCCCAGCCTGCCTGTCCCGCCCTGCCGCACTGAGGGCGGCACGGCTGGGGGGTCCCGGTGGAGACTAGTGCTCGTTCAGCCGAGCTGCAGATGCGGCCGGCCCGCCCGTGGTGCTGGCGTTGGCCGGGCCGCATCCTGCACGTCGCAGGGGCCAGGCGCCGTCCCACAATGTCCATCCGTTGCAAAGAGCCGCTCTGAACTTAGCGCAGGAAATGTGACAAATCCGTAGAGCTTGGCTTTAACATGACTCATCAAACACAAGCACTTCCAGGCTGCTCAGGTTGAATGTCACTTTTCTCTAACCCTTTCAAAAGGGAGCAAACTACCACATTTTAATCCAGTTTGGTTTGGTTTGTTTGTTTGGGTTTTTTTTTCCCCTGTCCTACTTGGCAGAGGTGCTTTCTAGCTGATAACTGATTTGCAGAGTCATGTGTGGATCAGGTTGGCTTCATGCCCCTCCATCCAAATGCGAATAGTGAAATACATCTGCCCCTAAGCCTCTTCCAGCAGCTTTTTATTGCGTGCAGCCAGGGAGGCACTTGCTTTTTGAAATGTATCGCAGCAACACTCAAATGGGAGTTGAAGTTTCCAGCTTAATGGGGAGGAGGTGGGAAAGGTGGTTTCTCCCTGCTCTGACCCAGGCTGTGCTAGTGTGGATGTTTAACAGCAAGATGGGGAAAGGAAACAGCCCGGCTCCCTGCAGCAGTGAGCTGCGTTACCATGGGAATCTGTCCTTGCTAGCAGGTGTTGAGATTTTAGCTCTTCATCTGCTCTTCTGGAAGGATTTCGTAACTGTCCAGTGCAGCGGCAGCAGCCTTCTGGGTTTGCTGGCAGGGTTTTTGCATCCCTGACCCAGGAGGTGCAAGGTCACCAGTGAATATAAGCAGCGCAAGAACCACGCACCGCGTGAAAAATAGTGTGGAAACAGCACTGCTCTGTCCTGGGGATGCTGTCGTGAGCCACCCGCGCGTGAGCTGCTGGCACGTGTTGGTCCCTTAGGCAGTGATGGCAGCGAGCGGGACGTGCCCCTCCGAGTGCTTGCCCCAGGAGCAGCCTGGGACCCCAGGAGCAGCCTGGGACCCTGGAGCCGCCAGCTCCCGGGCTGGCTTTTTCCTCATCAGTAGAGCCCTCGCGCTTCTCTTTCTTCTCGCTTTTACTGACCGCGGCCCACTGATCTGAGCAGCAAAGGCTGTCTCCTTGAAGTGTCCCTTCTCACAAACGTAGCTCTGCCAGGAGAGATCCGAATGGCATCTTCTGGGGTGCCGGTGGTTCGGGCAGAGCTGGTGAAGTGCTGCAGAGGCACTTCTTGGGAGCAGGCGGACACCGAGGCGGGGACCTGTCCTGCCTTGCAGGGGTGTGGGGGTTCTCCCCCCACCTTCAGTATTACGAACACGACCATGAGGGCAGGGTGCTGTTCTGGGACAACAGTGGGGGTGGACGTGCTGTCCTCATACAGGGACGTAATTGCTTCTGGTTGTCAAGGCTGTGGCGGTGGTGATCAGCAGATGGTGAGCCTGGGCTGTGTGTTGAGCCTAATGACAGAAGATCTGTCAAAGCCAAAACACAGTAGAGATGGAAAAGCTGTCAGACCCACGTGCTCCTCTCCCAACCCACCAGGAAGCCAGGTTCTCCACGCCTTCACCTCTCCCACCAGCCTGGGGAAGGGGGGAACCCATGGATCCTGGGGGTGTGGAGGCACCCGGAGCCCCTGCTGCACCCCAGCTGGGGGTAGCGTAGCGTAGAGGCAACTCTTGCTGTGCTTTAACATGTGCCTGCCTGCTCTCGCAGAGCCCATGTGCCATTGCCGGGTATATGTGTCCGTCCCCATTACTGGACAGACCTGTGAAGGACCTGGGGACGCAGGTGGAGTCGGCCCCAGCCCTGCTGCACACCCCTGTGTGACGGTGCCGCAGCCCAGTGCTGCCTGCACAGCCCTGGGGGCTGCGCATTGCTCACAGGCGTCTGCAAACGGCTGCTCCCGGGCAAATGGGCAGCAATTAAGAGGGCAGGGGAGCTGATCGTGGGCACCCACCTGCGTGTGTCCCTGGCTGTGAGTGAGCACCGATCCTCGCAGCCGGAGGTGGGAGCCCTGTCACGGTCATATGCTGGCCCCGCTCCTGCAGCCACCGAGCAGCCACTGTGCAGTCAGGGTGATGGATGCGGTGAGAAGGGAGGAGAGGGGTCTATCTTCCAGCTGGTGGTGGTGGGGAGAGGTGAGGGGTGCCATCTCCTGGGGCTGCTCGTCACTTAATGGCCTGTCTCTTGTTGCTTCTCAGGGCAGTAAATGGCTTTGATCAAGGTCCCCCTGGACTGGGAGCGTCCCGACCATCCTCAGCACCTGGCATGCTCCCCTTGAGCGTATGAGCCCGCGGGAGGTCGTGTTCGGACTTGCGGATGCTTTTCTCAGCCCATCAAGAGAAGAACTGCTCCCGATTCCTCCCCATTCCCGCCCCGCTGGAACACGACCTGCGACCTGCACCGTGCCGCCAGAGGAGACCCTGTGCTCACGGCCCTTCATGTCATGTTAATACAGTTTGTTTTCTCCTGTTGCTGTAGCGGACGTTCTCTGACTTGGCCCCACGCCCTGTGCCACACAAGCTGAGACACGCAGTGCTCTGTTTCGGGGGATGCAGGAGCCTTGCTCGCCAAACCTCGGCCAGGCAGTCCTCGGCCCCTCGCTTTATCTCTTCTCTAACTTAGGTTTGGCACGACACAAACGTTGGCCGCTCCTCTTAAAGGCTCCCCTTCTCCCTGCCTGCCTGCTCCAGCATCCTGCTGCTTAGGACGTGCAGCTGCTCTCCTCCCAGTACGGCTCTGATCTCTTGAAAGGGCCCTGGGTGAGGCTGTGCGATGGCACTTTGGACATTTGCGCCTGGGAATCAGGTCCAGGTACGTGACTGAGTTACTGCAGCTTAATAAATTACTGCCGGGCAGGTGCGCGGCTGGCGCTGCTGGTGCGTGGCCACCTCCTGCCTTGCCTCGGAGCGGGCAGGGGAGGATGAGCGTATCTGGCAGCCCTGCCGTGCACACCGGCGCCGGGCTCCTTGGGGGCCAGGGCCGAGCAGGGGCAGGGAGGGAGGGAGGTGCTGGGTGGCAGCAACGCTGGGGGTGACTGTCACAGGCCCAGCACACGTCAGTCGCAACATCAAATGCCTTAGTGTGAGCTGGCAGGGCAGACGTTGCCGAAGCGTTCTCCTCAGCGCTGCTCTCACACCCGTGCAGCTGCGAGGCAGTAACGTGTTCAGCCGCTGTAGCGTGCTCACGGTGTCCGTGTGCCTGTAGCACAGCTTCCCGGCCCCGTTGTACCCTGCCTTCATCAGTCAAACAACTTCCACACACCTCCACAACAGGGACTCTGCGAGAGCGTTAGGAAGCCACTCATCCAACTGGCCGCGCTGCCCATGACCCCCCCCCCCCCCAGGCCCCTTTAACCATCACAGCCACGTTCCCATCTGTGTAATATATGACTGGATTTTACAGCGTCACCTACGGGCTTCTGTGACAGTTTTGGGCGACTGTGTACCTTGTGGGTCTTTCAAGCAACGTATTTGTGCGATTTCTCTGTCTATGTGCCTCAGAGCCGGTGGATTTTTAAAATGAACCAGCAAACCCAGCCGGGTTTGATCTGTGGGTTTAGAAATCTTTGTTCCCGGTCTGGTCCCGTTCCCCGGTTGGCTCTGCAGCTCCCAGTTGGTTTATTTACAAGCGCTGAGAAAAACCATTGGCCCCAGCAGAAGGGAGGTGGGAAGTGCCCCCCTGCCGTTAGGGTTTGTATGGTCCTCCTTTCCTGTGCATCCTCTGCTGCATTTGACTGTTTACATTTGTTTTATTGTACATAGGTTTGTAAACATAATATCTTTGCCTAAGATCTTTGTACATAACTTGGGCTTTGTAGCTTTATTTATTCAAAATCTATATGGCATGTTTCAGTAGGACAGTGTACCATACCACCGTGGTGACACAGATCATGTGGTTTAACAAAAAAACAAGTAAGAGCAATCTTCCAAAAATAAAGTTCTTTTAATGTGGAATCAGTGGATTTTGCAGAAAGAGTGGCAGTGGCTGTATTTTGTCGTGTAGCATGTTCTGCCAAGCCCCAGGGAGAGGTTGGCGGTGCTGGTCTGCGCTGCCGCGCAGCTCCTGCTCCCATTTCCTTGGCATGTCTCCTCCTAATTTGGTTTGTGCACAGAGGGGAACAGCCACTGCTGGGACGGGGGCTGAGCAAAGACCTTTCCTCAGCTGTAGCCTCTGCTCCTGGCACTGAACCTCCTGGTGGCTCGGCTGAGGCCGGGGTTTCAAGATCTGGTTGGGGGAAGAGCCTGGGAGGGTGTTGGAGCCCTCCAGCTGCAGCCTCCAGGGCTTTTTGCCTCCTCGGAGCAGCTGAAAGGCGTTTCCTCTGCACAACAGCGGGGCTGGGGGCCCTTCCCCTCCCGTGTGCCTGGTGGGCTGACAGGGCTGTGGCAGCCCCAGGGGCTCTCCCCACGGCCCGTGCCTGCTCCCAGCTCTGCCCCCGCGGCACCCTCGGCTTTGCTGGCACGGCAGTGTTTTGCCTGACACAAAGGTGGGTGCTGCCTCTCTCAGGCCGCTGGGCTCAGCTCCAGCCCAGGCGCTCCCGAGGCACAGCCAAGGCACACCAACCCTGGGGGGCTGCCGTTCCAGCACCAGCTGCCCACTCCCGGCCAACAGCCAGGGCTGCGGTGTCAGTGCTACGGACCCTCCCTCCTGCTGCCGCCCAGGCTGGACCTGCCCCATCCACGGACAGAGACCTGGCAGCACACCCCCTCCCCGGCTGGGAATACACTCGCGCCAGCTCCTACCAACGCCCCCATCCCTGCCCCATGCAGGGGGAGGCCGTGCACCCCACCTGCCACCAGCTCCCTCCCCGGGGTGCAGTGCCTTGGAGGGGAACAGGGTCACCCTCACTGAGTCAGCCCTCCCCCCCCCGGTTAAAAACCCCCCTGGTAACAGTAAGCTGTTCTTGCACAGAGCCTGGGCCTTCTGCACCTGCCCTGATGTGTGCAAGCCATGAGAGAGAGAGGGAAAAGCCCTTCCACAGCCCCTACGCTCTTCCCAGCATGATCCCAGCTACAGGAGGAGCAGCAGCCACAGCCTTGAAGGAGGTACTCGCTCTAGCAACAGGTGCCCAGGAGTGAACAGGGTTCCAGGAGCTGGTGTCTGGGACTGGCAGGGGTGGCCCAGCCGCCCCCAGCCAGCCAGCTGGAAGCAGAGCTACCACTGAAAGGGTCAGCGCAGCTCCTGCCTGAGCCTTTTCCAGGAGCTTCCAGCTGCCCCACCAGCCCCAACCCTCTCTGCTACCTGCCTCCTTTCCCCCATCACCTCCCCTCCCGGGGCGTGTCCATCCTGGTCCCTGTTTTCTGTGCAGATCCAGCTGTGGAGCTGAGCAGGGATCAGCTCCAGGGCACCGGTACCTGCAGCTTTCTACTAACCTCAGCCTCATCCGACACTCTCGCTCCCTACTGCCAGGGCTCTGCTCCCAGACAGACAGGTGGAGCGGGTACTGCACCACAGGACACCTGAAACAGGAATCTAACTCCTCAGAAAAAAGACCAGACCCGGGTAAAGGCAGAAATGGGGGCTGCGCCTGCGCCACGGTACTGAAGGGCAGCATGAGGTTTATCGTCCCTTCGTGCTCCAGCTATGCATTGCCATTAAAGTTCAAAGGCAAAGGCTCTGCCCTTGACCAAGCCATTTATGCTGTATTTAGGTCAAAATGAAAGGGGGAAAAAAAACAAAACAACCCCCAAGCAAACAAAACAGTAAGAAGGGAAAAGGCAGCTTCCAGTCATATTCTCATTTATTAAGGTCTATGCCAGCCTCAGGAGATAGCTCTTCCTGTAAGTAAACAAAGCAGGCGGCCGCATCTATAATGAATAAATTTATTGTCTTACAAAAATCATTGTCTAGAAATATGGGTATACAAGAAAACAAGATATTTGCAGTCAGATGCCTGGTGGTCAACAGCCAGTTTGATTAAAAATATCCAAACACACACAACAAAACCTTTGCGACAGATGTTAAAGCTTTTAACCAAAAAAGGAAATCCATGTTTTTTGAGCATGTGGCAGAGGAAGTTTCCTAGTTAACACTGATTCATTGTCACTAATATCAATAATACCACTTGGACTAGAGAGGTACATGATATGAAGCACAGTCAAAATTAATACATTAAATCATTGTTATATAGGCAAATTATATATGTAACATTGTCTTAGTACTGTAGTGTCTAAGGCACTTTCTGTAATGTCAGTTTTTCAGCTATTTAAACAAAAAGAACACTAACTACTCGCTGTAATACTGTTCAAAATAAAAAAAACAACAAAAAAAAGGATTCACATCCACTGGCATGTTAACACGTAGGCAGGCAACATCCACCGCTGACCCCCTGTAACCACAGGCTCCACACGAGCCCCACGCTGCACAGTACGGGCGGCCCTGCTGCTCCCGGCAGCTCCCGCAGCAACACCAGGCTGGCTGCTAAGGTGTCACGTCAGCCTCGGCTCAGGGTGCAGCCGCTCGGCTCCATGTCCTGAAGACCAACTCACTCAGCCATAAATTAATAAATTAATTTTGCCTGTGTTGCATGTTTATTTTCCACTGGTGTTCACATTATACTAGCCTTAATATATATACAGATCTGTTGGGCATAGTAATAGCAGGTCTCTACAAACGCAGAAGTACTGTACAGATGAGGAACGGTGATGCTATTTCAGTTTGCCTGTACTGCAGGAACACTAACTGATGAAGCAGGTGCTGAGAACACTTCAAAATGATATTGCAGGTTAAAAAATGGACACTACTCAGTCATCCCTACATTTCCCTCTAACACTTCCCAAGGCCTTTTCACAGTTCACTCGCTGATTGTGTGCTGATCACAACAATTAGGAGAAAAGAAAGATACAGGTGCAGTTTGGTCTTCACTGATCCAACAGACTCAATACAGCCGAGGGCCGTCTGAGCACAGAAGAAATGGAAGGATGTTGTCTGTACAACAAAGCATGCATAGTCATGACAACGGGTCTGTCCCAACCACCTACCCTCTGGGAATGAAGTTTCTGTATTGATAAAAAAAAGTTTCATCCTTCACATGATGCTTTATAAAATGGCTTTACAATGAGTATCTGGAAAATAGATGCACTGAACAGAGACGATCCCATTTTGTTTACTATATATAAAAAAGCAGTTGTACCTATATCTGAAGCAGGGTACAGTATGGTGAGGCTGGAGAGCCTTAAGACATAGTTGACCTATGATAAGTAACCTTGTAGCATGCCGACGTTTCGTAAGGCAGATTTACGGCCACAAGGCAGTTCGGTGGTCAGGAAAGTCCTCCTCCTTCTGCCGACTACTGTGTAAAAGGTCTCTGCATGCATATGGTGTGACGGGACTCTACTCAGCAGGGGCCGGCTGCGCTTCGTTCACATCGCTGCCTTTGCTCTCCACGTCGTCGTCCGAGAGCTCTAGAGAGGCCCCTTCAATGTGCAGCTGGCGTCTCCCGGATCGACTCGAGGAGAAGGTGATGGGGCCCCCCCTCCTGCAAACAACAAGCAGGCAGCGATTGCTGATGGGTCACGTCTCGCTTGCAGCCCGAGTCCCGGTGCTGGTGGCTGCCCCTGAAAGACCTCCCTGCTGAACTGTGGGGGAATGCGGCAGCTCAGCTCCAGGCCACCCACGGGGCACACGTGGTATCTGAAACCCTCCCCTCTGACCAAGGGGTCAACACGCTGTGCACAAACACATCCTGGTACTCCAGTATTCCTGCTTAGTTTATACCGTCGCCTTAATTTGGCAAGTCCCAAGTAACTTAAAATATTGTCTCTGCACAAGCACCAAGTGCAGACCAAGTACTAAACAGAGTGGGTTCTCTAAAAAAATGTATCAACTGCTCATTTGTTAAGCGCTGCACTGCGCCGCTCCTGCCGTTCCTACCAAGCCCACCAGCTCAGCTGCTCTCCCTTGTTGAGATGGTTTTTGTTCTGCACCAGCCTCACCTTTGCTGACTCCCATCTGTACTTGATACAGACCTTGATCTCAAAGGCCTGCTCTCAAGGAAAGTGCTGAAACACTCCCACGCCAGAGTGGGTCAGGAAAAAAGGGATCAGTACCAGCCACTGGGAAAAGCACGACTGAGCTGTCTCTGTCACATTTACCTACGGCTGGATTGAACTGGCAACCCCAGGGAACCTGCCAACGTAAGCTCCAAAGAGTTCAGGCTCAAGAGTTGTCAGGAACATCCCTGTGGTCTGGCAGCTTCTTTGTTATCATCATCAGGCTCAGCAGTTCCCAGCAGGCTCCAGTTTGACCCATCCCCTAACGTTAGCAGCTCTGCTTCCGCAGCGCCACAGCTGGATGCTGCCCAAGGACGCATTGCGGAGACTGTGGGCACACAAGGGCCCGGATAAACCCCTGCCCGCTGCTACTGGTACCGCTTACCTTAGCCTGTTTTTCAGGGTGCTGACCTCCCGGCTCAGGCCCTCGTTAGCCTCTGTGGCGTCATCCAGCTCACGCTGAAGTTTACGTCGGGAAGCATTTGCACGTGTGGCTTCCTCTTCAGCCTCCTCCAGCTGGCGTTTGAGCTGCTTCATTCTGGCATTTGCCTTTTCCATCTAAAATACAAAACCAGGTCGTCAGGATCAAACTCAGCAGCTGCAACCCCACGATTTGGGAGGTCAGAGAGGGTAGCTAACACCCTGTCCTCCCCGACCACCCCGGCTGGAGATGAACCATCAGCCTCACTGCAGACTCCAGTGTGGACTCCTGGAAACACTGCCAAGCTCCTGGGTGTGGGATGCCAGGGTAGATAGTGGACCATCACACCAGAGCTAACACAGGGAGGCTTTGACTGCTGGGAGCTACTCTAGTGGTTTAGTGATCAAGACAGAGTTCCCTCAAATGTTTTCATTAAAATGCTTCTTAATAAGCCCTTTCTACTCAAGGTATGGTTTTATTTGCCTTTTCTGAGAAACAGGCCTCAAAAGCTAAGCCGCTCCACCTACCTGCTCCTTGTACTGGTCTGCGTGTCGACGCTCATCCTCCACCTGCATGAAGACTTCTTTCAATTTCTTCTCTGTACGACGGACCAATTTGTTAGCAGCTGCTCTTTCCCTAGAATAATCAAAAGCCATAATTCGTCCCAGTACTTGAAGGCTAGGAACACGAGATCTGTCCTTTCTGAAAGGCTCTCGCCTCATTGTGTAACTGATACTCGAGTCCTCTTAACATGTCTGCCACCATCAATAGAACCGATGTAGTTTTAGTGTGCTGGTGGTTGGCTGGGATGCAGCTCTGAAAGTGTAAAGTCTTAGCACTGGAGCAGTATGAGTATGGTATGCAGGCTAAGAAGAGAGATAAGAAGGTGCTTCTTCACAGTGAGATTAAACAGAGCAGCTTTAAAGTTATTGGTAACTGGTAACATGAGCCAAAAGCACAAAAAGAATGGAGATGGTGATTAAGACAGCCCACCTTCAGATTCTGGGAGGAACTAGCTAAAATTAAAAATAAAATGTGGAGGACCAAGATGGAAAGGACAGACAGGAAGAGCTCACTGCAGAAAGACTTCTGCAGAGCACAGGATTCAGCTCAACTAACTTAAGCTGTCACGCCTAAGCTGTTCAACTTGCTTCCTCTAACCAAAGAGACCAGGTGTCTCAAGGCGATGTTTTATCTTGTCTCAGGAAACTTCTGCAGCACCCTGTGGATCCTGGGACTACCAGTCAACATATTCATCTGGTTAACTTCAAGAGTTAATTCAGCAGTTTCAGTTACGGAGCAAACAGATTCTGAAACTTTCAATCCCAGTTAACTTTACAGCTGTCTTGTTGAAGTGTGTCCCCTAAACGGTAGGTTTCTAGATACTAAAACCTAATTCCTGTGCTGTAAGGTAAGGTCACATCTCAGCCCTACAAAAACTTAAGGCATGGAGGTTTCAGACATTCAACTGAGAGCAAACACGGGCAAACAGATTTTTTCCTTACTTGGCTTCCTGCTCAAGCTGTTCTTCTAGCTGCACAATCTTGGCTTCTAGAGTAGAAATTGTTGCCTTGAACTTAGACTTCACAGATCCCTCCAGTTCCTGCAGCTTGGCTTTCAGCTCTTTGTTCTGCCTTTCCAGCTGCTGCCGTGCATTTTCACTCTTCTGGGCAGCACTCCGCTCCCCAGCTAGCTCAGAATTAAGTGTGTCAACCTTTCAAAGGAGAAGAATAGAAGATCATTTGGTGCTGTTCAGAGCCTCCACTTAACTGCACACCGAAACACAAATTACCCCAACAGCATTGTCAACAACGGATTCACCTGCAGCGTGGTCTTTCGGAACCGCTCATTGAGAAGCTCCATGTTGCTCTGCTCTTCCTCGAGTTCTTCCTCCAACTGTGCGATACGAGCTTCCAGCCGGCGCTTCTCATCCAGCAGCGCTGACCTAGAAAGGAAGTATTTGGGTCAAGACACGTTCAGATCTGATACAAAACAACCAGCAAGTTTGCTTCTGATACTTTAGGCATTGCAGATTGTCATGAGAAGCCACTGTGTCAGCAATTCTCTTCATAACAACAAGTAATTTTTATCATGAAGACAGATCAATACAGAATTTGCAAGCAGACTACGGAGAACTACAGCTTCTGGTGCCTTAAGTTCTTCAAGATGCACAATTAATACATTTGATGACTCACTTTCCCGAAGCACTGTTTGCAATCTCATCAGCCAGCTCATCCCTTTCTTGCTCAGCATGACGACGGGCTCTTTCAGATGCAGCAAACTCCTGCGAAGGTTTAGGAAAAGATTCATTACAGCATTAGGAATCTCAAAACTTCTGCAAACAATTTAGGCCTCTAGTAACACTTCAGAGCATCTCCCAGAAGTGATATCCCTGAGGATAAATGGATAAGCAGAAGCCACAGCTGTGGAAGCTAGCAGGACACATCATCTTGATATTTGCCCCCCTTAACTGCCATATGACTACAATGGATTTACTTCTCCCTGGCCCTGAAGTGTTCCTTCCACAAAGTTAAGGAAAAAAAAAAAAAATCTGTGAAAAATCAGTAACATTCAAGCCCTAAACAGCAGGAGAAAACCATTCTGTCACATGCTCTAATAAACGCATTCAGTGTAAAGTGGGCACTAAATTAATTAAATTTTTTAGGTTTTTACAGAGTACGTAGCATGAATGCAAGCAAAGTATAGAAAATAAAAGCTTTAGCACAATAGTATAAAAAGCACTGAATCCCATATTATAAAACTGTATTATGTGGTAGAAACACCCAGGCATTTGCTAAGAAGGACAATTAAATACACTGCAAGTGCAAGACTGACAAGTTTGAAGTCCACAAAAGAGTGACATGGAGAAACTCTAGTAAGTCGCAGGTTATCTGCAAAGGCTCAAACAGTAAGTGTAGCGAAATCTGAGCGATTGCTTCAAACTTTGGTCTGTAGCTAATACAGGACAAAAAGAGGCAGTCTCTCACACAAGGCAATTCTGCTGATACTTGACCTTGTGGCAGACCAAGGAGATAGCGGGAGGTAAGTGATACGTAGCAAGACTTAGAGCTCTTACATGAATTGCCATCAATGAGGGAACACATGCCCAATAGAGCAAGGGATGAGGACCTAAGATGGCAGAGTGATAAACCTCCACAGACTTAAATGGTCCACTGAGGTACTGGGGAGGTTGTTAGGTTTTTATATATTTCCAATAATCAGTTTTAGTACTGACACTCAAACCTCCTTGCAAATTTTAATGAGGCCTCAAATCTGTTTAAGCAGTAGTAAAGCTTTTCCTGCTACCCAGGCAGGGAAACGAAGTCCAGACTACTGGAATGATTCCTACAAAGCTATAAGGAGCTCACTAATGACCTGGGGCAGGGGGGAAGAGAAAGATCTCCAGGCTCCCATTTCTTTATTCAACTCACTAGATTGCTTTTTACTACTTTTTTTTTTTTTTTTTTTTTTTAACTTTTTGTTTTTCCCCTTAGTCTAGCAAGAAAAACAAAATTCTTGGATTTCAATCTCACCTCCTGGAGCTGGAGTATTTCTGCTTCAAGACCTTTGAGCTTCTTTTCACTCTCTTTGGACTGTGCGAAGATCTCATCTCTGGATGCACGGGCTTCTTCCAGCTCCCGCTGGTAGTCTTTCATTTGAGCCTGCAGTTGGAAAGCAGGGAAAAGAAAAAGCCATGATGCATTAGGACAACCACAAGATTTATTAGTGGCTCTGAAGCATTTTGGCCCTTAAGAGGTAAGTTCTTCCTCCCAGAGTGGCTTAATTCCACTTAAATATAATTTTCAGTTCTTATTTTCATAGCAAAACTTCATTTTCTCATCTTTCCATCACTCATTCCTCATCAGAAATATTCCATTATAAGACTCCACTTCATTTATCAGTATATTTCTTGTAGGAAAAAACCTCTAGTAAAGAGCTGCTCAATTACATTTATCATGAAACTTGTGGAGCTGTAATGCTCTTGGAATTGACTTGGGGGGGGGGGAATCTATTTACTTAAATTGACTGATAAAACCTATTACAAGTATGCAAGGTAAGAAACTGCTCAGTGTAGAAATAACACGATTCACCATTTTGCACATATAATGTAGAAGCACATACTTCTCCTTCCCTTAGGACACTTAACACAGACTGAGATCTTAATTCACAGGAGTGACTTGAGATGCTAAAAGAGTCATAAAGTTGGAGAAACTGCATTTAAGTCGTACCTGCATCTTTAGAATACCACCAGTCACGAGACCACTTATTTCAGGTGCTATAGGGAAGTGTACAGCACTCAAGTATGAACTCTCTAGCTGTCCTGTCCTCTGGGAATAGAGGACAGCGGGATACTGCTAGGTACCAGCATTTCTTGCTTTAACCTACGTTCCGTTCTCATTCAGCACCTGGACTCAGGTGCCCTCATTCAGCTGAAGTAGGATTTGAAGTAGGATTGCCAAGGAATAGAGCGGACAGGGCAGAAAGGCAGTTTAATTTGCCATGTGCTTTACATGGTGTTGCCATGGCCTCATACTCCTGAAGCTTTGGGCCATGGCACTGAAAATCTTTGGCAAAACTGAATTCTACCAGGTGTTGAATATTTTTCTGGGAATGGGAAATAAATCCTTGACACAAGTACTGCGTTTTTCTTGCCAAACTAAAAAGAATGGGCATCTTGGAACTTTTTAAAGCAACTAAAACTTAATCCTCCTTTTTCTCTGGAGCGTTTTTGGGTGAAAATGCCTTAAAAAGTTCAACTTGAGGAAGCAGCAGTCAGCAAGAGCAGAGCTCAAGTCAGTAAATTCAGATACAAACAACCATAAATTTAAAAAATGCAGCCTAGAAAGCAATACTCAGTAAATCCTTATGCAAAGTGTTGAAATAAAGAAAAAGATGACTATCGAATAGAAGTATTTGGGGGACAATCTTAACTCCTTACCGAGAAAATGATGAGAGGAGTTTTGAGCAGGTGATAAGTTCAGGCCAGATACTCTATGACATATGTCAGCATAGTCAAATCTGATACTCCTCTTGCCTTCAAGCTACAAATGTATTTAATGAAAAGCAACACCCTTGACAGACTGTCACCAGGAGAGAAAGCAGCTCAGTTGATTAGCTGTGCCTACCTGGAGCTTACGTAGCTGTTTGATTGCTTCATCTCGAGCCTTGTTTGCAGCTTCTATCTGACCTTCCAGGTCTTTCAGATCCATCTCCATTTTCTTCTTGGATGCCACAGCAAGAGCCCTCTGTTTGCGCTCATCTTCCAGTTCTGCCTCCAGCTCTCGCACCTGTGAAATCAAGGCATTTAACAGGCTCAGTTCCAGGAATGGAGCAAACAATCCTAACAAAATGGTTGGTGAATCCAAAAGGCCTTTGCGGAGCAGAATTAACAGTACTCGATTGGAAGAGACTACAGAATGCAAGCTACATGGGAAGACACTGCAAAAACAAATCCACAGATTGGAAGCAGAGATCTATGAACTGACAAAAAAGGAAAACAAAGACAATAACTCAGCATCTGAAGCATTTCCATTTCATCTGTACAGCTACTTAGTGATCAGCTTCTTGCCCAGCACATCTATCCACATTTAGGTATCGCTCTAGGGCAGATGTCACTAATTCTGATTGAACCACTACGAGGAAAATGAGAAGTAGAATCACCTCATTTCCTCAAGAAAGAAAATGAAATCATTCCCTTTGAAACAGCTGTGCTACTGGCATTTATACACCAACAACTTTTTTTCAAAACAAAACAGAAAAGTATCTAAGCAGCAAGGCAACACGCACTAAGCTAAACCTATGCAAAAATAAAACTGAGCCAGAAATGCCACAGGTTACCAACATGAAAGAATATATTTTGTTTTGAAGCAAGCCTCCCTCCTCATGGTAGGGCAAGAGCTCTTGTCCAGTGAAAGACAATAGCAATTTGCATTTGCAGCGAGCTTCAAAAGCGCTCCAGGCCATGTTTATTTCTAAGAGATCTCTATATAGGTGATTCTTAGTAACTGCACATTTTCGTTTTCTTGTAATAAATCTTGATGTGTTTTTTTCCTGTCAAAGTTTAATGTTAATTTAGAACCATCTTCTCTTACAAGCATGAAATTTTAAAGGCATTTCTTGAGTCTTTTCTGATCTGCTTCATGTTACTAGAATTCTCAAGTCTGGCAAATCTGGAATCTTTGCCACGATTTTCATTTAGAAAACTGTTCACTTACAGTCTTTCAGTTTATCTCGGCATCCATGGATTTGTTCCTGTAATAGGATGGGCTTGAAAGTCCAAATAACATACCCCTGTCCTTGAAATACACCCACGCAGCAATAGCCAAACCTCTGCTTGCATGTTGAGTGTTTTTTGGAGGACCATCAGTAGCAGACTAGCACAACAGTTGACAGTGGCCAGTCCTCAACAAGACCTATTCTATTGTTTGTAAACATCAGTGCTTGGGATTTCTATAGGATGGGATCTTTAAGCAAAGAGTTTTATTTTTCTGGTAGCAAGTTTTGCCAAAGCTCTGTGGCTTCGGTGATAAGATCCCCACCCCCTTCCCACTGAGGTACAGTAAAATAGACATACTTGTTTAACCAGCATCCTCTTTTTCTCTTCATTCTGTTCATCTCTGGCTTGCAGATCTCTCTCAAACTGGGCTTTCATAGCTTGCATGTTCACCTCCAAACGAAGCTTAGCATCTTCTGTGGCCTGCAGTTCATCTTCCAGTTCCTCAAGCTGAGTCCTCATCTCTTCAACCTGTTGCTCTAAAGTTCTCTTTGACTTCTCCAGTTCATGGACCTAAGCCACAGACATTAATCAGACCCTCTCCTTCAGGTTTCTCAACATCAGCAGTTGTTAACAGCAAAATAAGACATTATACGAACTCAGTACACTACATTTTGTGATGCTCTGAATTGGACAATGAATCAGAACAGGCAGAGCAGCATCTCTAAGTCTGTATTAGAGAACCCAAACATCTATGCAGATGATTGGAGATTAGCTGTGCAATGTCACAGAAAAAAAGTAGTAGTGAGACAAGCTCTTAAATCTAGCGCAGGTGCCATTAGTCGTTTGGCCAGCAACTTCTGCTCTCCACGTCTTCACATCTTTTGAAGAGCCCTGATGTTAATAAAGACCACCCCCTTATTCTGAGCATTAATTTCTCCAGAATTTTGGCTTATAAATCACAGCTTCAAAAAATTCTATTTTTGTGTCAAATATACTTCTCCAGCCAGGGAGTTTTCCTGTGTTATTCCCTATGCAGTATATAACAAAACTGTGTGTGGAAATGTACTTACATTTTTGCCCACATCATCTTTAGAGCTCATTAAATCTTCCATATCTGTACGCAACTGTTTGTTCTGTCTTTCAAATTCTTCCTTAGCTTCCAAGGCTTCTTCCAAAGCCCGAGCCAGAGACAGTGCTTTGGTTTCCTTCTCCCTTGCTTCTGCTTCAGCACGATCTCTTTCCTCTGCATATCTGGCAGAAATGTTCTTTTCTTCTGCCAGCATCTGAACATAAGAAATAATTAATCCATCTCTTAAGTTCTATAATCAGGTCCTTCCTGCCTCAGGTGTTTTGGTCAATGAAGTGGTTAGTGCTCTAAGTTTAATTGGCCTTCAGAAGCTGTCTAGTCTCTCAATCTTGATCAAAGTGCTAGTAAGAAAACAGCTACAGCTAACTCTGGGATGAGATGAGGAAAGCAAGCTACTAATCAAGATTAAGTAAGTTTTACATTATTTTCATCTTTCAGTCTTTGCATCCTTTCTTAGTCTATCTTGAGGCATTTCAATAATACTCTTAAGTTTTTGTTCCAATATAATTTCCTTTTTGTATATAAAGAGCTTACTATTTGATCTCACAAAACTCAAAGCTGGCACTTAGCTCACTGAAATTATAAGTGACAAGTTACTCTTAACAAAGGCCAAGCTGCTCACAAAAGATTTATCAATAACCACAGTACTCTAGTCAAACCCTTCTTTATACAAGGCTCATTTATGCAGTAACAATATAAGCAAGATGCCATTTAAAAAAATCGTAGAAAGCAGCAAGATAACAGCAACTAGACTACCTGATCAAACTTCTTCTGCTTTTTCTCCAAGTTAGAAACAATCTGGCGCTGATGATCTAGATCTACCATCAAGTCATCCAGCTCTTGCTGCAGGCGATTCTTTGTCTTTTCCAGTTTGTCATAAGCCATTGCCTTCTCCTCTAGGCGTTGGCTTAAGGACTCCATGTCCTTCAATAATTTCTTCTTATTTTCCTCCAAGCCTTCAATGGTTCCCAAGTCATCATCTACCTTTTTCTTAGCATCAGCCAACTGAAATTTAATAAAACAAAATAATGTTCATCATTATGATGCATTATTCATGCATCATGAGAAGGAAAGACAGGCATCAGGTCCAAAATACAAAACCAGAAATAGATGTTATTGCTAGCTAAAGTAACGCAAAAATTGTGAGCTAGCAGGATACGAAGTAGGGGAAAGTCCTGCCCATTGCAGTTAGTTGTACTAGTCATTGTTGCAATGGAGAAAGACCACAGGAAATTTTATTCCGAAATCTGTTCTAGCATGTGTGCAAATCACATGACATTTTTCTGAGAGGTTTAGGACACCAATTCATCTCACCTGGAATGCGTAGGCCTTACAGAAGTCCTGCCATTTACAACAGCTTACCTGTGACTGCAAAGCGAGCATCTGTTTCTCCAAGTTCTTTCTGGCCTCCTCTTCCTCTTCCTGCTGCTCTTGCAGGTTGTTCTTCTCCTCTTCAAGCTGCCTAATCCTGCTGCTCAGGTTGAGTTTCTGACGGGTTTCTTCCTGAAGCAGCTCCTGTTACACAAACAGGCATATTCAAAGTTCAGTTTGGTTCATAGCGTGTTAACTGTGGCCTTGGGCTACCACCCTCCATTACTCTATATGGAGTTTCACGTTTGATTATTTTTTCTCACAGCATTTTTGTACAAGGACATGCTTATGAAGACATCTGTAATTTGGGTTTTCAAAAAGGCACTCCTCATTCATTTTGGGCACACTTAAACCTTTATAAAGCATATTTCTGATCAGGGAATCCATGCCACTGTCTGCTCTAGGAGTTAATGGATGATACTTTTCTGTCTTTAAAGGGACGAGCACAGAAGTCACCTTCAAACTATTTTTCTTCTTCCAGACAAGCATATAGAGTCCCCATTTTAAACCACCTGGGAAGAATATATAGCACCAAATCCTGCAATGGCAGCATGCTTCCAAGTTTTGCTGCATTGCTTAAATATAAAGGTCAGTTTAAAGATAGCTGTAATGTGGCAGGGGGAAATTCCACTTCCGTCATAACGGAAACTAATAAAAGGTATAACCACCCCCCTCCTCCATCCTGTTCCTCACAGACCTCTCCAATTGTGATTAGCATTATTCAAGTAGTCATCATTAGCATTTTTATACAGGGGAAAAAAAGAGTATATTTGAGTGATGAATACATGCATAAAGCTGCATTGTTTAACTCAAAAACAAACACTGGCAGTTTTAAGAACTTAAGCTGTCAGTAAAAGACAGGGTATTGTCCCTCATGCCTTTCATATACCCCAAGGATTTTATTTACATTAATGTTCTACTTGGAAAGTTGTTTTTTTTTTTTTTTTACTTAATACTTATCTCCCACAGAGACTAAGAAATAAGAGAAACTTAAAGGCTACAGTCTATCAAGTAGTGAATCTTAGATAATGAAAAATGGGCTCCACATGTAGCTGAGCAGTCGTTATCCATTGCATTTCACTAGACTTCAATAGGAAATACAGCTTGTACCCAAGGGACTTTCCAAACCATGAATGAAAATGTATTTTCTGTTATGCAGTTAGCATTTCAAATGAGGAACAAAGCTTCAGTGCAAAGTTCAAGCTTCACTGCCCACACACCTGTGTATCCTGAAGCTGAGATTCCAAACTAGCCGCATCCTTGGCAAACTTAATGCCTTTCTTCTCTGCTTCCTCCAGGAGACTTGAGACATTATCCAACTCGTTCTGCAAAGCAAGCAGTCTAAAGGTAACAGCACGCAGCTGACTCACGGCAAAGCCTACGTCCCACTGGGAGCTGGAACTGCAGAACACAAAACCTCAACAACTTCCAGGTATGGCAAGACAACAATAGATCCCAGTACAGAGATACAACAAGCTAAAAATACTGAAGTTTGGTTAGAAACTTGAAGTTGGATGTCAATCTTGAACTTAAGGGTACAACATAACAAGAGTTAGGTATGCTATTTAGCAGAGCATGTCATTCCAATATCTGCATTCATACTCAATGCTATTTTTAATTATAGGACCATAGATTTTACAGGACCATTAATTCAGGGATTATCAGGGTGGCAGCTGGGTTTAAAGCATCACCACAAGAGAAAAGGTTACTGTCAGGTGCCAACTATTGCTATTTTAGGCTATGCTACTTGTATATAGAGTGACAGACTGCCCAAAAGCTTCCTCCAAAAAGAACTGGGCCGTTCCCTTTTTGAAGCACTTTAGCTTGATTTACCTAAAGTACTTGTTGCTGTGGTTTAAAAGCCAGCCCTGATGTCATTTTGTCCATTTTCTCCATTTCCCAGAAGAATAGGCCTTTACTTGCAATCCCTATCTGTCAAGCTCCCAACCTTGAAGCACTAAAGAAAACCTGTGACCATCATCAATCAGTACAGTTTTGCTCACACCTACAAGTGAACTCAGCCCAATCTACTCAATTCCATATCCAAGCCAAAAACCCGTAGGCCAGCTGTCAGCAGAGTCTCCTACAGGATTTGGTCTCTAGGATGGGAAGCCATGTACTTAGAAGCCACTGTAATTCTCACACAGCCCAAAAAGTTCAGGATTAATGTCATGGCTGTCCAGCTATCTCCACCTGAGGCACGCCACCACTTTAAGGCCCCTCAAGTACACGAGTGCATGACTGAGATCACGTCCCACATCAACTACAGACCCAGTTCCTGTAGACCTAGCTGCATCTTTGAAAAGTCATTTCTCCTAGCCATTTCTACATTAGTTAAGGCTTTTACTTTCTTGCATATTTTTCAACAGTTTAGGACTTCCATACAGCCTTACCTGCAGCTTGTTAGCTTTCTCCGCCAGTTCCACCCTCAGTCTTTCTCCTTCTGTGACCTTAGCGGTTAGCTCTTGTACCTGAGCATCGAGCTTCTTCCTTTTATGTTCAGACTCTGCCTTGACCTGCTGCAGTACCTTCACTTCACAGGCTAACTCCTTGTTGTCAGACTCTAGGCCTTGCTTGTTTTTTTCAAGATTTGCTTTGAACTAGGAAAAACAAAAGGAAAGAAATTCAACACTTTGTTACATATCAATACAGTTTTCTCCTAAAAATATTCAGTCCAGCAAATCAGGTTTACAAGTTCAAAGATAAAACAAGTGCTCAGCCAGTTGTAAGTAGGGAGTGTTTAAAATGCTGCCATGTAACATTCTGTGTATATTAGCCAAAGACTAAGTTAATGCAAGTTATTCCACTCTAAGATATCACACGTAACAGTGAGGACCAGAAGATACTTCTACGAATTCAACAAGATCTGGGATGGCAGTGCTGTAAAATGACTGTTTGAGTAGCACTGTAAGTAGGAAGGAATGTGCCCATTAACAGATCAGCATGGCTCATCTCACAGAAATAAAAGGAAAGATATCAACTAAAGCTGCCCTGATTTTAGTAGGCGTAGCAGCCTGGAAGTGCATAACAAAGCACTTTTCACCACTGCACTGACATTTGTCAAAAACCTTTTTAAAAAAGTAATAATTGGCATAAGGGATGTTTAAGTGCCATTCTTACTATATCACTAGAACTGACATCATCTTATCACAGGACCTTTGTCTAAGATTGCAGGGTATTTTTCCATCTTTTCATGCTCTTATTGAGAATATTTAATGAACAAGGAGCAGAAGACATGCATAAGATCTTCAGGTGAATAAACTATAATTTCCTCCAGCTTTAACTACTATGTTTCTCACTTAGTATTTTAAAGTAAGGAAGCTCGTGAAATATTCCCTACATAAAAATATTACTACAGTATATGAACTGTCCACACATACATTTGTGAATGACCAGAACTATAGTTTCACAAATTAAAGATAGGGTTTTTTTTCGGCAGTGTTGGAATAATTCTACTTTTGAGCAAGACACTCAAGCTACACCAGTAGGAACCATGCTATCCAGGTGTCCCCCCTCCTGCCTGCTCTGGTGGTGGTTACCAGAGAACAGAATACAGCTGTGCAAGTTGGCAGGATACTCCACAGATTTCTAGCACTGGAGGTCACAGTACAAGCATGAAGTTAAGAGGGGCTGGAAGAACTTTTACACTACCTGTACTGACAGTCTGTTATTTGTGAGTGCTGACATTACAATTACCGTATTTGGAAGCATTCTGCAGTTCACTCATGCAGAGAACTGCTTTTCACCAAATAAGCACGTGGGCTGCTGGAGAATTCCTACAGAAGTACTACATGAATTTATCTCTAGGTGCACCGTTTCCAAGTTTAATGAACACTTTTCAGATAGATGCCAAGACTGTCTAATAGTTGCAATATATTCAAAGCAGCAGGATATATTTGATCCAACTGCGATTGTTATGCATTTATAGAGGACAACGTAGATCTGCAGATATCAGTGGAAGGGACCACAACACTTGTTAGTTATAAAAAGTCCTGAAGCAGAAAAATGTATTTCTGTAATTCATTTTCTTCTCACCCTTTTGGCCTGTTCAAGTTGTTCAGAGAGCTCTTCCAGGGCAGTAGCATGCCTCTGCCTGATTTCCTGGATCTGTGCTTCATGGTTTTTGGTTTCCTCTTCAATTGCTTTCTTCAGTTCAGCCACCTCCTGCTCTCGCTTTGTCCTAGAGAAAGCATCAATGGTTATCAAAATCAACATTTTAGTCTTTTGTAAATTAAAGACGAATTTTAATGGTGCCTTCTTACACAGACATATGATCCTACCTCAGCTCTTGCTGTGCTGCAGTGGTATCCAAGGTATCTTCCAGTTCAGTTTTTAAAGCCTCCAACTCTTCACTTAAATCTCTTTTCTGCTTTTCCGCCTTGTTGCGTGATGCCTTCTCAGATTCAAGATCCTCCTGGAGTTCTGCAATTTGAGCCTGCAACTCTCTTATCACTTTCAGTGCATTGTTTTTCTGAACTGCTTCTTCATCACCTCTGTTAAACAGAGGCACAACAGTTAATGACATTTCGTAGCTTCAGATCTGTTCTTGTAACAGTCTAGTGTTATTTAAATTATGTACACAAATAATAACTCAACTTTCCCACTAGAATAAAATAGACCTTCTAAAACTTCATAGACAGAAACCCACTACTGCACTGTTATTCTCAAGATCCTAACAAGCACAGCGCCCCAGGTACTACTACAGATGCACTACTAGAATGATTAAGCTTTCAAGTTTACATTCAAGTATTCCAGCTTTGTAGATCTCAACATTGACCTAAAAAATGCACCCTGTCTGTAGAATTTTCTCTTCCCGCAAAATTATGGATCATTACTCAGAAACTACAAAAGGTGTTTAGTTGATACCTGTGGCTGCAAGACTACCACACAAGTCTTTCAATGATTGAGTATGACATACGTTATCAAGTACTTTGACCATTAAGAAGGCTGAGAATTACATGTTTTTTCCCTCCTGAGGCTGAACTCTGGGAGACTAAAAAAGCTTCCAGAGCCCAAATGCTATTATACTCTGATGAAACATTGGTTTTGGAGCTTTGTAGAGCAAGGATACTGATAAAACACTAAATTCCTCTTTTGCCATGTCTACACACAGCACACAGGTGTCTAGAGATGCTCTAGAAACGTGAATTGGCTTCTGCTTTAACATTCCCAGTCCTAACTGATAAGTTTGCAGTCAGATGAAATTCTGTATGGGAAAGTAGGTTTCTACCACACTTCCGTAATCATAAGCCCCATCATGCTCTGACCTAGCAAGAGCAGCCTGCAGTTCTTCCTCTTTCTTGGCCAGCTGGATCTTCAGTTCTTCAATCTGGGCTTGCAGCTCAGCTATTTGGTCCTGTAGATCTGTTGTTTCACCATCAAGTTTTCTTTTAGCTTTTTCTAATTCTTGACGGGTCTTCTCCTCCTTTTTTAAGCGCTCTAAGGAAGCAAAGAATTATATGCATAAGGAATTTTTTCTGTTGTCATCCTCAGAAGGTTCAGGGGCAGGGCAGTGGGGTGGCAAGAAGGGTGGGAAGTTTAATATATGCTGTGTCAATTCTTTCTCCAGTCTGCAGCTGGAAGGGTGACTGGGAAAGCTGCAATAGCAAAGTAGGACTGTATGATTTAGATAGAAAGTCAAGAGAAAGTCAATTACTGGAGAAAAAAAGTGTGAAGTAAGTGAACAGAAACATAACCTCATCTTGATAGAAAATAAGGAATGGGATCTAAAAGAAGAGCAGTTTGAGCTGCTAGGCCAGGTGATCACAGACATCAGGATTCAAAAATGAAGAACAACTACGGACTGGAAAAAATGATAGCTTGCATAGTTTTGGAAGGGCTAGGCTAGACTCCAAAAGGTCTACTGGAAAATAGTATCGCTTAAAGAAAACTTGGATAAACCACTTTTGCAAGTATCTGTGCCCACTAACTCACATCCCACTGATGTTTAGCAAGACTTTGCAACCCTGGTAGCTTCCAGTGATTTATTTGTGTAGCCAAGATACCTGCCCTAAGGTATCTCTTTGTGAAAACCATCCAGTTATCAGTGCCATAGCAATAAAATATATTTAGGTGATCTGCCTGTTGTCTGATTAAGATAGTTACTGGCTGCATTGTTTACAGTTAGCTAATGACCAGGTATGTAATATATTTAAGACACAAGAGGGTTTTGCTTAGCATAGCATTAGCACAATTCTATATGGATTAACATAAATGTAAGTTATTAGACTTGCTCAATACTTTGTGGGTCCTCAGTGAAGAGATTTCTCTCACACCCTTCCTAAGCCTGCTACTGGATCGGGACACCATCTTCTACACAGAAAGGAAGCCATGTTCAAGAATCATCTCTTAGAGCCACCCAGGGCTATTTGGGATTTTCCAGACAATCTAAAGTAACACTGTTTTTCTCTAAACAGTTCCTCATTCAAAGAAAATAGCACTTTTCCCTCTGTTTTTACATTATATTTCTGGTGAGTGACAGTTAGAACAGTATCATAAGACCCAATTTTGTAACTGAGAAAGCTCATCGTAAACTGAATTAGTTTCCCCCCCCCCCCCCTAAACAAAAATTTTTCCCCCCCCCCCCCCCAAATTTCAATACCTAGCAGTGCCAAGACCCTAGCAGAGAGACCTTAATGGCTTCTTGAATCATCTCAAATAGTAAATATCATTTTACTGTGCTTTACCAGCCAAGAAATCCTTATATTTAAGCTTTAATTTCCATTTCTAAGGTCATTGGTCTTGGAACAGTACCATAACCAAATACATCTGTCAAGTATCTTCAGAAACACTAGTCCTGATTGATAGTCCACAACTATTCAAGCATTATTTTCCAGTGAGTAAAGCTTACTCATGCCCATCTTAAAGTCTCTGAATATGATTTTTAAAGAAAAGGTACATCAATTACCTACTATCCCTGTTAGTTTAATACCTTCCTATACAGATAAGATTAAACTTTGGTATTCTTCCATAAGCACATCAGTTTTAAGATATGCAGCAAGACAGGAATAATACAGTAAGTGAAAAAACTATTTCCAAATTAGGGCACAGAGAGCAACTTTGCCTTATATTTTGCAACTTTAACTTGGCAGTTTATTAATGTTGCACAATAGCTAATTACAGCCCTAAGTCATTAAAAAAAAAAAACATAAAATCAAGAAAGGTTACATATAGGGCTAGTTTAGCCTGTGACAACACAGGCAAAACAATCAGAAATAAATGGCCAAAGAAATTGAACCATTTTAGATAAACAAAGCATTAAGAAAAGCAAAACAATTCAGATTTGCTTATTCAAAAAAATATTAGAAGCCTAATGAATGCCTACTAACATTCTTCTAGAAATACGTTGTTCAAATGTGTTATTATAGAAAAGTGTCGCAACTTCCCAGGAGACAGATGTTTTACCTTGTTACTAAGGGATGCATGCAACAACATGAATTTCTGAATGTGTCTATAAATGAAATGGATTCTCAAAAATGAAAAACAAGTAAAACATGAGAAAGACTGAGCAGCCAAATGCAACAAGTCTTGCAAGCAACACAAATTTCTTTCAAGATTTAGATAAAAATAACAGCTTTTAAAGTATCTACATATAAGGTTACACTTAGCAGACTGGACCAGATACTGCATACATTGTAATAAGTGATCCATTCCGTTCTAGCGTGACGTCCAAGCTGTTAATACGCAAATGTAGTAAGAACAAACCTTCCAAATCGGTGATCATCATTTCCTGCTTGTTCTTGAGCTTGGCCAAGTTTTTGGCCTTTTCTTCTTCTTCAGCCAGCTGAGAAGTACATTCAGCAATTCGATCCTCCATCAGCTTCTTTTCCTAGTTAGGAAAAAGGGAAGAAAGAGTAACTTCTAAAATACAGTTTGAAGAGTCACTAAGCAGCACAAATAACTGAATATACAAAATCCATACAGAGGTCTCATACAGCACATATAATACAGATTTTATTTCAAGTGACTGACCTGTCAATATTAAGGATCAATTGCAATAGTACAGAAACATGAACATTTGTTTTCCAAGAAAGTCAGACTTGGAATTTAACACACAGGAGGCCTGGTTTTAGGACAGCACTTGCTGTACACTTTTGGAAATCTGTTCGCAAAGAACAACAGTAGCTGTGATCAACACTGCTTCCAGCTCTTAGATTTGGAAGACTCATGAAATTGGAAAGAATGCATGGCAAATACCTCCCTTTTAAAGGTCAGTTTAAAAGAAGCTCTAAGTGTCTCAGCTTCAACCTGTTCAAACCCCACAAGTCCTCAGGCGCAAACTCTATAGATAATGTAACAGCATAACAGCAGTCTCAAATGTTTTGAGAGCTATCACTTGGTACTACTATTACTTATGTGCAGAATCTCCACCGCACATACTGGTCTCACCTTCAAAAATTTGGAATTTTGGTCCTCCAACAGTAGGATCTCTTCCTCCATCTTCTTGATCTTAGCTTCAGCTGTCACTTTTTCAAGCTGCAACTTCTGTCGGGCTCCCTCCTCCTCATCAAGCTGTTCCTCCAGGTCCTGGGAAGAAAGGCAATTGCATCTGTGCATTTTCCAGGTTACCCATGTGGGGTTTTTGTTTTGTTTTGTTTTTTTAATATTGGTGAAAAAAAGCATTCTTTTGAAAAGCCACCTGCCCTAACTAACACTAAGAACGCATTCGCTTTTTGCTAGATTCATTTATATCAACGATCTGGTAATGAAATTAAGGGCCATGTGACACACGTGGAATTTTTTATACTCTATTTCAGCTTTGGCTGAAAAATGCTGTTTAGGTAACATACACTCACTTCACCAGAGTCTTTCACCTTCTTAATTCTGAACATAAAATTAAAAAAATCTACTTAATGACAACCAAATCAGGCTTTATGTCAAATACTTCCTGGCATACTGCATCTGAATAGGGCATCTGGTGTAAAAGCGCAAGCGTCTGGGAAGAGACGCCACAGGAAACAGATCTGATTTCAGTATGAATCTAGATCTCAATATTACAGCTGAAATGGTTCAGATACTGCCACAAATAGCTAGATATGACTAGAAAAGTAATTATGTATTGCGCTTCTATTCATTCACAGTTTTTAATAAGGTTCTCAGCCACACATTAATGCACACTTATTAAAAGGCATCAAGGGCTCTGAGATGTGGAGTTTATTTCCCCTTCAAGTGCCTTGAATATTTTGAAAGATAGATTAAGTTCTCAGGTACTCCCTTTTTTCAAGGTCTTCATGCATTCAAAAAGGAAGCATCTAAATCATCCGATTTTCACAAAAAAAATCCCAAGTAACTTGGAGGAAATGAAGTTGTCTTAGTATCGTAAAAGTCAAAGAAAGAATATTCTTCATGATATCCACTGGATTTCAGTCAAAAAGGAACATTTCTCTCATAAATGACATCATCCCATCAGTCTTTGTTTCTGTAAGAAAGCAGGTAAGCCTCATGCAGTCATTCCCAGTTCCTCCCCCCTCAAAAGTGCTTGCTACCTTTAATACTCTATCTGCGTACGCTATAGCTACCAACAGGGCATTTTGACTTTTCTTTTTCTTTCCTCACCCTCATATGCCTGGAGACCACAAGAAGCTGAACACAGGAAGAGAAGAGAAAAAAATTCAATTCGATTTTATTCCACACATGGTGCTAAGGAGCTAAATTCCTCCGTGCCATAGGGATGCTGAGGGAGCTTTCCCATCCTTAACTGTCCTGTTTGCATGCTTTTCCATTTCCAGTTACCAAGAGGCATACCTGAATATGGGCCTGCATTTTCTTTTTCTCATTCTGCAATATTTGGTTTCTTTCCTCTTCCTCCTCAACCCTGGACTCCAAATCATGGAGAATTTCTTCCAACTCTTGTTTTTTGGCAGCCAAGCGAGCCCTCATCTCCTCAGCTTCTGCAAAGAGCTCCGTCTCAGCCTGTAGCTGCTCTGCAAGAATGTTCTTCTCTTCTAGAAGCTGCAAATATACACAAAAGGTAGTAAAGCAGTAAAAATGACATTTCAAAGTCTCTCATGGGAGACTATATGTATGACAACTACAAAGTTACTTAAAGGCCAAGTTCTGCTCCAACTTTTCACTCCCTGGTAAATATCCAAAACCAAAGACTTTTAGCAGAGGGCTTTATCAGTAGTCCAGAAGACACCAGCTTTCATAATAGGGCTACAGCAATTTTCACTCACTTCTACACCCAGTTTAAGGAACAGATCTCACTGCGCCTACCCTATGTGCCCTGTTCTACCAGCAGCAAGAAGATGAGGGAAGTGCCTGTTTCCTGGACTGTTCCTCGCACTCATCCCTGCATAGTGGCAGAGCAGTGGCAGGGGTAGCCGGGCTGAAGCTGGCACTTGGAGTCACTGGAACAGAACTGGAACACATTACTTCTTGCTGTGTAAACCTGATGATAGAATAGAATAGTCCCAATTGGGAGGGACCTACAACAATAATCCAGTCCAACTGCCTGACCACTTCAGGGCTGACCAAAAGTTAAAGCATATTATTAAGGGCATTGTCCAAATGCCTTTTAAACACCGACAAGCATGGGGTATTTGTCCAAATGCCTTTTAAACACTGACAAGCATGGAGCATTGACCACCTCTCCAGGAAGCCTGTTCCAGTGTTTGGCCACCCTCTTGGTAAAGAAAGGTTTCCTAATATCTAGTCTGGATCTCCCCTAATGCAGCTTTGAACCACTCCCATGTGTCCTGTCACGGGATCCCAGGGAGAAGAAATCAGCACCTCCCTCTCCACGTCCCCCCCCTCAGGAAGCTGTAGAGGGTGATGAGGTCTCCCCTCAGTCTCCTTTTCTCCAAACTAAGACAAACCCAGTATCCTTAGACGCTCCTCACAGGCCATGCCTTCTAGCCCTTCCATCAATAGGAACTGATGCTTTGCCATTCTAGATATCCATCCCAGTTCTATCATGTCTCAAAATTACCAGAGTGATAAATACATGTCTGTCTTTACTGACACTCTTTCACTGTTCTTTAAATTGATATCAATGCTACTTATCAGCATAAATTCATTTTCAGTTTTGTCCAATAATTGTCATAACTGCTTCCCCATGTCTTAAACAGCATATGTTCACCACAGAAGTATCCTGCCCTGAAAACGCATCTGAAAAGGAAAATAACACTTCTACTGAAATTCTCCTGTAAGCTAGGAAAGGCCAAAAAAAAAAGTTTAGTTTCATTAACATGATGTTTCTGCATTCCTGGAGGAATAACTCCTGCTATATCTTCCTATTCCAGATTTTAGCAGAGTGTGAAAGGAGTTAGCTCTCCTGATTCACAGTGCTTTTGCTCACAAGCGTCTCCCCAACATGGCTCCCTCACACAGGATATAGCACAATACACATTCTGCAGATCAAAAGCTGATCTTGGGCACAAACCTGTTGATGTTTCCTTTCCATTTCCTCAAGTTCTGCCTCCACTTTTGTCTGTTTTTCTTTCACCTTCATTAGCTCCTCGTCCTTGGCTTGAAGTTCTTCTTCTTGACGAGTGACCTGAAGAAGAGGCTTCACCTGCAAAGATTTGAAATGAACAAGTAAGAACCTGCACCTACCTATTTACAAAAGTCAAAGAAAGTAACAGAATATAACAAACCTTCGTGAAGACTCTCCACCACTGCCAGTGCCTAAGCTTTAAATATGCAGCACAATTCCTCTGCAGGATTTTCAGTGCACTCAATTGCTGTTGTTTCTTTGCAAAGGCCCTGAAGACAGAAAGAGCAAAACATTTCATGTTAAATACAGCTGAGTATCTGTGTTTTTAATTTTTAGGTTACCCAACCCTAGAACACTTGCAGACCGTAAACAGGCTTATTTTTAAGTTTCAGTGACTACACTGATTTATAAGTACTCATTCCTTATACAAAGAGGCAGAGCAAGAGTTGGATTCACCATTTTCAAAACAATGATTACAAATGCTATTTGTTCTTACTCTTAACAGACGTTTTTCTTAAAATAAAATGAGGATGGATTAGACACTGAATTGTCCTTTAATTTCAAAAAAGCAGCTTTCCAGAGTATCTCTAAGAGTTTCCAGTAGAGCAGAAAGAAATTTTTTCGCAGCCACTAGCTGTACTGTAAAGAGTTGCACGTGTCACAAAGGGAAGATCAAGGAAAGGAGATATTGCTATGGAACGAAGGTACAAATTCTTATTATTAGGTAAAAATTCACCTATTTACCCTGAATATAACTACAGTTTATCAGGCAACATGCTTTCTTAAGAAAATCTCTCCTGAAATGGAAGTTTTAATGCATAGCTCCCTATCAAAGAGACTTAAGATGACCACAAGAAAAATCAAACCGTAAGAGCACACATACTTCCTAGCCAGGTATCCTCTACAGACTGCCTGGAAGAAGATGATAATGTCTGTGATCTTCAGATCTCGTTCTTCTTCTAGGTGTGCCAAGACACCAGCTCGGAAAAAGATCTTGCTCTGTCCAATTCTGTATAAGTTGGGGTCCAGCTCTAACGCTCTGATCTAAATGGACAGGCAAGCACATTTGTTTTTACATCGAGGATAGGACACGTTTTTGTTTCAACTTTTCAATGTTTTAACAATATATAGGTATAAACACTTACCATACGTTCACAGGCTTGCTTACCATCCATAAAACCTTTTGGAATTGCATTGGGAGTAAGGATCTCATACCTTTAAGTCAAATGAAAAAACACCTTTACATTCAACAATAAAGCTACATTATTATAAACCCATAAAGCTATAGTCATCAAGTGCCCAGCTAAGGAATTCCTCCAGAAAGTTTTTCCAGAAGTCCATTTTAGATTGGTTTCCCCTTCCCTAGTGTCTTTAGAATAAACTTGTAATATTGAAGTGGCTTGAACTTGAAGCAGTTAAAGACCTCACACACGGGTTTGGATTTTCTTCCAGGTGGGTTGGGGGAGGGAGTGGGGGTGCGGCCTGTCTTCAATTATTTAACAAGGAACTTTATCTCAAAAACTCAAAAGACTGTTCCTGCTATTACCTCTGTCTAAATTCCTGGAACACTATCCTGTTTGGAAATCCTTGTCGACAAATCCTTATTCCTTCCAAAACACCGTTGCAACGAAGCTGGTCTAAAACCAGATGTGGATCCAATTTTCCAGCCTGGACAAACAAAACAATACAGATTAAAAGACTGAAAGTCATGCTTAACGAAAAACTGTAGTTTATGTTTTTCAGGCTACCCTCTACAAAGTCAACTGTCTAAATAAGGGGATGTGTGGGGAATACTGAGAAGATATTTGATCAGTATGAAAACTTTGTGAAACCTGGCCTCTGATTTCAAAAGGAAGACACAGACAGCATGCATAACATAAAATGCATGTAAAGACTTTAATAAAGAGAAAGAATTAGAGGAGTGGTCTGTAGTACATACCCTCTTTTCATGATTTGGAATGATGCAGCGAACAAAATTGGGATTAGTGTTTCGGAGCGTTGCCATCAGCTTGGTGAGAGATTCTTTGTACAGTTGGCCAACAGTACGAAACATGCCTTTCTTGGTCTTGTACGCAGAGCCAAAAGCTGTCTCTGTTATTCCAGTGACCTGATCCAGACCCACAATACGATCCACTGGGAAGGACAAGAGAAAATAATTAAGTGGACTTTAATATTTGTCAGGTATAAAGACAGGCAGAAAGAGGAGCAATAGTGCAGCAGCAGAAGCTTTGTGGAACAAATGACAGAAGATGCCATCAGTAGGCAAGGCAGTCAGCATGTACTAGGGACACTGTGCAGAAGCAGTGGAACCAAAAGCCACAAACTTATACAGCAGAATAGTGTAGCTTTAGTAGGTACAGACTAAAATATCCAGCTCTTTACTTGCAGTTCTACATGACCAGGAAAGCCATTTTCTTTATTTTAAGTCAACTTTTAAGAGATAGAAAGTTGCCTGGAAACTGGCAATTATTTGAGTTCTTACAATGCAAAATATTTCTGGGTTGAATATTTGGAATTAGCATCTGTGCATATTTGCTTAAAATGAAGAGTCACTTATGGTAATTACATAGATTAAATCTGAGTTTCATTGCATATTCAAAAGTGTATTGAAAGCATAACTTTTTACATAAGAGTTGGAAATAGTGTTATTTCAGTGACAAGAGGGAAAAAAGTATCTGCCAGACTTCTGCTAGTCTGCTATTTTGAAGAATTCGTCAAAGTTTTATATACAACTGCAAAGACCTCCCTAGCCAAAAAGACAAGTTTCAAAACAGGAAAACTGCACACCAAAGCACTTCAAAGCTGCCATAAAACATCAGAATAGAAATTTTTCTTCCATTTTTTGAACGTTTTGGGTAAGGATCTCTATGGTTTCTTCTTCAGAAGCACAAATTAGAAATCTGACTGCCATCATTAAAACCTTTAGGCCAAAAACATGAATGCAATTTCATGTGCATGTCAACAAATATTTAAACAGCTTGCTAAAAAATAGACAGGTGGCTTAACACCTTAATAATTATAGTTGGCACTTCTTAGTATTGAGCAAATACACAACATATATTGGTTCTCCATGAAATCCAAGCTGGCCAGCCAGAAACAAGCAACTATATGTAGGCTACAATTTAAATTTTGTGAAGTTATCTTTAAATTCAGTCAAACTAAAGCAGAGGGAATTATGCTTTGCTACCAGAATTATTTTGTATATGAGAAATAAGTGACAATATTTTATTTCATACTTGTACTCAATTGGTTTTCAAAGGTCTATAAAAAAAAAAAAGGAAAATTAGAAGCAGAAAAATACAGGGCAACAAGTTTGAATCATCACTTGTAAGTCTTGCATGTAGTATAGAGCAGAGCCCAGATCCTCCACACAGTTTTGAACACAAGAATCTAAGCGGCTTATTAAGTAGAAGAATGAATAAGTAGGTGGTAAGCTGTTCATAAGATCATATCCCAAATATTTACTTTGAAGAAGAATTCAGTTCTAAACCAGAAATGGGGTAGAGATTACTGGGAATCAGTCTTACAGAGGATGAACATAACAGCTTGCAAATATTAGAAACATGCACCCACCAGACACCACTAATGACTGGACACCATTCAGCTTTTGTTTGGCCACATACTTTTTAAAATTTTGTAAATATATCTGTTAATTGTGCATCTTTTGTTTTGCTCCCCTCTGTCCAACTATAATATGGTTATTTATATTTCAACAAGGATTATTAAAGCTAAATGTAAGCCTTCCCTATAGGTTAAGAGCAGTCATTGAACACCATGACTGGACAATCATCCATCAGCTAAAGCCTCTGAACTGAAGCCCTCTAGTAATTACTTCAGGAAACACCACTAGCTTCCTCAGGTATGTGATGTATCATGAGTAGTAGAAGGTAAACCCAAGTAAAGATCAAGAGTCTAAAGGCACAACCTTCACATACACGTACTTCTAAACTTGGGGAGAGGAATACAAGAATACAATGAGGAAGAGGTGGGATAAAATATCTAAAGCGTCTTCAAAAAGACATTCCAAATAAGTGAATTTGTTGATTTCTCAATACCTCAAAAAACGTGTGCAGCTTCTACAAAGGGAAATATTAAAGTTAAGAGGTTTTTAAATAAGAGAACAATTCCAACAAGTCTGGAAGAAGTTTATTTCACTTACTACCCCCACTACAACTGCAGCACTCATTCTGATACTTAAATACATTCTTCAGCTCTCCTCCCGAAAAATACATCCACATTCTAAAACGTTCTGGAGTTTTGTCAATGTTGGACTGCAGAAAGAAGCTTGATAGTGTTACAAAGCTTACGCATTCTCTCAAATGCTTGGAGCTACCAGAATTATCACTTAAGAAGCAATTCTGCATCTCAACATGGAACTAGGAAGCAACAAACCTTTTTATCTGCAATGCTTAAATGCAATGCATAAAATATAGATGCTATATGTATGCAGCAGCAACTGAATAGGTATGCACTCAGAGACCATTTGCCTTGTGGAGGTATACCTAAGTTTAGCATGAAATGAAAAGTTCATGCAAGCCTACGAGCAAAAATGGTTTTCCTGTAGATACAACAGCCCTGCCTTTAGTAGGCCTATTGTTTTTATATCCATTCACCTGGTGGATCATGAAGACCAGTAATATTGTCATAGAAACAGGCTCTCTGAATATTCTGAATCTCTAAGGCAGAGAAACAGCAAAAACAAAGACAGAAGAGCAGATACACAAGACACTTCAGTTAGTATACAGAACAGGTTTATCAATTGCAAACAGACTTAACTGTGCTACAAAAGCAATTAGGCCACAATATATTCCATGCACATTTCAATTATCTGTGGAAGCAGGTTTTGCATATGTGGACCAAAACACTTTAGCTTCTGTGTGTGTACTCAAAAGGAAAGGAGCAGATCCCCAACCAAAAAGTTCTTTATATATTCATTAAAACTGCTCTCTGTAGCTGAACCAAGTAAGTATTCCTGAGAATAAGAGGGAAACTCAGTATTAACCTACAGCATCATCTATATCACAAGATTAATTTCCTCCTGGAATAAGAAACTACAAGATTTATATACTATGGCATGTAAATATACTCTAATTAATATACTGTGATGTTAAAAACTAGAATAGAAAAGTCCTTGTGAGTATTTATTTGGCTATTTCTGCTTCTTAGGGTACTTTGGTAAAAATGTTGATAAATACTTTAAGCTGATGTGCAGGTAGACTAGCTAAACGGCAGTGTACGGTTAAAATAGGAAAATATTGCATTTGATATTCATATGCAATATCTAAGCACTAGCATGGTTGTTAATGAATTTTATTTTAGGAGATGCAGATTTCCAGGATATGACCCACCACTGCACAAGAAACAACTGTGCTGGTGCTTACATAAGACAACATTTTATTAACAGCAAGTACCACTACAGCTGTTTACATTCAGGACTTAACTGCAGCAATTCAAACTACGAGTTTTGGACAAGATTCTACAGATGAAATTTGAGACAGGGTAACAAGTAGTAAGTCTGTATCAGTTCAAATAATGAACATGAGAAGCAGCTACTCAGAAATGGTACATGTGCAAGGGACCATAGGTGCAACCCAGCTTCCTTGTTGTACTTTTGGCGCTAAACAATAGAGAAAATGCTGTAGATATTTACAACGTAGGGGTGGAGGGTGAGGAGGGAACAGGCACAAAAAACCAAACCAACTCATCCAGCAAGGTAAAATCACTAACAACTTGTGTACTGAGAGCATGATCTCTTACCATCCTTCCAAAGCTCTGCAACAAATTTGTCAGAAGACTGGTGCAAGAGTGTAGCCACATTGTCATTCAGGGGGTCCATATTCTTCATCAACCACTCATCTGCCTTGTAGTCTACCTGTAGAGTAGCCAAGTTGCACATGATCAGGTAGACTACCAGCTTTAGTTTTAAGTTTACCAGCATAAAAAAAAAAGCTTTCAAAATACTATACTGAGGTTTTCTTCCTATTCTCTTCTTGATGTTTGCTTGCTATGAGTTTGTTTTGCCTCCTTAGAACAGTTCAAAGGACCATGAAAAGTTATTATTCTTTTGAAAGAGTAAATGGGAGTTTTCTTAAAAATTTAGCAATCTGACTTTTTGCTTGCTAATAGTTGGTATACATTTTCAGCCTAGTATTATTGCCAAAATAAGGCTTCACTGTTCACTGTGAAGATGTAAAAACAACTTCAGTACAGATCCTAATTACTTTATCTAAATTACTAGAGAATAAATTAAGGATGTGTTGCAACATGATTTTTTTTTAAATTTCACTATAGCAGTTATACTTAAACACTGTTCTAGAAACAAAACAAACAAAGCTCTTATCTTAAAGAACCAATTCTGTGGTTTGCAATTAAACTATAGCTCAGCAGTTAAAAACTCAGTGCTACCAGCATGGTTTCATCCCAACCCAAAAGAGAGCCCTAAAATTCCGTAAGTCCAACAAGACCTCTACGTAGGCCAGCATGTTTTTGCTTCAAACAGAGTTTTCTTTTTTTAAATAAGGGCTTTGGAAGGAAAGCCACATTTAAATCCTTCCAGCATCCAAAACCAAATTAGATCATCATCTCAGTACTTCTTGCAGTAAAAGCTATTTTGCAAACGATTCTAGTTTTGAAGGAAATGCACATTCTGATAGAAAATTGGAAAATGCCTTCTGTCGAGGAAGATATGCAATGCAGTGCCAGTATCCCAGAAATGCCCACTCAGTTTGGCAGAAGTAAAGCATTCTTCAGAACAATTACTTTCCAGTAGTCAGGCACCAAGTTGTTTTACTTCATTTTGATTACCTAAAGGTAACCTTTTGTTTCACAACTAATCTACTATTAACTGCAGTAACAGTGATGATTTCATTATTTTTAAGTTACTGTTTTAAATATTGATACAATAAAGTGTATAATTTCTTTATTTCCATTTTTGCTACAATTATCTACTTGGCACCACTGACATCAGAGATAGATAACAACAAGCCATTAGTACTTTAAATGAAAACTAAAGGATGGCTCTTAATCATTCACACAGTTTCTTCTAAGCATCAGGGCAAAAACTGGTACTAGGATTAAGTTTTAACTATTTATGAAATTAATTACACAGCATGGCCCTATGGAATAGACCTGGTGATCATGAAGGTTCCACAAAATGCTGACAAGAACTGCATAGTTATTTCATGGACCTGTTCACACTGCAGCTGAGCTCCGTCCCTCAATGCGAAAATAAAGATTGAACTAACAGTAAAAACAAAAAGGATATCAGCTTACCTATAAAAGGGGATATACAGAAAATCTTATGTGATCTGAGGAGATAAAAGTGAAGAGGGTACTGACACAGCCCTACTTCAAGCACTACTATCAACTTGGAAACAGAAATTTAGAAGAGATTTCTTTCAAGTCCTGAAAAAACTCACCTGTAAGACCTGACAACAAAATTAAAGGAAACTGAAATATTTATTTAATTTAATCTTAATTTATATTTTTCAGTTCTGTTTATTTGGTAACAAGAGCACTCCTGAATATGTTCAAGAAAATGAAACAAGGCCACCCTCCTGTACAAGTATTTCTAAATTTGGTAGCTATACCATGTAGTACTTTTCCCAAAGTTTTCCCAAAACCAACATTTCTAACCAAGTATTTAACCCTTACCTTCCCTGCATAGTGAATAATGCAGAAATCTGCTTTGTCCTTTAGCTGTCTTGGCTTTTGGAACTTGGAGTGGGTTCCTTGCTCTTGGACCAATTTTTCCACAAACGTCTTGTCGGTAGCTTTAGGGAACCAGCATTCTTCATCCAGTAATGCTAACACACCAGGAGGATTTGCCTGAAATCCAGTTGGATTTAATCTGTGTTAATATTTAATATATATATACACATTTTTAATTTTAATATTTAAAACACACCATTGAATGCCACAATAAGAACTTGTCTAAACTGATTCAAATTTGATTTTGATTAAAACAAGCTGTGGGGGAGTCCAGTTCAATGAACAACATTATGACCAGTTCAAACTAATTCATGCCAACGTATATTGAAGCCAGACACGAGTGACCTGATCTAGTGCTGACTAGAGCCTTGCTTTGAGCAGAGACTAGAATAGATGACCTCCAGAGTTACCTTCCAAACATTTCTGCGACACGTATGTACACAGCAGCTCATCCGCATCTCCACAGTAGTTAATGTCATGCTTTAACGTGGGCTAAACTGAAGACAATTATCCCTCCCAGCCACTCGATACTACCGTGGCAGCCACCGAGCCTCCCCTTGCCAAGCCCTGTGTTGATATCCAGTAGCAGCATCCAAAGGATTCAGCAGGCTTAACTTGAGCAGCCAGCATACTTTTATATACTCCCTCTCTTTCCGTACAATTTAAGCACTCCATTTGAAGGTCTGTTTATTCTTAAAGTGAAGTAGGGAGCAAGCAATGTCTGTATTTTGCAGCTGTAGAATTGTTTGACAGGATCATTTTCCTCAGGGAAGACAGACTGATGTACACAGGAAAGCAATGGAAAAAAGAGTTTATAATAATTTATACTTCAAAAGTTTCTAGTGAATGTGAAGTTTACAGATTTGAAGAGAGATGTTCCTATGTGCCTACTACATGGCATCACATTTACAGAACAATTATGAAGGAACTGACAGTTGCTTTTTAAAAAAAAAAAATAATCAAGTAATTTGATGCATTTTAGGATATTCACCTTAACATCTGCATACTGAAAGCATCCACACTTACCCCCTCAGGCTATTTGGCAGAGACTTTACGTTCCAAGGAGGCAGAACTTTCTAGAGTTCCACACACAAAATGCAAACCTTTGATAACTGAAATGTTTTTCTTTAGAGAAGGAAAAGGGAAATCAACAATGTGGCTCATGGGCTTTTCTGCTCTTCAGGATGCATAGCATCATTGGCAGCTTATGTGTATTCTAGAATACACACACAGAAAGGTAGGGAGTAGTAACTGCAATGCCCTAGATTTAATTTAAAAGGTCATAAAATAATTTTGACAGCATACTTCTAAGGTGTGAAGAATGATAACTTTCAGGAATGATGACCTTTGAAGCCCTCTTCAGCTTCCGTATATTGAGTAACCAGAAGAATACATTAAAAAGCACAGTGATTAAAACCACCTTTAAGATACTGCTTTCCTATTCACAAGGCAGATTTATGGGGAACTCTACCCTAAATGAAGTTTCAGAAATTTTGCTATTGATCTCAAATGAAAAAAAAGTTTACCGTAAGTCTGGAAAAGCTTTCTAACTGAGTCACCACTCTAATGCTCCTATAACAATGGCATTGTTTAATATGAAAGTGACAGGACTAGGGAAAAAAAGCAGTAAAATAGTAGCTTAAGTGTTCTACCCTAACATCAGGGCAAAATCCCATAAGGATAAATCATTTTACTAATACATGGTATTTTAGACTTTGGATTTCAGCCTTCAAGTTAATTCACTTTTTGTGACAGCTCCACAAGAAATCTCTGTACAGTTCTACAATTTGCAGGCAGTAAAAGACAAAGCCATAAATGGAACCTCTTCTCCATAGAGCATTATCCATGCACAAACTTACAGGTCTTTCAATTAAGTCAATGCAAGGCTGCAGATCCAGTCCAAAGTCAATGAAATTCCACTCTATACCCTCTCGTTGGTACTCCTCTTGCTCCAGGATAAACATTGTGTGGTTAAATAACTGTTGAAGCTTCTCATTGGTGTAGTTAATGCAGAGTTGCTCAAAGGAGTTCAACTACAAAAATAACATTAGTAAGCAAGAATAATTCAGTGACAGGATTTACCACATATCTGGAAGTCAAAAATTTGCCCTTGCAAGGAAAGTCCCCAAAACTCTGCAACATTCAAATATATTGTAAAGAAAATTGGAAAACGCATTATTCAAATCTCTTATGTTCCCTGTTACATATAATTAAATAATGTGTAGTAGGAAAAACCATCACATATAAAAGAACGATTTAGACTAAGGTATGACTTTTTGGCACTGTAATTTAGGGTTGTCAAAGCATTTGCATGCTACAAAACAAAACCCTCCTGCAGCCTTGGAACATGCATGCATTAAGTGGCTCTACACTTAGTCCTGGACGCACATTAGCAGGGAAAAGAAAAATCTGATTAGCAGTGTTTTGAAGTACCTCAAAGATTTCAAATCCAGCAATATCCAGAATTCCAATGAAAGACGCTCCCTGTCGTTTGGTCCTGTCCAAAGCTTTATTAATGCGGTGAACAAGCCAGCGGAAGAGGCGTTCATAGGTGGCCTTTGCCAAAGCTTCCACTGCAAAGTCTGCCTGAAAATCCAGACAGAAAAATTTATTTACCCTGGAGAAGTCATCAAAAGAACACAGACATGGATGTTATCACAAATAACTAAGTAACAGAAGAAGTTTAATGGAGTTAATACCACTGAGGAATGAAAACAAGCAGTAGAAATAGTATGCAGTTTGATTACTGTTACGAAAAATTTGTTTTTAAACTGTTCCATAAAAAAAACAAAAGCTCTCTGTGCATTTGATGCATACAACAATGACATTAAAGGATGAAACCAGCAGGTCAAGGAAAGGGAAAGGTTTCTTCTGTTCTACCATTGATTTTTACCACATAAGAACATTTAATAAAGATAGTAAGCTTAAACAAAGTCAGTGGCAGTATACACTTAATTCCAATTTTCTTTATTAAGAGCTATTCAGGATGAGGTACAGTTTCACTTCACCTTTAAAGCACCAAAACTTACTTGTTCTTTGGTCTGGGCTTTCTGAACATAGTCTCTGCCAACTTTGATGCGCGGTGTCAGTATGGCCCGGGTGAACTCCATTACGTTCATTCCCAGTAGATGGCAGAGTTTCTGTGCGACTGGAGATCAAAGTAATAAATGAAAGCATTTAAATCCTCCACAGCAGCTAGCAGCATCGGTGAATGACATCAGCTACTGACAAAGGGTGTCATATGCCAGCTTAAAAATTGAACTGCCATTCGGAACAGCAGTCAGGGAGATGCACTGCTGTCCTGTGGACAGACCTACCCTACCACACAGCCTGCGTCTGCAGGCTTCCATCTCAAAGACTGATGGAAGTCTCTACAGAAGTACACCACTGAATTTCCTTAGGGAAGTGCAAAACCCACTAGATTTCATGAAATTGCAGGGAAGTCATGTAACAGCCCATAGCCCACATACAAGCGTTCATTTTGTTACTTTAATAGGCAACATTCATTTTCTCCTCTCCAGAAAAAAAACCACAGTATGAGGAGCACATCAACTCCATCATACTAAAGGTTGCTTAAAAACTGTTTCAATTTAGGCAGGTGTGCCAGCGTAATGCTTCTATTACAGACTATATCAAAATACGTTGTTTAAATTATTTAAAACATGGGTTTGCAATATTTTATATAGAACAACAACGCAAGCAGTAGTGCACTTTCTTTAGACAGCATGAACTCTCCTGGTGTTATGTTCACTATTTAAAATAACGCATTACCCACACCATCGTTACATATTCTTGCTGCATCAATCCCTTTTTCTAAATAAATTTTCCAGTAGGTTAGGTGTTTATGATTCCATACTTCTAAAAATGAAAGTGACGTTAAAGGTATTTTTAGGTCCGGGTAAGTGTTGCCCTTTAGCAGGAAGCCCTCCACACTTACCCAGTAAGTACTTCAACCCCTTATCTTTGTAATCTGACAGCTCATTGTTTTACTGTCAAAATGAAAAGAGCTATTTTTACAAATCAGCATTGGAAAATAGATTTTTAATACCAATATATATGAGCTTCCTCTGCTTTTTTTTTTTTTTTGCTGGTATTACAAACACTACTACTTGCTCTTAATGTTGAGATTCTCTGTCTGGCCATATATTCATTAGAAGGGTACATGAATCAACACACAACTTAATCAGTGAAATTAGGGTAGCATCACAAATTGAACACTCCTTTCACTTCAGCTACATACAGGAGCATTTCTGTGCTTTGAGTATAAAAATGCACATCAGAAACTTATAACCTTAGGTGTGAAGTAGCAAGTGCTGTCAGGATCCTTAAAAAAAAAAAAACAACAAGAACTTGAAAATATTAAGTAGCCATGAGCATCAGCTTGGTACTGTGGCATAATGGATACTATGTAAAGGATATTACAGTTTTTAAGGAAGGAGGGATTTTTTTCCCCCCACGCAGTACTCCAAACACTACACTCAGCTCCTCTTTCATGAACCTGTGACATGGAATTTATTGTCCCTACCTTTCCAGTTTGTAATAAGCCATAGCTTAGGTAACAATAATAACAATAAACCATAGCAGAGGTAATACTAAAAATCACATCTGATTCAGACACTGAAGGAGGCTGCAGCCAGCATTTCAGAGGTTTGACTGAAGGAAACGAAATCATTTTCAAGTCAAAGCTTTATCACTTCTAAGGGCAGGATTGGTTCACATTATTTCAGCTTGATTAATCTTGCACTTTAAAAAAAAAAAAAAAAAAAAACTGTAATTCATCTTGTTTGTTTATAACTGAGGAAGGTCCATTTAAAAGGTACGACTGTAGAATGCCCTGACTATCCTGACTTGTGTTTCATTACTATTGGGTTTTGGATATACAATTCTGAATTATTATAAAGCAAAAGATACTGAAGAGCTCGTATCATAGTTGAAGCATGAACTTTATAAGGTTGCTTGTGAACCTCTGCCCTTTCAGCAGAAAGGCTTCTTCCAAATCTGGTAAGCATGAAATGGTCCTCGAAATACAGCTTCTCGTTCCTCTTCATCCACAAAGGCTATATGGCTTTCCTGCTATCTATTGTATCTGTACTTGAAACCAGTATTTGTTTATCTATATTTATTATCTATAGGGTAGAATTTGCTTTCCATCCATGTAGATGCGGCACTTAGGGACATGGTTTAGTGGGCATGGTGGTGTTGGGTCGACGGTTGGACTCGATGATCTTAGAGGTCTTTTCCAACCTTAATGATTCTATGATTCTATTCTTTGAATAGGTTCACATCTCCACTACCCACACAAATTACTTCCCATCTATGGAGACACTAACCCGACCTATTTCAGACACACGCCTCTAAATGAGATGAATCGCTGTCAAGACACACTTATTTCCCTGGAGGACACTAGGGAAACCCATTACAGTGAGATGTGACAATACAGATAACAAGAAGGAAGAGATCAGTTTCACTCAGTGTCTTCAGAAAGATACAAAGACCATACAACCAGATAAAGTAAATTTTAAATACAATAGAACAGAAACATGCTTTAACTGTGATCCGAGCTTATCAGCATCTTTGCTTTGTAATTCAGAATTTTGTATCCATTATTATAAATATCCAATAGTATCAATATATTTATATCCAATATTATAATTCAGAATTTATGTCCAAAAAACAATGGTAATACAGAAGTCAAGATAGTGAGGAAACTAAGAAGTATCTGTATCTTTCTACGTCACACCTTCTAAATGGACAATGACTCAGTTGAGTTGTCTAAGCTGGCACTAAAAGCCCAAAAAACTAATCCCTCACCCAACTTTCTTTTTCTCACTGCAAAACTCAAAGTGCCAACTGCCAGCCAAATATTGAGTCAATGACTATTGAACTTTAATCCACACCTGCTTGCTGGAGCACTTTGGGCAGCAGGCCACCGCCCTGAGAAATTACAAAAATTTTGGACATTGCAAGCAACCTACACACACAACAATTTAGGACAATTATGAAACGAGTCGCAGACAAGAATTTGAGTTGTGTATGTGCAGCAGGTCCTGTGAATGATGGTTCTTACTGCTCTTTCCACTGATGTCAATTCTCAAAGCTGACTTTCCATGAGAGCATTTAAAGGGCTGGTACTGAAGTACTAAATTAAAAATCAGAGATTTGCTTCAGCAGCTATCTTTTTTTGTAAAGAAATACACTCCTCAAATTGCTGATTGCATTGCAGGTACTAACTGATAAATTAAATCTTAGTCACACTGCCATGCCACTTCAGAAATCAGATTTTTCTAATTACAGCATTCTTATGTTCAGCCATTTCACTATGGAAGTTGCGCTTGGCTCCAGGGCTCTTATCAATGGCAAGAAAACTGCTGTCAAGAACCAAAGAAAACAAACTGATTTAAGTATGCACTTTTTCCTAGTGCTTAAGTCTTTGTAGATAGCAATAAACAAGACTACAGCTGAAATACTTGTTCAAAGTTTAGAGCAATGCAAACAACATAAATTCTGTTGATGGATACTTAAATTTGTCTGCATTACAAGAATGGAAGAGGAGAGTTTTAATAATTGCCCATTGGCTACTACCACAACAGTCATGGCCTCTTTTTGGCACAGAACGCTATCAAGGAAGCTCAGAAGACTGCTGCACTTTTAAAGATACGCACAAAACAAATGGCAGGACGAAAACAACAGCGCAAGTTAAAGGAAGCCATACAAACGTGATCAACTTACCAGTATTCTCTGGCATAGAAGCTTGATCAGTATTTCTCTCCTTCTTAAAGGAAATATTTCCAAATTGTAGCACTGAAGACACCACTTTCAGCATTGCTGTGTTACCAAAAGACATATGCAACAGTTTAATTGAAGAGGCCTCAGCTTAACAAATTTTTCTTCCGTCACTTTCCTTCCAAATTCAAAGTATGAGTTCAGAAAGGAAATAAAGTTTGTACTGCACTTTTTGGGCAAATGGCTTTAATTCAACTCTAGCTCATGTTAAGCAAACATTTGCTGCCGGCTGTCAAGACACTGAAGCAACATTAAATTTGGTGACATTAAATTAGCAAGTATGTGTGTGTGTGTGCAAGAGAAAAAAGTACACTTTAAAAATCCAAAAGGCTCAATAACTTACACAAAATCTCATCATGCGAAAATCCCATGATATGCATGGCTTCCATAGTCTCCTGAAAGTTATCCTTGTCTTGTTGCCCAGGAATGGGGATGTAGCCATTAGATAAAAATCTGTAATTGTTAAATCCTTCAAGCAGCAAGTCAGCTGTATTGGGGGGAAGGAGAAGAGACAAAAATAAGCTAAAGAAATGCTGTTCACACCCACCTGTACTCTGTTCTCACTAAATGCACAAACTATGCTTTACGAAATCAGTTCCTCAAATATGGCTACAAGCCATTACACCAGCTTCTGAAACTCTAAAAATATGAGTGTACCTTAGAAGCTGAAGCCAGATTCCCAGTATCTCTATCTGTAGCAACCTACATTAGCTCTTTAATGCACTAAGCCTGTAAACAGAACATTACCCGACTCAGATCTACCAGAATCTCAAATCCCTACTTGGAATATCCTGAAAGTAGTACCTCTATTGAAAGGTAACAGACACAAGCAGAAATGGAGTTTATTATAATATGGTGATTATCACATCAAGGACGCTAAACACCGGTTTATCTAATACAGGAGAAGAAAGAGTGAATCAATTCTCTGAAGTCTGTACCTTCATATAGTTTCACTTATCACAACCTAACAGAAATTCTCAGTTACCAAGGGAAAAAAAGAGAGTAGAAGATAAGCAACATAGCACTGCAGTGGCTGAAGAACGCTGCAGGGTTTCCCTATGTTTTGGTAAAATGGCTGCTTTTCTACCCAGTTTGAAGGCATGGTCCAGAATAGATATGGCTGTCACTGCTGACCAGGTTCATTATTTATCAGCTGGGAGCACTGCAGTTTCAATCCAGTGATTCCCAGTCAGAGGTTGCCCAAACTGGACTCTGTCATGTAGGAGCCGTTTGCTTGAAATGCAACAGTTGCTTGACAGCATACTTGATAAAACACAGAAGTTATTTCAAAACAAAGCCACCCGGCTTTTCATTCTTCTTTTAAAACTCACTGTTTCAAGACCAAAGAACAGTTCAAACACGACTGTGTTAACACCGAAATAACAAATGTGGCACACAGAAGTAACAGGATTACAAAACGAGATTCTCAACTTACACTTCAGGTGTTCTCCTGCTCCAGCTAGTAGTTGATAGAAGATATGAAATGTCCGCTCATCTTTAGCCTGACGAACAGCGCGAGACTTTTCCAACAAGTCTGATTATAACTAGTCAAGGATCTTCTACAATTTTTTGGTTTAAAAACATCCAATGCAAACAAAACTTTCAAAGCAGGCTATATAATTACTTTAAGACCAAACAGAACTTTAATAGCACTGACAGGACTATGTCTAATATGAACTTTCAGTAACTTCAACTAGCAGATTTCAAATTCAGACTGGTAGAAGCCCACATTTAATTTCAGCAAACTCATTTCTTGGATGTTGACTGCATTTCCCTGCTACAGGCAGCTGACAATTGTCTGTAATGGATCAGCTGAAGTCTAAGCCAGAGGGGGAGCTGGCCGTTCTTTTTCAATCACTTCTTCTATTAAGGTCATAGCTGAACTCTTAATACCAAAAACCCAGCAGCTGCTGAACTCAAAAGTACTTTATCTGACATGCATTTGTCATTTCTTTCAAGCATTGCATTTTTACATACAATCTGCACTGCCATTAAATAGCTCCCAAATTCAATTTGTGCAGCAGATAAATAACATTGCAGCTTATGCTAAGTTTTTATTTCTTGATATTACATATTGCAAAACAAACATGGGACAGGGATTTGAAATGACACAGGTTACGAGCAAGGATGAGTTCTTGTGATGAAGAAAAAAATTCCCTAAGAGTTAAGTCCTCCTGTTTTCACAAAGCTTTAGGCAAAACAATTCATCTGAACTTTCATAGAAGCAAAAACTGCCTTCATTCCTATGCTAAATGAAAAAAATCATTTATCATTAAAGCATATTTTGAATAACTATAGGTCTTTCCCAGCCTTATTGGGAGATTATATTTTGTGACAGTTCCAAACATTCAATGCACTTAAAATTAAGCAGTTTAACTCATAGCAACAGAATGAAAGCTTAACTACAGCATTGTTTATGATTAATACTCACATGATATTGTTTACTAAGACTTCCGATTTCATAATTTTATGACCACCCTATTGCTATTCCCCCAGAAAACAGGCTAAACAAACTAAAAAAAAAAATTACACACAGATTATTTTTAGTATAAAGAAAACAACTTTAGAGAAGGGCTTTCAGTGCAAGTATTTTTACTTGTTCTTACACAATCATAAATAAAAGTGAACCTTAAAGCTAAAACTGAATTAGGCTTCAGTATTAATTGCTAGTAGGTCTCGTGTTATTGAACCTACACTGGTATCTAGAAGACCTAAAAAACCAGAAGGTGTCCCAACACTTGCAGCTCTATCACTTTATAAAGAGCATCACCTCCTTCCAGGCAGAGAGCTGCTTCTGCAAAACCAAGTTTTTGACAAAAAAGAGAGGGCAAAATGGTTTCTCTATTTAATATACCCTGGTTTTAAGGCTAGTCCGAAAATCCATCAGATTTCAGAGTGCTAAGTTTTGGAGCATCCGATTTCTAAGCGTGAGTAAGCACGCTGACTTTGTGATATTTGATCGGCTATTTTGAAACAAAGGAAGAGATGGATGTTGTCAAAGGAATGTAGAAATGTGGTAACCTTTCACTGCATTCAAATGAATTCTAGGGTTAAAAGCAAAACAATTGGGAAACTTGCATTTTACAATGATGTGGCATGAAGTAGGATACATGTCTCAATGTTGGCCCCAACAATATAACCAGTAACATCAAAGTTAATCCTAATGAACTTGCCCTGCAAAGGAAAGATTTTTGTGTAATTACTAACTTTTTTTATTAAGACAACAATGCTGTCTATATAAAAACATAATCCTACTTGCACTCATATAACACGCATTTCACACAAGTTCAAATGAAATCTTTTCCCTTCAATGTGCTCAGCCATCATTTCAACGGAACATGTTATGCTGCACACAAACACTTTCTAAAGATTAAAGAACTAGTATTCTAGATATGTTTGCAATCCAGACTTATGAAAAACTTTTCCGAAAGTGAAGCTCAATTTCTCGCATAGACAAAACATGCTGTCTAAGGTTGAAAGCAACGATTAAAGAACTAGTATTCTAGATATGTTTCCAATCCAGACTTATGAAAAACTTTTCTGAAAGTGAAGCTCAATTTCTCACATAGACAAAACATGCTGTCTAAGGCTGAAAGCAATGCTGAGATTTTAAGCGCACATATTTCTACAGCAAACTTATTGGTGCCTAAAGGTGCTTTATCTGCAGCAATCCTGAATCTCAGTGTGCTGCCCAGCCCAGACGATCACACTTCTACTTCCATTTCCAAAACCAGGATGGCTGCATGGCCTCTTTTTTCTAGCAGTTGGTAAAGAAAGGACTAAGAGAGAGACAATATACCCATTTCTTCCACATACATCTCCTTTTCTCCACAAAGGACCAAATAAAGAGCACACTTCCCACATGTAGAGCAGCTCTTGAAAAGAAAGCGGTTGCAAGTGGGTATATTATACCAGTTTTAAGCCACATCAGTTCCCCAATCTGTCACTTGGCTACGAACACTCCCAACAGGACAACAGGCTCCAGCTTGGAGTTGGACCACTTTTAACAGCACCATTACCGTATTTCAAGTTTGCACTCATGAAACTGTTAGGTATTCCCCTGGTTGCAAACATGTGAAGAAACCAGTGGGAATACCCAGTGACTACACTAGGCTCTCCATTTTCATTGCACCCAATTTCTAGTCTTCTATCCATATATGAACAGGTTTTGGAGATCAGGGAGCATCACAACAGTTTGCTAACAACTGTCTAAACGCTTCTTTTGATGGTACCTGCACAAAGCCACCTACTATCATCTTTTGCGGACACCTTCTGAAAGCACTCTTACAATCAGTATCCAAATCCTCACTTATCTCAAGTCTGACTGATTAGTGCTATTAGTATGTTAAAGTGAATTCCTGTTTGGCAGATCCATTCAGCTCAGGGAGTGTACTATTCATGTTCATATTAAATATTCTACTCTACAAGCCTGTAGAATATATGTATTCTAACAACGGCCCGGCCTAGTAAGTGTAAATTGAGGGTATATTGCCATGCTGCAGACTTATGCCTGAACAAGTTGCTGTATCATTTGAGCTATTGCAACTTCTTACGAGAACACCCTACCCTTCTCAACTTCCCTGATAAAGCCCATTCATGTCAAAGATTTGTGTGCAAAAGAGTGACCAAGTTTCCCTCCCCAACTACACCAGTGTATCCAGAGAAAAGGTAAAACCTTCCTACCAGCCTTATCTTGACTTAGTCTCAGAGCAAAGCAACTGCTCAATGACTGTGGTTGTACCTCTTCAACACAAAGTGATTTTTTCAAGTTTCAAGAAAACTGGTGGAATACTTTAGATTAGCTTCAGTGGTTACTCCCTACTGCTTAATCTGCAGTTTGGCTGGAAAGCCAGTGGCACTAAAATGACCATGCCCAGGAACAAGGCTTGTTTTCAAGCATGCCCTGTCAGGTACAAGCACTTGAACTCAGATTTCCAAGTATGAAGAAACAGAACACTAAGCTCAGCTTGTAACTGAAGCATTTATACTTTTTGCTCAGTAACAATTCCAGAAAGCTATATTTATAACTGTCATAAAGAACGAACTGACATTTTACTGAAATTCAGCCAATAGACTAGATATATAATGCATGTGTCAGCGCTAGCATGTCAAGAATGGCAGATGACAGCTTTTTACCCAGAACAGGTACCACAGAGACTTCTTAGAATGACATGGCTTGAATTTGCCATGTTACATGTGAAAACAAACATGAAGCATTACATAAGGTCTAGTCAGTGGCTTTTTCTGATATAATTCAGAACCACTTTACTGTTTCACCCTTAAAAGTTATCTAATTTCTGCTGTCAAGTTACCAGTTCCATGAACAAAAATAAATGAGAGGAAATGCAGTCATTAAACGAGCTGACACATCAGAAGAGGTCACTTATCTAGTTGATCTTCTTAAAAAGCAAAATATTAATACATTCTTTTAGCTAGCACTGGCAAATCTTGCTATGAAATCTTTAATTTGTTTGTTAGACACTGTAGTGGTGGTCATCTAACAACTGAATTCTGTTTACACTATCATTATAGCACTAAGTATATGGCTTTGTAAAAACCACATCAGAAGGAAGCATTTGGTTCTGCAATATGAACCCAGCAAGCCCACTCTCCTGTGCACTGCAAGCTAGAGACTTTACTTCCCAAAACACAAGAGAACACTGCCTTTGGTAGGGGGAAAAAAAAAAGAAAAAAAAATTGATTTGACACTAGCCTTATTTCAGTCCTATCTGGTATTATCAACAAGTAGGGAACAGGCTGGCATCCTTTTGCTGCACGGTGAAGACTGTCAAGCCTGTATGGGCTGAACAACAGCACTTCTCACTTTGTGGGAGGATATATATTTTTTAAGTCAGGTTTTAAAATGGTTGTTACTAAAGATTATTTTTTTCTGCATGAGATGACGCCATCTGGAGTGCATTATACTTGCTCCTTTATAAAAATAGAGCTGGAGCCATCTGAGTGATTATGTTCATGATGGCAATGCAGACTTCAATATAATACAAACCAGATGCTAACAACTTTAAGGAAAAAAGGATCCTCATTAAATTAGTATAATCTTTGATGGATTCAAGACGTGTAACAACGTAGAATTATTGCACAGTGAAACCCGTTGATACTATAAATCCTATACCTAACATATGTAAGCATCAAGCAATATTGTAAATAATGTGGCTATAAAATTATCAAAGTTGAATTTCTACAGTACTCTGCTCTCCCTTCTTGATTGAAAAGGCTAAGGGATTTAGTCATACAGTTCTCCAGAGTCCTTATCACTGGAGCCGAGTTCATACACTGTAAATCCAGCAACTGTTGAAACATTAAAGCAGCCAAGAAATCTTTCATTTGTTCTGTAAATTTTAGTTTTGTTCTCGTAAGAAGAAAGATTTAATACCTCCTATACAGTTTTAAAGTTGTACTAAAAACATCTTTCCCCTGAAATAGGAGATGGCTTTTTTTTTTTCCTTCAATGGAATGGAAGTTTTAAGAAGTGGTAAATAGCTGTTCACCCTGAGTTCCACCACTATTTTTAAAACAATGGAACACATCAGAAGTGGTTATCTGCCACCAAAACAGTATGTGAACAGAAGGCACTGACCCAACAAAAACATGAACCAGCTACAAGAATGACCAACACCTTGAATAAGTCATACTGTCTTTTTGACTTTCCTTCATTAAATTAGTCAAACAGAAGGGCATGGAAATTTAGAGAGGTTTTTACGTGCAAGTTTTGTGTTTTTTTAAAAATTGAGGATGTTCTCTCTAAACCAATCAATTGATAAAGTCATAGCTATTGACAAGGCAGCTACATATTTAGCCAAATTCCCTGTTGATGCCATACTCCTTCATGCTTTATAGTAGTTCAGCAGTAAGTTATGCATGCAAGCCACAGTTTAGCTTTACAGCTAGTTATATTTGTTATACTATGAACACTACTGTCAATTCAAGGATGGCTGAAGTTAGAAACCGGATAAAATCAAAGCAAGTTTTGCCGAGAGCCAGTGAGGATGCATCTTCAGTGACCCCAACACAATACACAAAGCATTGTAAGAGAACCTGAATTCATGGAGAAAAGAGAACAAAGAAAGCTTCTGATACTAATCAGATAAATTCCTAAAAAGGGAATTTCTCCATAAACAGTAATCCAGATTTACAGACTCTAAAGAGAAAAGGAAGAACTCACAAAACGGGAGGAGTTGTCATTTTTCACTGTCTTTGCATTCCCGAAGGATTCCAGAATGGGATTCGCCTGAAGAAGCTGACGCTCCAGCTCCCCCTAAAAACCACACAAACAGAAAAATAAACAGACATAAGCACAGTGCACAGGCGATTAAGGGTTCCTACATTCTGCTTCTTCCCGACAGTCATTTTACCCAGGTTGTGGCAGTGATACCACCTTCAGAAGGGGGTTATCATTTTTCCCCTCACTTCTAAATCCACTGATAGTCTCCTCCATCCAGTGAAGAATGTGTTTTGATGTTTGTTTTGTTGTTTTTGTTGTTTGTTTGTTTGTTTTTTAAACACACACACATTACACACACAAACAGAGCAGTGACCGGATAAGACTTAATGGATGTTGAAAATCATTGACATGGAAAAGAAAATTCACGTTCAGGGCTAATGTAATTAGGCACAGACTTTGAGTGATTAAGAGGAAAAATTAATTTAACTGTTTCAAGATTTTAGCGCAAGGTTATTCTTAAACTTCCTGTTTAGTGATTTGACAATATAGCTACTTTGGAATACCTATTTTTAAACTTACTTTCAAATCAGTGAAATACTCACTTTGAATCAGCCAGACATTCATATCATTGCAACATCTCTGACCTGAATGCACCTGAGAAGCATGCCAGAACGGCAACTGAGCAGCACCAGATACAAAGATTATTTTCAAATTGCTCAATTCAGCCAACACTGCTCAGTATGCTTAATACATTTTTTTAAACGTTTCTTTAAGTTCAAGCCAATGGATGTAGAAATCAAAGTACTTATCTTAAGGAAATTGCACAACAGCTTTTACAATTTCTGTCCATGAGGAGGTCTAGTAACAAAAGAAGTCTGTGCTGCTTCCATGAGCCCAGGAGGCATGTATGTACATAGGAAAATATGATATTGTCTTCCTGTTCTGAAGGATGGTTTAAAAAAAAAAAAAAAGAAAGTGAAGCTGTCTGGAATGTAGTCTCAAAAACTGATGTTTGTGTTCATAAACCTGCTTTTTCCAATTATTTATAGCATAGATGAATAAAGGCCCCAGACTGAGCATCAAAGAATGGGAAACATCTCTTAAGGCTTCCACATGAGGTCAATTCTTACATGGGAATTTTTAAAATTCACTAGTTAACACCTAAAAGAGGCTTTATTTGTATATCTACATATGTTTCGAGTCCTTCTGGAAACTAATGGCTGCTTGTTCTTTAATGTGACCTCAAGTTATCTGCTCAAAACTTGTTTACTTCCAAATATTTTCCCTTTGGGACTACATAGTCTCTGAATTCTGAAGTAACTAAAGAAGAAATAAATGTGTGAGTGTTAGCCCAGAGCACACTAAACACTACTAGGGCCACGGTGCCTAGGCTCTGTATGTTAGGTCTGCCAACATTAGAGTTCTCAGGAGCACTTTTAAATTGACAAAAAAAATCCACAATTGGAGAAAAAACTAGATCCCTGTTATAACCACTATATGCACGTTTGCAATTTATATTCTAAAAGTTTCCTATGTAAATGCATCAGATAGAGGGAAAGCATTTGCTCATACCATTCCTCCCATTTCCCTTTCCCAACCATGCTGTCAGCGCCTGCTAAGACACCAAGTATAAAAATGAGAAGCTTGCTTACCATGCTGTACACTGCTTGAAATAAACCACATTACGCATATTAAACGCAGCAAGCATGTCGCAGCTTACATTTCAAATTCTAGCTATTCTGGAAAAGAAAGCACACTGACTTCAAAATCTGACTCCCCCACAGAACATCACTGCGCCACTTGAAAGCTTCTCACTGCAGGCACGCTTCGTCCATGCTTTAAAGTGCTTCCGTGTACCACAACCTTAATTTGGTTTTGCGCAGAGGAACTTCTGCAATGCATCATAAAATAATTTTACTCAAATTCTCCAACTGAATGCAAAAAGTTCGTATAGCTCATTTTTACAACCATCTCTGAGGATTTGAAGAAAACATTCAGCTGGGTCCTCAGATGTGGGTGAAAACCATGAGAACGAACAGAGCGATCACAGCCTAGCCAGCCTCTGTGGTTTGCACGTGCAAGTAGACTTGTCGTAGCCATCACTAAGAAACAGCAAACCTCTCACACTGTGTTAAACGGCTTCTGATTTAGTAGTTTTCATTTTTAGATGGACTGCTTCACAGCCAAAAAACAACCCTCTTTTTAGAGGCGTTCGGTGTTTTGGAAAGAGTGTAAATTTGGCCTATAGGCTTATCTCCCGCATAGGCATCTAAACAGCACTTGGAAAAAGCAGTATCGCAGTATTGTGGAAAAAGTGAAGTCATGCAATATTTCATGCAGGGCAACATTAAGATAAGGACAGGTTATTGTCTCAGTTTCAGAAAAACCAGCATCCCAGTGATTCAGTTCGTTGTGAAGCCTGGGTGAGGCAGGGAGAACTACATGCTACTCACATACAACAGGGATCCACTCTGTAGTTCAAAATGACATTGAAACAGAAATGTTAATGATTATGGTTTATGCAATATCAACACTTCTGGATTAGCATGTTTCCACTGATACATTTAAAATGTTTGCCAACAAACGGTTTATTTCAACCCTGACATGCTAACTCTAAGCAAAAGGAGGGTTAAACTAAACACTGCTCTGTCTATTTTTGGAACAGAGAAATATTTCGGTAAAAACCATTCGAATTGACTGAAGTTTGCAAGGAGGGAGGATTAGGTTAAATACTAAGAATGTCTGTAACTTCTGAAAATGAGACCGTGGGCTCAGACGCATGATTGAGTTACAGAGGTTTAACAAGTTACCACACAATGAATAGCAAAGGCATCACAGCTGTCCATGTGATTTCTTTTTGCTTCCAGTATACCAGACCTAACTTGAAGTTTCTTTTATTATTTTCCTTTCCACTACAGTTTAAGTTGCACTACAGTCAGCTTTCAGAAAAATGTAGGGGGAAAGAATACAATCAGCTAATCTAACTCATGGTAGCTGCTTCAGTTGCCAAGCCTTGGTTACACCATACGGAGCTGTTGTAAAGCTTTATTTAAAAGCTCCTGCCCATGACAAAAAGGCATCACTTACCATCTCAGGTTAGAGAGTGGAGCATTTATCTTGCATGACATGTGGCAGCAATTGTTTATCTGTTTCCACAGTCCTACCCTCAACTTCCACCTAACCCTCCTCTTTATGCCCCTTCACAAGTACACTCCATAGCACTGGGAGCACTGCAAGTCCTACTCTCGTACAAGAAGGTGGTCTAGAACAGACTGACTACTGCTGCCCACGGGAGGAGAGGGATTAGGGGAGCAGGAAACGGGCAGCGTTATCTGCATGGCGGCTCCAGCCAACCTGAGGAATAAGCACAGCTGAAGCTCAAACATTAATTCAGGCAGCAACACTGAACAGATACCACATTGCTCACACCACTTATCCTAGGAAGCCAGGGGAAAAAACTTGATTTCAGAAGACAATTGGTTATGCCAAGCCTTTTACACTTGAGATCAAAGTCTTTATCAGGTTATCTGAGAAGCTATAAAAATATTCAGATAAAATGGTATGTTAATCAAAAGAATTTTGTAGCTTCCATTAATCTCTTTTATTTAGTACTTTGTTTAATATTTTAAAAAGTGTTCTGCACTCTCTCAGCAGCACATTAACCAAGTATATGCACAGCATATTGGACAAGGTCAGCTAGAGAGAGGGTGAACCTTTTGCTTCAGGACAGAGTAGCACCACTTTAGTGCCAAGAAGTGCTTTGCAATGCTGAGGAACTTGTAAGCTGTTCACTAGTCCGCTCTCTCAAAGCCAGTTAAATGTTAACAAAGTTTACTATTAGCTGTATACCTCTACAAGATGTCCCACACGTTACAAATACAAATTGACAGAAAATAGAAGAATACGTATCAGTTTGCCTACATAACTTTAAAAGCATAAAGAAAAACACTTGCCTGATGTTTCACGGGTTTAGGTGATTCGGGCTGTTCATTGCAAACAAACAAATGCATATGTTAGCAAGCAAGCATTCCAGCTGCAAGTTACATCCCAAATTATTAATGTCAGTAGGTTTAGTTTAACTACATACTCACTTCATAGAGACTGTTTAAATGCATTATTTGCTTGTCATTGCATGCGCAAAATACTAAAATCTGTGTTTATGCAAAGGACTAATTCCAAATAAAACACAAGATGACAGATGGACCTTGAGCAGCAAGGAAAAAGGGCAATAGTTTAATTAGTTGTGCACTGCTTGCCACAGTTTTGCCAAACAACAACAAAAAATAAACCCACAACACCAAGTAACTTTCTCTACAGCCTTAGTCACTGCAAGGTGGTTTTGTATGGATAAGATGATCATTATTCTTCAAAAATCAAAAAGGTTATGAAAGAACCTAGAGGAAAGCAATACTTAAGGAGTCTGGGGTTTTGTTTTTGCACTGTACTTCAAGTATTTAAGAAATGCAAACCTACAATCAAGACAAAAGCTTTGTTTCTTTCAAGAATGACTGTCCACATGAGAAGCAGCAAAATCTTAAGAAACAGTAAGACCTTCAAATTTTGCCAGGAAGAACGGTAAACGTAACATGAATGTAATAAAGTAAAATAAAAATCCCTCTAAATTCAAATTTACACAGTTTCTGCAGAAATGCAGAAAATTTTTATTCCATTATTATTTCCTTGGCTCAGTCTGCAAGTTTAATAATCTTGAGCTTCACATCAGAGAGCCTAGGGGGAAAATATTGCGGTGAAACACACACCAAGAAATTTTCATACCAAGCCAGAAGCACACTTCCTCCATTTATGTCTATTATTTTAAACAACTAGCACTATTTTAGTGCAGAATAACGGATTTTGACAGAGGTCTGTAAAGCAGCTGGCAAAGGTTTGGCTTATTCAGCTAAGCGATGTGAATTTTGCAAAGCTCTATCACACCTGCTCGGAAAACAACTCAGGCATCTAAAAAAAAGGTTAAATGTTTCAATACGAAGCTACTACTCCCGTAATCACTGGAGAGGGATAGGTACACCTAGGAACCCAAGAGGCATTTTGTTTGCTTATCTTCAGACAAGATGAACCACTCTCTCGGGATGTCCATCTCTGTCCTCACTAGAAACAGAACTGAGCATCATCAGACACATTTAACTTCTCTGTGTTTAAATTAGGGCAGTTAAAGCTCTCCTGGGAAATCCTCACTAAGGGGAGTTTCAGTCTGAGCGAGTCTACCCAAGATCCTGTACTTCAAAACCAATTATATTTCTTTTGAAATTAATAAAACAAATTAAGCAATTTAGCATTTCAGCTACAAAGGCAAATGCAGTCACTGAAAGCAATCACTAACCTGAAAGTACCAGTAATTATTTCTGAAGCTTAAAGCGGCATCACCGTGAAAGCTGGATTTTAGTGAAAGCAGAGGGCATTTGGGGAGGGAAGGCTTTGGGGAGAGGGGAAATGAACAGAAGTCTAATTCCGTTCACCTGAACCAGAGGTACATAGTACCAGGATGACTGGAAGTGGAGACAGCAGTGGTGGATGGATGCAGTTATTTATAGAACTTAACTACTTCACATATTACCGTGATTGAAAACATCTGCTGATTTCATGTGTTTGACCATGAATAGGGTCCAGGTATGTCCATAGTCTACAAGTACAGCTGAGAGTATCCCCCCAACCTCACGCAGCCCGTAGAACATGCAAGTTCATGGCAGTCTCTGGGCAGTAGTGACAACCAGCACTTTTCCTTCTTTTGGAAAGCCATGTATGCAATTTTTTTTTTTAAATTATGTCTATATTTTGCACCGACTTCTCTCCCCATCAAAAACCACGAAGTTTTTAAACTAAAGCAGAATCCAAGAGTCAGAATTAAGACTCACTACTTCACCATATTAAAGCAGCTTTAACACACGCATTAACACCACAATTTCATTCTTTTCTCTCTTTCTCATCTCACTTAGTGCATATGGGAGTGATGAGCCACAAAGCTAAGCAGTTTAGAAGTCTCATTTTCTTCCCTATCTTCCTTGCTTAACCTGTCCAAAACGCTCTCTAGACACATCAGCCTCCTCCCCACACTCATCAGTTACCTGTCCTTGTTCTCTTCCTCTCCTTTTATTTTAAATATCCTTTTCTCCACACCTCCTGAGCCTACAGAAGAATAATTGAGAGCGAAGGTGAGAGAGTCTCCTGTGTGTGACCTAGGAGCATGGGTAGCTGACCAGACCAACAGATACTAGTGTGGGTCACCTTTGGTCTGAGATGCCCGAGCTAAAGCACAGTGGTTGCCTTTATAAAGCTGGTCCATGCGTGGCACAGTTAACAACTGAATAAACCACAATATGCTTGGTGCAGGCAAAATATTCGGATTTACTGGCAAAGTTTTTAATGCTACCAGCCCACCCCCCCCAAATTCTTTAGAGCTCAAATTTGTTGGATGTGAAGCTGAAGTTCTCAGTTATTTACAACTAATACCTTCCATCTTCTCTCCCTTGCTACACGCCGACTAGGCCTGTGCATGTGTCAGTTCTGACTCTCAACCAAGCACGCTATAGACAAGGATTCAGGCTCACTTTCATCCCACCTTCAGTCTTTAGATAAGCCTATGTTTATAGCTCACTGCCAAGTACTTCTCCCTCCCCTCCGTTACTTGGCTCTAGAAAGCCCAGTCTCTATTCCTAATTTAAAGGGCTACCTTAGTCTCACCTAGCTCTGCCAAGTCCCACAATTACTAAAGCTTCTTTTCTACACTTTTACCATCACCACCTACCCATATTTCCTAGCACCGTGCCCAAGACGGTACCTTTAACATTCTTCGGGATTAAACAGGAAATGAGACAGCGTGGCTACAGATGCAAACACTCAAAAATGAGGAAATTCTAGTATTAAGGTTGTTCAGCACCATAATTCCACCCTCTGTGGTTACAGTGTGTTATTGACTCCATTTGCCACAGGACCCCTGTCTGAGGATGACATGCAAGGGCTATGCAGGACTCATCTGTAGGCGCACAGTCACTAGCTATTAGGAAAGAGGGCTGTTGGGAAAGAAAAGTCTCACGGACAAGCAGCTGAATACCAAAACATGATGAGGATGCCCAAGGGATGGCTAGAGTTCCTACATGATGTTCCTCGCATAAGCCAAGCATTTCACCCTCAGTGCTGCTGGAGAATGTACTTGGTGAGCATCTGTGGCGTGGCAGAACATCAGTGCTACTCTGGCCATGGCCTGAGGTGTCAAACTGGGGGCTACTTTTGTTTGTAATACTCTTACAGCACTCTGTCAGGCAAACCAGACAAAGTTAACCCTAGACTTCAGAACAGTGTTGGGAAAATAATTATTCATCAGCATACAAATTACTTCCTAAAAAAAAAAAAAAAAAAATCCATGCAGCATTCAGAACAGTCTCAGTAATATGCATGTCACTGATAATTATTTGTAACAGGATGGATAAAAATAAATCCATGACTAGCAGTCTATTTAACAAGCCTATTTAGCATCTTCTCCATGCACAGGATAATGCAAAGGTTGTACAGATGGGTACTATGGATCGCCACCAGCCCTCTACAGTTTTCTAATGAATATGTAAACAGGAACAAATTAGGGCTGCATATATAAACCCAATTCTGACAATTCCTAACTTCTGAGTGTTAGGTGTGTAGGTTAGACATTCTTTGTTTGCAACATACAAATAAAAATGAATCATTACAGAACAAGGGAGACTCATTTCTGTGTTCAAAACTGTTTCGGTTACACAAACAGTCTGCATTTTTCATAAACATATGCTTAATTCAGTGCTTACTATGGCACTGCATTGAATGAAGTGCACTATCAAAGTATCAAACTTTTATTCAGGACACTACCCTAGTATTTTTACTCTGCCTAAACTATGTTTTACAAAGAATAAAAACTTTTCCAGTCTTCATCATGACAGTCATTGATGGTTCGTGAAGCAGCTGATTACAGCCACCTTCAAAACTCTTTTGAGATGAACACCACCATCCCATTTGATCACACTGGTAAGTAGAGAATTAAATTGCAGTTCAACCAGCAATTTAAATTGAATTAGCCAACACTGCTTAAAAAAGGGCAACTCATCCTTCCCTTCACTGATATTTTCCACCCCAGCTTTCTCCTTTCTTTTCTGTGCCTTCACTTCATACCAGTCATGCAGCCACACAATAAACAACAGAGGAAATTTGTTTCGTTTAAAGCCAGATGGACTTTAAGAACACTAGTTTGAGCCCGCATCAGTCTCCAAGCCCAGTGAGTGGCCACAGGAATTGTTAGGATGACAAAGCTCAAAAAGGGGTACTTCTTTTAGCAGAGGTACTGGCATGAAGTGCTCATGGAAACACAGCATGAGAAAGGCCAAACAAGCATGGAGTACTTTTTAAACAATCAAAAATAGGGCTTTAAGTGGTTAAGCACTGGAACAGGTTCACAGAGAGGTTGCATAATCTCCATCCCTCAAGATTTCCAAAACTGAGCTTTACAAGGTCTTGGGCAAAGTAATCTAACTTTGAAGGAGGGCACATTTTGAAAGGAGGCTGGACAAGAGGCTTCCAGAAGTCTCTTTCGACCTGAGGCATTCCAAGTTGTCAATAGTATATTTAGAAGTACTTGGTACAAACCCTGCACAATTCCCTTCTCCCCCAAAAAGCCATAGGCAATTTTACTCCTGTAGAAATTGGGAAAAAAAAAGCTGGTTTTGTTCAAGGCTGCACAGCAGTAAATCCAAAAATATTGATAAATCAAAACCTACACAGAAAACCAAGTCTGATGGATGACATTCTAAATAGCATTCCCCAGAGCCATGCGTTCTCCCAACACACAAGACGATGCCATGAACATACACCTAATACTGCTGACACTCCAATCATAAGAAACTTCCTTCTAAGGCCTGTAACTGATGTGGACGCAACCTGCAGCACACTCAGACTGCACGATAAATACTTAGACTAATTTTGAACTTTTCTGTGCAATAAACCAGCAACAGTTTGAATAAGTATCAACGCAGAGCATCATGTTATTTGCTCTTGATTAGAGCAGAGATTCGAGTTTCCCCATCACTTAATAGATTTCTCCAAATCTACCTGCAGAGCAATCTTTCCTTCTCTCCCACTTCAAATCCTTGCCTTTCTCTTCTCCACAGATTGGTCAAAACTCATCTCCTGTTTTTCCAGGAGTTTGAGTCTTGACACATTCAAGAATGTCTTAATGTTAAGTGCCATGCACTAGAAATTACAGAAATTGTTGCTGCTAAGTCAGATATATAGTTTGAAAGCTTCCAACCGCCAGACACCCCTGCGGTACTACTGGAGAAAAGCAGGTGTACACCAGTATTGATTACAGCAAGCCACTTGCTTGTAGCAAAGTTGAATTAATACTTCACTGCAAAGAGATCCAAGTGCTCATAGCAACAGATATTCAAACTCATTCATATTTTTTAAAGCAAGGAATTGCTAAACATTCAGGGCAAATTTTGAAGTCTAGCAGTAAATCTGAAGAAAGTTCCACATAAATCAGAGTTAGTGACAAGTTACCAAAAAACCCAAGATTCTCTGACATGAGTGTATACTCTGTTGTTTGTAATATAATAAAATCTGAGCTTTTTATTAGCTGCTGACTTCTAGATATAGCATGTCTACAGCAGGTTTTTAAGCTTGATGATTTTTCCCATCTACAAGTTAATTTTTGAAAGAAAAGAAAGCTTGTTCACAATTATGGTACTGAAAACTACATCTAGTGGGAAAATTCACTAAGAATTGCCCAAGTTAATTACTTTTTCTGAAAACTGGGGTTTACTGCATCAGAAAGCTTTGATACTGTTTCTAGTTACAATGTTTGCATAAAGCCTTTAATTTCACAACAGAAGTTAAACAGCTAACATTAACTGGAAATTTTGATGTAACTGCTCATTTCAGCCACTGCTAAAAAGAAAATAATGGTTGAGACAAGATTATGTGGATTATATTACAGCTTATCTTTAACAAAGAAGTTGTGGGGTTTTTAATGCAAAGATGGTAGTTTTCAAAAAGAGCAATAAATAAATGAGAAAATATCCCAACTTACAGGAATATTATGGTCCTTTCTTCCTTTATGGGAGGAAGCAACATGAGCAAGGTATTGAATAACCTTCTTAGTGTTTTCAGTCTTCCCGGCACCAGATTCACCTCTGCAAAACATTTCAGACATTTTCCTCAAAATTAATTCTCAACAACTTATCAATCCTTTGTTTATAGCAACCTCGTTTCATTCCATTTATGGCTCTGACTATGCAACAGACCTTCATTAACTGTCTAAAACCAAAAGCACCGATGTTGCAGGGAACAAGGTATTTGTTTGAAATACTTTCTTCATCCTAAAGATCTCCTTAGCATTAAGATGTTGATACAATGTGTAACATTAGTTTGATTAAAAGCTTTTGACTATATGCCTGAATTCCTTTGTTACCTCAAGTAACAAGAAACAGACTTGACCTCTGCCTTGATCACAAGGCCAGAGACAGAATTTTTCAGAGTGCAGATACATATATATTATTTTTTTTTAAATCATGATATATATATACACACATTTTTATATTTAGCATCATTTTAATATATTTTATATTCCAGGAGCTGGTTATAAGAATTACCAAGTTAATGGAAACATTCGTTTCCTTAGAAGCCAGTTTCAAAGTACAGTAAAACACATTTTAACAGATTCTTTGCACTGCTAATCGCAGACTCTTACCTAGTTTGAAAATATATTCATGGCCACAGGGCTACACGAATTCATTAAGAAATGAATTTATTAGTGCAGAGTGGTACAGTACGCAGATCAGCAAAGATAAAAATAAAGTGTGCATTTGCTAAGACAGAGACAGATTTAAAGCAGAACATGTTTAGACAGAATTTATTGCAGGGTTTACATATGGGATATTCTAGGCAGGAAATGTGACCAAGTTTTGGTTTTGTTTTTTGTTTTGTTTTGTTTCTTAAACCTAGGTCTGATCTTTGGATAAATCCACACAAAGGGATTACCAGGTCTAACTTAGCCATGATTCAATGGCAGTAAACTACTGGAGAAAGATCCCATTTCAAGTGAGACAGTGACTGTCACTAGCAACTCTGAAGTGCATGAAGCTAAAAAGGGTTTTATTATGGAGATTTGCATGGAAAGAGTGAAAGTACTTCTGTCATTCAACAGTTGGTCAGAAATTAAAGTTGGGAAGCCAACTACTTTGTAAGAATGAGAAGTACACATTCTGTGTGCTTGCATATTTCCCAGCTAAGATACTTATAACAGTAATGTTAATTTACCAGGGGGAATTTAAGCACATTCTTTTGCAGTTTTTATGAATACCTTCCTTCCACCATGCTGCATACCCCGGTTTTGTAGCTAGTCTGTGTTTACTTAGGTATTGAGTACCTTCAGACCTGCACTTCTTGATCAGATAGGCAGCTTAGAAGCATCCCTATCCATATTACACTTAACATCTGCAAAAATGAGACAATACAGCACTTGAAATTTTAACTTTGCGTATACAGAAAGGATATTACCCCAGATTTTCAAAAAGAACAGACACTAAAACAATCTCGTTTCTTTTTACCTTCCAATCCTCTTAAATCACGGAAACCCCACAGAACAACTGCACTAGCAGAGGTGACCTCTTGCTAAGAGATGGAAGTATGCATTTCTCCATCCACGAGCAAGAAGTAATGGGGACTGAAGAAGCTCACTCACAGCAGCTTAGCAAACTCATCATGGAAGAGTAGCCTGCAAGAGCTAGGTACAAGCTTCAGGTGAAACAGCTCATCTATTTGACCTGACAGAACAGTATCGGCTCCTAGGTTTTGCAGGAGAAAACTTTTAACTGAAAACACCGAACAAAATGATTCTGCAGACAACCTGTGGGATATTTATCACAGGTTCGGTTGCCGTATTGTGGCCTGCAATACTAGAGGGTTAACCAAGGCACCAGATTTTATTGATGGCATCTGCTTCTCGGAAGCAACTACATCAACCTGTCTAAAACCATTTTTGTTCCATTTTTTCCTTACAACAAGACAAGCATCATTGGAAAATAATACAAAATATGAAAGATTAGAAATCACTGTACTCAATTACCCAAAACTTTCCAGAGATAGAGAGAGTACTTCCCCTGAAACTTGTTGATGATGTTAGCTTTGCTCACTGCTTGAAAAAACTTGGAAGGTATTACCTGAAGAGCTGGTTACAAAGAAGATTACTATGAGAATTAGCTAATGGATAACTGGGTTTCCTTTTTGCCAAGATACCATCAATATGCAACACAGAAGCTGGGTGTACTTTGGGACTGCTACAAGTAGAACAACACACTTTGACTCTTAATGAAAAATCCCATTTCTACCCGGCCCAGAGTCACCACATACAAGACAAATGTGAAGATTGGTAAGCAGAAAAAAAGACCTCAGCTGCCAATTCTTGCTTCCCAAGTCTTTATTTCTAGTTTCCCTTTTACTGCAGTGTTTACATTAACATAATTCATGACTATAAGCAATAATAAAAGCAGTCTTGCCTGTTTCTAGATGTGTATTAAAATACACTTAATGCTAAAACTATTCCAGCAGGTAAGAGAAGTAAGAAAAGAAGTACAGCAAAATATACATTTACATTTTAAAACAATACAATTTGTTCTTATTGTCATCGGAGCTTGGGAACGCATTATTAGCCATGCCTTTAAAACTAGATAGTCTTTTCTGTCAAGTTACAAAAACAAAGTTTATAAAATTTTAAAGGATGAAAATCTACTCCGACACATCCAGTGAAGAGAAAGTAGTACAATAAATACAGTCCAGATGTCGGCTTTCTAAAAGGGCAGCACACAGTTTTAAGAAAGTCTACTAATCAACGAGCTTTTCTGGCGTACACACCAGTAAAGCTTCATACAGCACAGGAAGGTCAAAAGCTTGCAATACATTCCTTTTGCTAAAAAGCCATTAAATCTAATAGTGGGGTTTTTTAGAGAAAGTCTTTATGCAAGTTCTCATTCAAAAGCAACACTAATGGATGTTATCATCCTAGTTCTCCTCTCCCTGGAGATTACAAGTATGCCAAATATTTCCTGCAGGATACAGTGTTAGATAGCTCTGCTGCCATATACTATAAAAGAATTAGAAGGTTTAGGATACAAGTCCTTTTCATTTGTAGAAATAATGACATCTGCGAACATTAGTTCTTTCCCAGGAGTGCAAACACACGGATTATAAAAATATTTTAAAGTTGTCTACCTCTATCAACCTGCCCAAAAAAGGTAAACTTTTAGTAACACTATGTACAATATTTATGGAATGGAGATAGTATCACGAAGCTAAATATTAACTTTTTCAAAACCTTGTTTTAATACAACTCAATTAATAAGTTACCATAAATTAAACAACTAAAACCTCTGGCTGAGATCCTAGCCTTGCTTGAGTCAATGGCAGCTTTGCTAGTGACTTCAGTAGGGTCGTAATTTCATCTCCTTTATTTCAGTCTCAATTCCACTACTAGTAGAAACAAAGCCTTATGAGACTGGATTGAAATGCTGTATCAACTCCAGCCATGGGCTATATCAAACAGTGCATCCAAGTACGCAAATCATCTCTAGCAATAGCCTCAAGTTGGAGGTATAAGGCTATTCCATCAATCAACTGAAGGATCTCTCCCTTACAAACTATGTTAACAGAGGCAGGTCAAAGAAAATCTGACAGTCACTGGTAAATTTATGCCGTATCTAGAGTTAAAGCACTTTTCCCTAGAGCAGCAAAGCTTCTGCTTTGAAGCAGCTTCAAGCACATTTAAAATAGAAAAAGCTTAGCTAGCATGAGCACTTTTACATGGTTTTAAATTCATTGCGTGTAAAGCTATAGTGTCATTTTCAATAAAGGAAAGTACTCTTCAGGCAAATTTATCTCAACTACAATTTGGTTAGCAAAAATTAGTGACTGACTTCTCAACCAGCTGCAGTTTTTTTTCCCCAAGCTACTTTAGCCCAAATCTTGCACACAAGTAAAAAGCATTTCCTCTGCTAAACAGATTGCCATCTAGAAAACAGGCAAAAAGAACATAGCGGGAAATGACTAGCAGGTCACAAAGCAAACAGGCGACAAGCAGGAATGGAAGCCGGTTTTCCGACTTCAAGGAGAGCGGTGTGCCATAAGGCCCACTTATGAACAGGTCAAACGCCTGTCTGGGAAAGACCCATTCTAAAGGGAAACACTGTTCTAAAGGAACACAGCAGCGAAACAGTTGCTTTTCTTACTATCAAGCAGGTTTGAAGCATCTACACATCTTACTGTGATAGTTACAGCACTCGGCATGGCAGAACAAGGCACCACCACCTCTTCCTGAAGTGGCAAATGAGTTTCTGGCTTTCAGGGAAGTCATATTAGTTTAAAGTTGCTCATTGAAGTCCCACTGCAAGGGCTGGCACCCAGCTAGCCACTAATTTCACTAGCAGATCAGGGGCTACGCAGGACATACAACATGTAGTGCCGTGAGTCACATAAGACAGAAGGACACAAAGACACATGTACAAAGAAAGCTTTGAAATTCAAAGACAGACTTCATCTTGCTACCTGTGCACAAAATCCCTACTGCAAACTAACAATAGTTGGGAAGATAAGCATCTGGAATATACTAGGATGGTCAGATGCAGTTAGTGTCATCTATCCCATTACAGATCATCTCTGTGATTTAAATTACTGAAAAACTAACCAAACAAGCCAGTATTTTCTATGCTGGGAACCTGGATCACTCAAACCTTTCCCCTGCCCTAGGAGTTTCAGTCTATTTCTATCATTCCTGATCAGCTACAAAGCGCTGGGATGAGAAGTTCATCTGGAAGTAGAAGGTCATTCTGCAAAGGAGAAGTGGCATCACCACCTTGGCACCTGGGCAAGTTCTCCTCAGTGCCCGATTTCACAAGACACAAGAACCCCGACCTGCCACTCCAAGTCCTGTGGCCAGCAATGCCTTGTTTCGTACAAAGCAGCCACTTACATAAGGCACCAAAACACAAAAGTATGCACTTAAATTGTTTGTAGGAGAAAGTAACTGCGTAAGTAAGAGCCCCAACAATGGTCTTTTGTCCTTTCTCACATCAGCAGTCGCAAAGAACAGAAGAGACACTTATTCTCAGACACAACTGAGCAGATCTTCTGCCAGTTGTAAATTAACAGATATTTACAGTCAAGACCTGTAATTAAAAGAATGTCTTAAGCACTTGGCTAATTTTCTGAAATGAAGAGGTATAACTGGTAGTTTGGACTAGCGCAGAAGAGTCACTAATTGGCTTTACTATTTACAAGGCTGCTTTATAGCTCCTTCATTTCGCTAGATGCTTCACATCCTCTCAACACCAGTTGTCTAGGGAATGTTACAAGCTGGACTCTAGCCAGAGGTTGTATACAAAAATGCTTGGTATTTGCTGCTGTTGTCCTTTAATAAGCAGCCTCTATTCCCTCCACACCCCACCACTCCTACTGAAGCCAATTCAGATTAGATATCCTTGTACGGCTGCAAGCATCTGCTCAATAACTGTTTATCAAGCCCAGTCTCAGTTCTGAGAATACCATAAGCTTGCGGTAAGATTGTCCAATTTAGAACATACTAGCTTAGAAAATGTGCTGCACTGCAATTTTTATATTTGACTTCCCAAAAGTCGCCTTGCAGCTAAAGACAACAAAGCCAGACAAGGTTTGAGTATTTCTCGGATTCCTAGTATACCACAACAGAAATTTCTTCATCTTGGTCATTAGCCTCCAACAGCCTGGCATGCCCATTTAACACTAACAGACAGCAATAATCAAAGAGAAACAACAAAACGTCAGCAGCTGCAACTTCTTAAAGAAAAAAAAGCCCCCTGTAAAGCTGTTCATTACAACTTCACATCTTCCAGAAATGAAAAAATGTACACAGTGAGGTATGCACACATTGCAAAGTTAGCACCACTTTTCTGTAATTGATTTCTTATGGATGCTGGGTTAATACAGACTGATAATGGACTTATAAGCTAGCAGGAACGTGAAGTTGCTGGAACTACATATATTTTCCTTTCTTTTCAGCAAACTAAGAATTTACAGACAGAAGATCCTAAACAATTTATCATTTGCACTCCAACCAAGGGGGAGTGATTAGATGGAAGCTAGTTAAATATAGCCTCCCAGAGAAGTGCTGGTTTTGGGGGTTGTTCATTTGCTTTTTATTTGAAAGCTTAATGAACTAAAATACAAAGCAATAGAGAGCTCCAGCAACCTTATCGACAATTTGTTAGTGGTTAGCAACCTAAGATTAAATCATCCAACTTCAAAGCTAAAAAGAAATCATCACCATTATTGTTCATTCAGCTCCTCCCCTCTCATCATTAACCAGGTAATAATCTGGCTTTCACCAATGTACGATAAATTGTCCAACGGATTCAGGAACTGCAGGTGTATGTGCCTGTGCACATATCTGGGTTTTTCAGTCAGTGAAAGGCCAAAGCGCCCATAAGAAATCGCATCACTACTACCTGAGGAAGTCAGGGTCATGCGATGGAGCAGATAGAGTCCTTCTGGACATGGGAAAATGACTTTTGGTTCGATCTGAGAAAAGCCTCTCTATAAAATAAGTAATTTCATCAAAAAGTTTCTCCTACAAACCCTGTCCCTGGGGCTCAAGTATTAACCAATTTACAAGAACAGACGTGGTTGGAGGAAGCAGGAGGGAGCACAATGAAACAAATAAAGACCAGAAGAAAGGAAGTCAGTGCATAAATATCCATAAGATTATATGCCACTAACTCAGAATAAAGCCCTGTAGACTAGTCTCCGCAGCAATGCAATTGTCTATATTCAGTTCCTTAGAAGATGAAGAGTGGAAAGGGAAGAGAACAGAAGGTAACAAAAAAGAGAGGAAGAAGGCACACCATTTTATGTTTGGAGACAACTCTTATTTCTACAGCAAGAGCAGGAAGTCATCTACGTCGTCAAGTCTGGATTAGACAACTGGATGACAGCCACATCAGCTGGCAACCTGAGTAATACCCTCCTGAAGAACCAGCTTCCACGTTAGGTGAAGGGGGGGGGGGGGGGGGGGGGGGGGGGGGGGGGGGGGGAAGGGGGGGGGGGGGGGGGAAGGGGGGGAGGTCCCCCTCCTGGTATTATGTTTGACTTTGAGAAAATATTACCAACTTTAAGATCACCAGTTTATGCAAAATTCCTCATTTTTACAGCATGTTAGACCCCAAACTCCTCATGGAATATCAGCAGGTGATGAAGTTGAGACAAGAAATCTCCAAGTAATCCCACTACCTTCAAAATAACGAGATGTGGTGAGAGGCATACTTCTCATGTGGTGAGAACCATCCATCAGGCTAGGCCACTCCACACGGTGCATTTAGATGAATGCCTGTATCTGCAGCATTTCAACGGAATACAGATTATTCTTCCGCATCATTCTCTTTGAGGGGAAAAAATTAAGGTAATTCTCAAATTGTATTCCTCAAGAAGTTCCACCTGCATGCACTTTCTCTCAACAGGTATACGTCTACGTACTGTCCTGTCACGCAAACAATGACTACTCTCTACCAAATGCTGAACCAACCTGGATCATTAGGCACTGTTACTCCTGAGGCAAAGCATGAGCAAATCTCCAAGTGTCTACATAATATTGAGATAAGAAATTCTTTAATGTAGCTACAAAATTGGTTTAACTATGTTAGAAAATACACTAAATAACACCCCTTGCAGTTTCACATGTCTGGACACAGCTAGCTATTTACTAGAATAGTGACTGCATGAAGGTAACTGCAGTCCTTTCAGGGGAAACAGATCATAGAATCATAGCATGGTTTGGGTTGGAAAGGACCTTAAAGATCATCTATTTCCAACCCCCCTGCCGTGGGCAGGGATACCTTCCACTAGATCAGGTTGCTCAAAACCTCATCCGACCTGACCTTGAACCAGGTTGGATGGTTCCAGGGAGGGGGCATCCACAACTTCTCTGGGCAATCTGTTCCAGTGTCTCACCACCCTCACAGTAAAGAACTTCTTCCTGATATCTAATCTAAATCTACCCTCTTTCAGTTTAAAACCATTATCCCTTGTCCTGTCACTAGACTCCCTGATAAAAAGAGTCCCTCCCCATCTTTCCTGTAGGCCCCCTTTAAGCACTGGAAGGCTGCTATAAGGTCTCCCTGGAGCCTTCTCTTCTCCAGGCTAAACATCCCCAATAGTTTCTTTCATCTTCCTTTGCTGTCCTGTGTACCTGAAGAAACCCTTCTTGTTATTTTTCACATCCCTAGCCAAGTTCAGCTCCAGCTCCACCTTGGCTTTCCTGATCCCCTCTGTGCACTCTTGGGCCACATCCTTATAATCTCCCCAGGATGTGTATTCCCTGCCTCCACTGCCTGTGCATTTTGGTTTTGTGTTTTAGTTTGGCTAAGAGGTCTTGACTTAGCCAAGCTGGCCTCCTGCCTCCCCTGCCCAACTTCTTGTGTGTCAGGATTGAGAGCTCTTGTGCACTAAGAAAAATGTCTTTAAATATCTCCCAGCTCTCATTCACTCCTTTATCTCTGAGAGCAGTTTCCCAAGGGATCCCACGTACTAGCACCCTAAACAGCCAAAAGTTTGCCTTTCTGAGGTTTAGGGTCCTGACTCTACTTTTTACCCATCCTGTACCCCTCAAGATTGAGAATTCCACCAGGGCATGATCTTTGCAGCCCAGGCTACCTCCAATCTTGACCCCTCCGATAAGTTCTTTCGCATTAGTGAACAACATGTCCAGCAGTGCCTCTCCTCTAGTCGGGCTCTCCATTACCTGTACTAGGAAGATTGGTATTTCCTAAAGATCTGGACAGGTGAAGACAATGAAACCGCCTCAACCCCAGATTTAAGTTGCACACTTTCATGCCTAGGGCAAAAAAATACCATGTGTAAATATGGTATATAAATTAGGATTCAGTTGTCTATTGAGTCCAGAAGGATCAAAAGCTTAAGGTCATCTTGCAGGTGAAGTAATAACAAAATTGAAGGCAAGAGAGTTTAAAAGGTTTTCCAAGGTAAGTATGAATGGATCGAACATAGTTCACTAAGTTAGAACTAAACAAAGGAAAGGTTTTCCAAGGTAAGTATGAATGGATCAGACATTCACTAAGTTAGAACTAAACAAAGGCAGGCATCTGGAAAAAGTGCATAGAGAGTCTTTGAAGAGGAAGAACTGAAATCAAACCCAAAGGCTTGAAATAGCACCAATCTTACACCTAAGAATGCCCTTGAGAGCAGCACTTCTGGCTGCCAAGAAGAAAAGGGGGCTGGATCCAGAGACCTGGTAAGGTGTCATTCAAATACTATTACCTGAGCGGTGATCTGGCCCCCTACTCTAAAGGCCATGGAAGGTAAAAATCCAGGAAACTTTATCAACTAGAGGCAGGGGGAGATAGGTGAAGATGCTAACCAGACAGACCTTCATCAAGCAGTGGGAGAGACTTATCTCCAGGACGTACATAAAGACAATTACGGTCAAGGCAGTAGAAGACAGGAGAATGACAAGCACACCACGACTGTCCACTCATCTAAGTGCACAAGTCAAGGGATGCCTTCTTTCTCACTAGCTAGCTTGAACCACTCCTAGAAAAGAAAAAGTATTCTGAGGACTTTCAGCTCTACTAAAGATCAGGGTCAATCAGGTGATCCAGGTCCTGAGATAACAAGTTTGGGATGAGATGTTGTCTCAAGCTTTTTATGAACTGCCAAAGGAGTTTCTGAAGCCACGTCTGGTGCGGTTAAGACACACTCTTCCCACTTTATTTATTCCTGCCTTAGTCCCAAGACCTGTAAAACCAGTGGCATGGAAGGGAAACACACACAGTTTACCTCTTCACCACAGAATCAGCAATGCAATAGAAGTCCTGGACACTAGCCCACTCTTGGATCAAAACATAAGACCTCCTTTTAGCCTGCTACACAAAAGAGTTTGCCATGGCCTTGTCCCATTCATGAAGAGGATTTAACATTCCAGCCAGCCAGATGTCAAGTACTGAGTTTATAATACAAACCTGACAAAAGAACACAGCTCTCCCATGAAGCCCATGGGAGAAACCATGTTAGGGACGGTACTGCAGCAGGCAGCTGTCTTTATAGTCTATTTGTTCAAAAGATACATGCAGGGGAATACAAATGGTTTTGATGGCACTTCTCTCTGAATTGGACACAGAGCTGAAAAGCAGCCTAAGACAAACCTATTTCAAGAGAAAACTGTTTATTAACCTGAACAGCAGTCTGGTAACCCCTACTATCCTTTTTTACAGTCAGCATCTAAATGGTGCTGATGGTTAGACAGTGTTAGCAAGGTCTCCTGGGCTATGGTGGAACTTTGGTGTTCAACTTCAAGATGACAGAAACACCTTGGATCCTAGCATCTATCACATCATGTGTCTTCATATTCTCAGGAGGCAAGACCTAGATTGAATGTTCTTTGGTCTTGTACATCCAGTTTGGAGATATGATGCCTTACCCTTCATAATTCTGAGGCCACTTAGTGAGGAAATTTGTATTTCCTTGTAAACCATGTTCAGTGACATTGATCTTTTTAACCTTGTTTTTCTTTATGCTGCTGTGTATGTACTTCAGTAAGAAACACAAGTTAAAGCAGTAAGACAGCCAATAGAGCCTGGAATGCGTTGCTCAGAAACTCAGCTTTATTAAGACACTGCCAAACTTCAGTTAAGCCTTTAACACTGGTACAACCAAGACACTGAATTAAAGGTAGCAAAAACTTGTCCAGTGCCATGGTACTAATAGTTTCAATACTCAGTTTTGTGATATGATTCCAGGGCAGTGTTGAAATCCTTCGGAGATATATTGTTCAGTGCTTCTTAGCACCAACTTCTGAAATTTTACATGGAGTAGTAGATTTGTCACCAAACGTTTTACTTGTCCAACAGAAAAGATGTCCTCACGGCGATCTCTGAGGGTCTTAATATTACAACTGCACTCAGAGCAGTCCCCAGTAGCTCCAGACTTCAGTACTGGATATGGTCACATTCTCCTGAGGTCTGACTGTAAGGATGTGTGTCCATTCCCCATCCCTCACCATCTGGAAGCAAGCTCCTCTCTGCAGATGGATGTACAGCAAGCAGCTTATCAACTCCCTAGCCAAGATGTGGAACCTATCACAAGATCCAGATATTTCATGCTGAAGTGTGCTGTACCGGATATAAAACAGGGTTCAATTGTCTATTCAGCACAGAAGGATCAAAAGCTTACGGTAACCTTACAGATGAGGTAGTAACAAAATTGAAGGCAAGAGAGCTTAAAGGTTTTCCAATTTGCAAATGAACAGATCAGACATTCACTAAATCCCGTAGCACTGCCATTCCAACCTTTGTGGTCTCGGCTGACCATGTAAAGTCCAAGGTTCATGCATAGGCACAAAAAATGAAGCTACTTCAAAAAAAATTCACCTGGGGCAAGCACATACTGTCGAAGCATCCACAAACACACAAGAACAAAGCATTTCTTTTTGCTCTGGGATCCCATCCCTGCTTTGAGGGCTGTTTTGTACATTGCACGTGAAGTAGTCATCACATGAAGACAGAAGTCCTATTAAGAGCAGGAACCACAGACCTAGACAAGCCTGTGTTAACTGGATCAACTTTTATCTTAGCTGCAGAACCGTATTTGCTTCTGTGTCCTTAGGCCCCATGAATCTTGTATTCATGGTATCCATAGCTCAAAAAAGCGCGGCTTGAAAGGATCCACCTTCAGTTTTGTACAGAGTCTGATAGTTAAGGTACTTTTGTGGGAAGCAGGAGATGAAGATTTGAATCCTTTCATGTCAAGAAGGAAACTGAACCCAGGTCTCCTTCCAGCAATTAATCTAACCATCGAGCTATTTCAGGAAGCAGGCATCCTCACAAACTATGGCCTCAATGCAGCTGGTATGCACTGGCACACACTATGGTCAACTGATCACATAACCAAATCAGAGGCATGCAAGCTACCGTATCTTCCCTCTCTCCCTCAGATAATTGAATATGTTAAGTTATACCCAAGACTGCTAACTGCAAGCAGTTTCAGAATGGAGCCAAGGTGTGGTTTCACAACACAGATGAACCATCCTAACCCCCAGGCTGCTACCAACAGGGACAGTTCCTCTCCTGCGTGTTCATACCTCCTGCTCCAGGCCAGTACTCCTCTGAGCCCACAGAACGCAGACCCAGAGAACTAAACTGCTGAAATGCATCATTTTGTGGCAAGGTCGGTTTTCTGCCAGCTTCGCTCCCTGAACTAGCTTATGTTGGCTGCCAACCCCCAAGGCTAGCGCAAGAGGCTGCAGAAACACAGAGCCTATGTGGGAGAGGAAAGGAAACTGGATCACCCCTTTTAAGAGCAGCCCAAAGATAGATCAGCTCAGTAGTGTCATAAGCCTGAAAGCACATTCGTACTCTTCTGACTACCCCACCATTACATTTCCAGATCCCAGAGAAATTTAAGCTGAAGCTAGAAGTTTGCTCCTGAGTAGGGCAAATTCAGGTGCACACAGAGAAAGCAAAAGGAAAGCTTAGTGTCAACTTGTTCAGAGTTTACCCGTTTGAAGCAGATCCAAAGCTAAGCTGTTGCTCAGCAGGGTTTCTAGACCAATTTTTGATTCATGTTCCCCTCGGGCGCTACACATTGAGTAGTTACAGCACAGCATTTCAGACAGATGTACACTTTTTAAAGCTTTTTGTTACTGATTCAGATCTCTTGACTGACATTTTTAAACTACATTTCTTAAATGGCACATGCCTATAAAACTTTCAATAAGGTGAATTACAGTATTAAAAGAATATATCCCCACATTAAATATCACTTCATGCTATGTCTTTAACCATTAGTCACTGCCTGTTAAGATTAAAGACCAAGTTTTGACTACTACAGCTGTATCAAAGACCCCTTTCACAATACAGATTTCCAAAAATGCTCAAATGAAAGGTGTTGACTTACGTGCAGAGAATTGATTGGTCCTCGCGGTCTGCAAAATAAGAACAAACATGGTTATAGTTTTTTGTTTATACTGTCCTGTAATTTGCAAGACAGTTTCTTTTAAATGAACATTTAAAAAAATTCAGATTTTCAGCTTAACAATTCTAAGGATACTCTCAAGCAATTTTAATAATATCCTTTACACCTCCAGTTCACACACACACACCCCCTCAAACAACACCTTAGACATTTCTGAATAAGAACAAACATGGTTATAGTTTTTTGTTTATACTGTCCTGTAATTTGCAAGACAGTTTCTTTTAAATGAACATTTAAAAAAATTCAGATTTTCAGCTTAACAATTCTAAGGATACTCTCAAGCAATTTTAATAATATCCTTTACACCTCCAGTTCACACACACACACCCCCTCAAACAACACCTTAGACATTTCTGAAAGTTCTGCCATTATATATAATAAAGCCAAAATTTTGGTTAAATTTAATCATAATCCACAGTAATCTTTTTAACCATATTTTCAGACAAAGCTGGCCCAATGTTTTTTATTCTGTATGCTGCACCCTTTCCCAGATTAATCAAATTATTTAAAATCTTAAGTATTGCACAAGAAAAAAAAGTTTCAAGTATACAATACTAACGACCAGACACTTAGAAATAGCACTAACATCTCCAGCAAACATCTCTACAGCTTTTTTTTTTTCTTTTTTAAATGAACATGCAAGCCTAAAGTGATTAAATAATTTAGATTATTCATTAAAGACTTGTCAAAAGGACATCCAGGGAAATTCTGAACAGAGCCAAACTCCACAATATGGTGTGGCTCAGCACTTTTGTGACACCCACTGTCGTGCTCACGACCTTTGAAAAGAATGCCTGAAGGTCAGTTACACTCTGCAAGAGGTATTTCATAATTACAGGATCTTTATAGAATATATTTCAACACCATACACTCTATATTAAAAATTATATAATCAAAACATTCAAATATACCTGCAAAAAAGTAAAACGTTTCAGTTAAAGGTGTTCTCCACCCTGTTTGAGCCAAGGTTTTCAATGAGTTCAACATCTTTTTCATAAATCTGCATCACAAAGATCTTGCTTTTACACTTCAGCTGTTTGTCACTAGCTCCAAAAGGACACAATCGCCTCCTGCAAGCTCAGAACTTCAAACAGGTTTTCTGTTCTGATTGGTAACTTGTAACGGATTACATTATAATAAATAAAATCAAGCTTTATTTTGTTCAAGTGTATAGCTCAGGACCACACATTAGACACCCTGCCACTCTCTGCATACATCCCTTCTCCTTGAACACGAGGCTCTGATGGACCACAGAAAAGGAGCAATTGGTATGTGATGATCGTTATTCCTTCTAGGACACAGAGTTCAATACTAGCAGGATGAACAGACAGCTTCAGTTGCTACAAGGCAGCTTCCCCACATGCTTAATAGGTTTGTGACAGATCTATGTCCATATATACAACCTCAATACATTTATGACCATTTCTGGTAAGCAGAATAATGTAAACAACATTTCACATGGTTTCTAAATGGGTCCAGAAAAACTATTGTTAACTTGAGTTGCAAATTATTGCTGAGTTTTGCAGACTGTATGAAACCGGTCATCCTACCTATGTAACGAGCTGAGCTCATAGCGCTGTTGGATAACAATTAGTATTGAAGCAGAATTTCAACTTTAGCTAGGTAGCATGTGGGGAAAAAAAAAAAAAATCCAGCAGTGAGCTGTGTTTCCCCCTGTTCATCACTGCCTGATGAACAACCCAGGTACAAAACCAGTTTGTGTTCAACCACATCAGCTCCTTGAGCAGCCTTGCAGCACAGCAGCAGAAATACAAGTTTCAGCACAGACAGGCAGGACTGCCGATTGGGGCAGAGACAGACGCCTGGATTTAGATCAGCACAGGCTGCCAGGGAGCCCGGTGACCGGGGTATACAGCCAAAATAAAGACAGGCTGCTGCTGAAGGGGCAATCGTGCCCTGTCCCCTTCCTCCAACTATGCCAGCACTCATGTCAGCGTAGCACAGGCAAGGGGTGAGCAGCACTCTGAGGTGCTTTCTGACCGAAAAATGTTAAATACATGCAAACAGTTATACTTTGAACCCCTTGCACTAGCTTGTTGAAAAATGGAAAGAAATACCAGTGATCCTCTTACCCATTGCACAGACAAACTGCATTGGGTTGCACTTCACCAGGAGCACAAGTCAAATGCTGCACCCCTGTGACTATCTGTGTCCTGCAAGCAGATGTTAGCTCCAAAAATCCTACCTATAGGGTAACAAACAGAGCAGAATGATTGTAGTAAGAGAGCAGAAGAATATTAGTTTAGAGTATTAAAAGTGGGAAAGAAAATAAGATTCAAGAAGTTGGTGATACTCCTGAAAAGACTGCAGGGATGGTACCAGATCATCTCCTACATCTGCATGATGTATAGCAACTCCTGTACAGGCACACCAAAAAAAGGAAGGGGGAAGCCTCTGACTGCAAGAAATAAAAGCTGAGAGTAGACAAAAGCAGTGGGAGTATGACAACAGAAACGTTAAGAGAACACTCTAAAAAAGTTTATATTCTTCTGGTTTTGATATATGGCAGCTGGTCTTGCAAGTCCTATCAGAAATAACTAACTTCTTGGTATCAGCAGAAGACAAACCCCAGAACAGCAGTCGGATGTACTGTATGCCCAGCTGTCAGCATAAACTAGAAAAAAGTGCAACTTTCTGACCCTGACCTCTTTCCAGGGGTAGTTAACAGTGACTCATGCACCTCACAGGCAACACCATACGCCAGCAAAAAAAAAAAAAAAAAAATATCAAGATAACATAGGACAGTACAAATCATTTGCTCTTCTAGAAGAATGCCAAGTTGGTACCATGAGTAGAGTGGAAAGTTAATATTCCCTAGCTTTAATATTTATTGAGACATTTTCTAAAGTGACAACTTGATTTCCCCCTTTCTCACTTCCCAAGAAACACTTCTCTCTAATTTTGTCACTGTAGCTAGGCCACTTCGTCAAAAAATACAGTCTCCTCTAAACCACAGCTCTTCAGTTTATCACTTCTTAAAAATTTAACACAGGTAACATTTGCCTTGAAATTGAAAGTAGTTTATTTGAAGGCAATATGCATTTGTCAATGCTTCTATCATGACATATTTTACCTGTCGGTTTACCACGCAAAGCTAGCGTTCCACAACATGCAGGACACTGTATAAATGAATTTTCTTACCCAATTCGTCCCACAGAAAGTCTACAAGTCCAGCCAGTTCTGTATTTTGCCATTGCCAGAAGCTCCAGCAAGTGCAACAGAGCTTTTTTATTTTTTATGTCCAGGAGCCTGAACTGACACAGACCTTACAAAGAAGTTATCAGGTACTCAAGTATGTTATTCCAAATCCATTTTTCTGTGTCCATCTGGACTTTGAACCTCACAAACTATGAAAGTAGAAGACAACAGCAAGCTTCACATTTTGCCTTCTGATCACTTACTTATGCTAATGGCCAGTTCCAGCATCTAGCACTCAACAGTAACAAAAAATTACAGCTTGAAGGCTCAGAATGCTGCTTTATGCATCGTCAAATGCCAGATGCCTTTTGTCCCAAGAAAAAGAGCTCATCTCTCCAGACTCATTCTGAAAAAGATTCTGACAAAATGACTAACATGGAAGAGTTATTTATGGTTGGTTTGTTTTGATTTTCTCCTCCCCCAAATAACACAATTTATCTGCAGTCTTGATTTCAAAGCAGCTGGTCCCCTTCCTAAAGGCTCCTTAGAGCACTAACTACATATCTGCTAGCCTGTCTTTTGAAAGACTTGAGCCATTATCTGTCGCTTTTGCCAGATTTGTTATCTGGGGCAGGGAAGAAGCACTAAACTTCTCATCGTTGGACATACATCTCAATAATATTTTCAAAAAACTGTTGTGATTCTCTGTGACCCAGTGTTAACCTGAAGGGCAGCAGGCAGCCCACAAGACAGATTTTTTTTTTTATGACAGAGAACATGCCTAAGTCTTAAAAATAATCTGCCATCCTTTGCAAAAGTTTTAATAGCAATTTTTTATTAAAGCCACAGAGTTTTGAGATTGTTGTTCATGGAAACCTAAAAATATTTGGAAAACACTTAAGTTTCTACATAAGTCTTGTGATTCTCAAGAACAGACCAAAAACATCTCTCTCTAGCAAAGTCTTCATGAGATAACGTCACTCTAACATCAGACAAAGAGATTTGTAGGAATATATAAAGACTAGACCAATTCAACAAATCCCTTGGGATTTATAAGCAAATTGCAGCAGTAAAAAGCAGAACAAGTTAGCAGATAGTTCTCATCTCCAACCTTTAGAGCAACTGAAATAGGAAATACAAATAAGTTACTCTTATGAAAAGCATTAGTAAATTTGACATTAGTTGCCTCTGTTACTCCATACAAAGGGTGAGAAAGTGTATTAGTCTGGAATGGTTGGTACTCTAGACAAAGTCACAACAGGTTCATTACATTTTGAGCGCAAAAGTAGACAATTTAGGGGTGAAAAAGCACCTATAAGACAACTTAAATAACACAACTTTTGCTATCAGCATTAATATCTTTCAGGTTACTCCCGTATAACCCAATACAGTTTCATTATAAGGCTGAGCCAAACTAACAACTTCCAGTCTCTTAGGGAAAGGTGTATCGCATTTCTGCCATACCAACAGCACAGTTTGTCCTCTGAGCAGACTCTGGTTCTTGGCTGATCAAAGGTTAAAGCAACTCAGCTCACTAATCAAAGATACTCAGTAAGTCAATTTAACTGAGTCAGATGAATATAAGCATGAGGACAAGTATGTGGTAGGAGGGGATGAAATAAGAGGACCAAGCTCTTAATTCAAGCCACGTCATAAGACCAACCCTTTGGTTTTAAACCAATACAAAAGTCCCATTGGAATCTATCACTTCACTTTAGAGATACACAGCTTGAATTTAAATATATCCCAACGTCTTCAAACTACATGGAAGACCACATGGAAGACCATAACATTCAAGTTGCACAGAGAAGGGTTACTACAATATTCCTAATTTAAAAACAAAGTTCCAAAATTATGCAGAGTCTATGAATAAAAACAAAATATGATTTTCTGCTTATGAAATAAGCTTTCTATAGACTAGTATGTCCTTTTGAATGGAAGAATTTGGAAGCACAAAAGCAGTATAACCTGACACTAGCCTGAGGCTGAAGCTCCCCCACTGCTGTAATTCAGCTTGAGCTGCCATTGATGTCCCTGCTTCCCCTGCCCAGTTTCACCATCCCATTCCTCCCTTTGAACCAGCAGCCGATCATGCAGATGCACGCGATGCTAGTTCAAGTAGTTGATGGAACTAACAAAATTTAGTTTCCAACCAGATCAGCTCCCTGATCCAGTTTATAACACAGCCACAGGAACATTGGAATTCGCATATGGAAAGTGAGAGAACCACCTCTTGTACCAGCTACCCACGCTCTGGTCGCCCTAAAGCTACCGCCAAAGCATACTCCCCGGCTCGGGTGAGCTGCAAACTGTTCCCAACCAGGTAGCTGCTGCCAGCAGAAAGTGCCACCTCCTCCATCCCCAGCATACATTCACGCTGCCTCCCTTGAGCCAGCACTGGTAGTCACCTTCACCTACCATGAGCTGATCAGGGAGTCACACTAGCAGAAAACTAATCCTATCAAAATATATAAAAGGGGGGGGGGAGCAGCCAGCAAAAAGGAGATAGAGCAACGAATAACCAGAGTGGGTCTTATTCTTTTGGCAGTGGCTAATGGTTAGATCAGCTTACACTGTATCAAGCTATATATTTAGCATCTGGAAGTATCAGACATCGAAGCATTTCTTACACTCTTGCTCTCCTCCTCCTTTTGCTTCCACCCAAAGGAAGACTGACTCTCACACCTCAAGGCAAGAATCAGCTGGTGTGTTTAACAGCTACTACCGTAGAGCTGAAAGACGTCTTACTGATGCAAGAAGCAGCAGCCACATTAGGGAAACCCCGTCATACAACACTGAGCAGTAGAAATGCTTTGAAGAGAGTCCAAGGAGAATTACCAGAATACAAGAAGGACAAGAAGAATTACAGCTCTGAAAGCCATTTTCCCCTGCACTCTCTTAAACCTACTTTGCTCTCGTCTCCCCAGAGGAACATGCTCTGGCGACAGCAATTGGCAGCTCCTCAAACCTGTTGCTTGGCTGCAAGAGTTTCCATGTTTTCTTGTTTGAAAATCCAGTAAGAACAGATCCTGATGTTTACCTTACTATGTATATATGATAAAATGCATTGTTTTGACTGTCAGGATACAAAACATTTTACTCCACATCCCTTCTCTCACCAAACTATGGAAGGATTTCCCCCCCGCCCCCCCCCAGCTAACAGACTAGACCTAACAAAACCCCTGTTAACTGTGGGGAAGGTTCCAGATATACATTAAACACATTTGTTGGGTAATTGGTTCAGGCAGGATGTTCTGAAAAGTTGTAGCTCAAAGCTATAGAGTCTGCCTACAAAAGAATTACTGTATTTTAACAAAGCAGCTTTTCTTAAAAGCATGACTTAGTTCTGCTTTGGTCATTCTATAGTCATTCATAAATTGATACAAGATAATCAAACAGAAAAGGAAGAATCTGTCTTCAAGTTTCCTACCAAAACTCAAAGGCAGTAGCATTGCAAGCACAGAAATTTTATCACAGAACAGAGCTTACAAGTAAACGGATGCCCACCCTCTGCATCTGCCTTTGCTCCAACTGCCCTTTACTATACTGACATTTGAAGTATTGCAAATGCCCAAATCTGCCTTCATCCCTCACGATTTGACTCGGAATAAATGGAAGAAGCCATTTGGAGCTACCCCACATAGTGAATTGCCCAACAAGAAAGCCATTTTTTGAGCTTAACACAAATACACAAGTCTATGAAAACAATTCCACAGATGTATTACCTGCTTTCAGATTTAACGTATCTCCGATAACTTTGACAGCAACTACAATTCTTGTTAGACACAGTAACTTTCATACAAACATTGACTGTCTCGCAATCCCACCACCCTTCCTATAAGCATCTTCCCTTTTGCATCCAGCCTTTATTTAGGTAAGAACATGAAATAAGTGCGCCAAGATAAAAAGCTTAATTCTAGAAAAGCAGTGAAAATGGATGTATGCGAGTATTAACCTGCTTTCCTGACTCAGGTTGAAGAAAAAGCTATGGGCTACTACACATCCAGCCATCAACCAGCAGGAAATTATGGAGAGGGAAATGGTTCTTATTTGCAGGTACATTAAGGGTTGTCCTTCCTAAAACCCAAGCGCAAGACTTGCAGATCATTCATTTTGACATAGCCTTTCCTTTTATTTTTCCATAGCACGGAATACCTATTCAGCAGTAATAAAATGCCAGCCTCATTTCTGTAGCTGGCATAACCAAAAAAGTTGATGCTTTTGTTGGGGTGGAAGAGGGCAACTTCTTTAGTATTTCTCAAATGGGAGAAATTGTCGTCCTTCCAAAAACAGGCAGTGGTGTAGGGGGAATGGAGGGTTCTTGTTTATTTTTAGACAATATTTAATACTCAGGTGCCATAGCCCATAAAACAAGAAAAGCTTGGCTCCCTGGTTGATAGCCTTGTTTGTTGTGGATGTCAGGCTTGGAAGATCTGTGTATAGTTGCCCTCTACTGTAGGTGAACAGGCTCGAATATCAATCTATTCAAGGACATTTAAAAATTGAATTCCTGACAAGTTTTGTGAAAATGGGTCACCGCTTGGAGGAAAGAGACCTTCCCATCAGCACAGATTTTGCTGCTGCCACAGCATTCACAGGATTGGGTCATAAACGCTACATAGCGTTACAAAGCACGCAGGTAGTCTGACAATCTGCCATTCTTCAATTCCAAGCTCTGAATAACTTTTTTTTTTTTCTTCTTTTCTTTAAACCAGGTCCTACTGGACTGATAAGCACAGAAAGAGATCTGGTTACAGAAATGAAACATGTCTTTATATTTTGTGTTTCTCTTTAAAATGTTGCCTAGCTACTCCATAAACTATCATCAAACACTTAACACTATGAAGTGACTTGCAACAAACATCTCTAACAAGCCTAACAGGAAGACTGACAGGCACAAGTTTATTTGCTGAGTATCTACCTTACTGCAGACCAAATATACCCTGACACACTTATGCTCACCATGAGATTTCTGCAATAGCACTGTTTATCCTACATTTCACCTCTGCCTTTAGTTGTGCAATCATCTTTGCTATGTACAGCTTAGTCATTCACTCTTCAACATACACTCTGCAACTTCACAAAAAGACAAGGGCAGTTTACAGGAATACAGTCAGTATTTTGCCAGCAGTAACCCATTAAACATTCAACTGAACTTTTCAGAAAGCATGCAATTTGCTAACACTATAAAACTGACATTTCAAGTTATAATACCTAAATTTAATCAAGCCAGTACTGACTATTCAAGGAAGCTGAACCTACACATGCCCAAAGCATCTGATGTGATACATCCACCAGTGCTAAAGGAGCTGGACAATATCATTGTCAGGTTACTCTCTTTGGGAGGTTTCAGGTGACTAAAAGGATGGAGCCATCACAGCTATCTTCAAGAAAGGCAAGTAGGATCATTGCACTATCCTTCTAAAAGCTGGAAGGAACCCCTGGAGGTCAGAAATGATCAAGAACACTGGCACTCTTTAGGGGAAAACCATCTCTCTTGATGTACCTTGAAACTGCATGTGTCTTTTTCTTCTTGCCTTGTCATCATCAGCTTATTCATCTGTTGGTCGTTTTTTACATCCAAGTCTTCTTTCTTTGAAACTGTCAAGCAATGAACTTGCAGAAAATTCTCATTCTTTGTCCCAAAATGTGTAACACTGTAATTTATACTAGAAGTAAGATCAAATTTAGGTGCACTCCACTCCTCCTGGGTATCCAGTGGGTTTAAGATTTAGAATAATATTTATCAGTTTTGCTTCATCAGTGCTCACTTTTTCCATGAAACACTGAAAGTCCCCGATGCTGGCTCAGACACCAGTCCATGAAGAATTACATCAAAACTCTCCCTCCAGCCCAATGCCATCCACTTCAAAGACAAATAAAACAGTGCTGTTTTTAAATCAATTACCAATTCCCAACTTTGTCTGTTTACTTAGTATTTCCCATATAGCATGATACAAGACACAGACAGCCAGCGTCTACTACGTTTCCTCTACCTAGAAACCATCCTATCTGAGAAACCTGTCAGGTTGTACTGCCACAAACCACTTTTGACAGACCAGTATTTCACTCTTGCCTCTTTCATGTACTTTGTCGAATTACCCCAAGATATCTCCAAGTCTTTAGTGAAGGGCTGAGAAAGCACCTCTTCACTGTGGGGTAGAGGCATTGATGTAGACACTCTATAGGTTTTCCTGCTATTCGTGAAGTTAAATAACAAAAGCTTTTAAAAAAAAAAAGTGGTTCTATCCCTTACTCTAAAAGATGTGAGATTTGAGCTAAATTATAACAGCCATACTTCAGCAGTCAGTCAGCAAGCAAAACTAAGTACGTTAATTATTACCAAATGAAGCATAGCGGAGGTCAGTCAAACCCCAGTCACGGTTTACCCTGCAACTTGTTTATGGTGAATCACAGCACTGAATACAAGTATTTCTTGCATGTTTACAGCAGACTTCATGACCACGCTCATTCGCTTGCTCACCCCAGATAGCTCAAGCTGCTGCACGAGTGCTCCGGTGCAGTCATAGAGCAAGTGGCTAACCTAACACAGCATCATCAAACCCTGGAAGAACAAGCCAAGCTACACATTGAAGCTAATTTAGAAGTCACGAGTTAGATATTTGCAACATTAGCTTGAAATTACCCAAATTCCTAAAGAAAAAATTGTGACATTTGTTTTCAGAGTTGCTAGCCAGGGCTGAATCAGCATAAAAGGAGAAAACAAATAGCTGTTAGACTACACCCTGCCCACTTAATGAAACTGTGGGTAGCTCCTCCATTACATACCAGATAAAAAAAAAAAATTCAAATTCTAAGTCATCATTAAGTTTGAAGAAGCTCAAACACAGTTTATGTTTTCACTGGCAGTCCTTCGCTACCTTTATTAACTATCATTAAGAGAAGCTTTAGTAAGTCTAACTTAGACATTAAAACAGAGTTGCTACATTTGCAAGCAGAAGTTAATAGGTAACACATTCCTTCCCTAATAAATTCATTCAAACAGGTATGGATTTATAACAAGACTTGCAAACACCCCTAATCTATTATGTAATACCAAGTTTATTTAGCCTTTTGAAATGGGTGACTGCTGTAGTTTAGGAGATGAGCAGAGAATACGAGTCAGCCTTCAGTTTGGAGCAAGACCAGAGAAAACTGCACAGTCTCAAGGGCTGATCCACGCTGTGAGCAAAAGCCGAGATGTACAAACAGCCGATACATGAAGAGGGAAACTACTTCGACTGTGAGAGTGCTCCCAACACACCTCACCATCGAGCCAGTGGGGCCAGCTAGAACAACTTATGACTGAGTTACCGTCAAAGCCAATGACTGGTTCCTACCCAAGTGTTTAATGCAACTTAGCTGAAGGGCAGTAACAATCCATAAGGCAGCAACTTCTTAAACTGCTCCAGCTAGAGCTGCAAGGACTTGCTTGTTTATGCTTATTGTTCTTCAAATGACACAGATGAGCAGTTCTCAGCCTTCCTGATTTGTGGCTCCCAAAGAGCTTTCCCAGTAGAAACGAGCAGCTCCTAAATCTTCTACACACACCGCCTCTATGCTTACTTTTCAGTTTTTATTTGCATGTTGCTTAGAATTAACCTAAGATTAGTAGTAGTTGGCAAGCCACAGGCTGGAAAAAGGTTTTAGACTGTAGAGTATTCAGCATAGCAGTGGTTTCTACTCTCCATCAACCCTGCTGAAGTTGTTCCATTTCCCATGTAGTACCATTTTGCCTAGACAAAGATTACATTATCAAGCAAAACAATGATTCAAGGAGGTCCTTTAACTAATATCTGCCATTTAAGCTCACTCATTTAACTTTTGCTCTTCTCCTTCCCAAACAAATAAGCAAGAACAAACCACTTAACAAAACTGGCTGTGAACTGACTTTCACTCTAGTGGGCTCTTCCTAAGCTGTTTCATTATGCCTGAACTCCACAAGTTTGGAAAGATGGCAAGTATGATAACAGTACATAGCTAGTCTTTCTAACTTCAACACAACATGGTCAGTGGTTTGGCTTTTTGTTCTCAGTCACACATAGGACAGGACACAGATCACCTATAGCACATCACCCCATCCCCAGTAAGGTCAGCCACACTATACACACCAGTGATTTTAACACATTGCCTAGCAATAGCTAGACTAAAAAGTTGTAGGCATTTTTCTGATGGATATTTTCTGAGACCCATAACAAGCCTTTTGACGAGTAGTTTATCTGAAAATATTTTAAGTCCCAGATTTGCTGTATAGACTTCTTATACCTCTGTTCTTCAGCAGTGGAGTCAAGTTATTACTTTTTCCAACCACTGAACACCATAAGAAGTTCTAAAACACTTTCCCAAGAGAACATGTAAAAGCCACTGTCACAGTCTCATGAGACATTTCAGGAGACAAAAAGCTCATGAGCTTCCACCACTTTACATGCCAAACCATTGGGGCTACCTTGTGAGTGCGGAAAGGTACAGCACAACCAACTTCGTATGCTGAGCAATGTTCAAGATAAACATTTGTCTACAATTAAGATTTGGGGCAGGAGGGGGGGCGGGGGTGTATACCTCAAGTTAAGTGAGACAATTCAAACATTAAAATCCTTTCCTCAAAGGACCCAAGTTAATGCTACTGTCTTATATTTTAAACACAGATTTCCTTTAGGTTTGGTTCTGAATAGTTTTTAAAGAAGTTCAACAATTCAGAGGACAAGCACCACACTTTCCCTACCTTCTTGTGCCTAAATCGCCACTAAGTTCTCAATAAACTCTATTTCAGCACAATTTGAAGTTGCACAATATAAAACCGTCCTTCAGCTTCTAAAGAAAAATTCACAGGTATATTCAGATGTCTTTTCCTTTGGAGGAAAGGCCTTCATTTCTTTAAGGTGAAAAGAGCTTTTACTCAAACGCACTTGTGCGCACACACAAGCATTTTCTTCTCCCCTTTGCCATTTTTCTATACATGAGCATCGTATAGTCCTATACTATTTTTTGAAGTTGCACAATATAAAACCGTCCTTCAGCTTCTAAAGAAAAATTCACAGGTATATTCAGATGTCTTTTCCTTTGGAGGAAAGGCCTTCATTTCTTTAAGGTGAAAAGAGCTTTTACTCAAACGTACTTGTGCACACACACAAGCATTTTCTTCTCCCCTTTGCCACACAAGCATTTTCTTCTCCCCTTTGCCATTTTTCTATACATGAGCATCGTATAGTCCTTATACTATTTACAGGGGGGAAAATCCTTAAAATCCTCTTCTCCCTCTCCCTTGAGCACACAGACCTGACACAAACATTTGTTCCTGGAAGTACAAAGCACTAACATTCATCTGATAATTTCACTGTATCGGCTGATAATTAAAGTAATCCTTCCCTATCAGAAGTGGTCATGAATAATCATTGTTCACAAAATGGCTTCAACTGGTGTTTTTTTCTACATAGCTTAATACTGTTTCCATCTAAAAATCTAGTGTATATTACCCTAAGCGGGGGTAAGATCTCCCTATGGGGAGCAGGAGCGGAACAAGAGGAGCATCTCCCCACCAGCTACAACTTTTCTCCACCTATTTTCAGCATCTAATACCCCCTTTTCTTCCAGCCTTAGTCTTCAATAAAAGGGATGTGAAAAACAAGGATACGAGAAAGAAGAGGACAATCACGATAGGAATTTTTGACCTCGTACCTACTGTGAATTCATTCCTGTACTAAAGGCAATGTTTCCCTGTGGTTTTGTGGAGAAAAACCTAACCTCAACTTTTAAATCTATTTCATTTGAGATGCTGAGTATCACCATGAACAACTACTGCTTTAAAAAGAGATACAATGACATTTTACCAGTTGCTGCTTCTCAGCCAGTTTAACACTACACTGTAGTGAGAAATAATACTTATGGAAAGCACCCCAATAAAGACTAACTAAGCTCCACACAGTCATAATAAACTAACAGCTGTGCTACAGTTTCCAATAGTCTCATCAGCCTCTTAAAAGCCAGCTGCAGCAGATTCCTGCACCCCTACCCCTTCCATGCACTGCACAGTGTGGCACACACTAACCCATCACACTCCACAACCCTCTAGTGTTACGAAGACACAGACTATTACCATTTAACCCATGCGCGCTTTTATATGCGGGTTACAAAGTAAACTTATTGATATAGCAAGATAGACCACATACAATCAGAATTAGTATCACACTCCAACAGCAGATAACGTAAGGACCAAAGTTAGCAGGTAAGGATGATTCCCCACAACACCTTCCCAGTAGCCAGCAAATTCTCCTGCAATTTCCTGATCCATTATCCTCAGACTTCAAGTTCATGTATTCCTCAAATGGCTTTTTGGACAAGCATAGGCTTTCAGCACCCACTATATCCTGAAGCACAGACTACCACAGTTTAGCTATGCTGTTAAAAAAAATTGCTTCTTTTTTGTTGTTTTGAACATGTCATTTGCAAATTTCAAGTAATGACCCTTTGCTCTTGCATAGGAAGAGATGGGATGGGGGAAGGATCGCTATTCCCTCTCCCTGTGCCACTTCAGATTTAGATTTCTGTTATAGCTGACCTGAATTATCATTTCCATGCTGAATACAGTTTTGTTAATTTCAGTTGTTTTCTGAATGTCTTCCTGTCGTATTTCCTCTTCGCCCAAAGCAGGGAAGGCCAGAGCTGCACACAGTGTTGAAGGTAAATGTATTACAAGTCTATGGCAAAAGCGTTTCCTGGTTTGATCCCTTTTCCAGTTACTCCTCACGTTCTCCGTCTGATTTATAACCATTGCTGAACACTGCATTTAGATTTCCACAGATCTGTTTCATCCCCTACAGCTCCTACTCAAGCAATAACAGCTCCAACACTACTAACAAAGTTCATTCCCCCCAGTACATCGCCATTGCGGAGTGGTACACATGGAGTCTCACACGCTATTTTAACGTCCTTTACACTCTGAGGTACAGTTCTTCACATCAGGCTCTCAGTTTTGCTACCCTGGAAAACAATATAAGCCCTTCTCTTTTCCAGGCAAGACATTTATAAACATGAACATGATGAGTGCAGGTTCCATGGGGTTTTCAGCAGCCACCCTGCCAAACCATAAAAAGCAGAAAACAATGGACAAGATCGGTCAATCTTTAACCAGTTCTTTACGTATATGAAGGCCTTTCCTCATAATGCAGTTACTTAAGAGCCTCTGGTTAGGATCGTTATCAAATTACTTTTGGAAAGACACATAGGCCATATCAGATAGCCCTCCCTCGTCCATATAGATTCATCCACAGACCAATGCATTTGCGAGGCATGACCTCTCTTTAGAAAACCCACACGGGGTCTTTATGTATGATTATATGTGTATATGCATATGTATGTTCCTGCAAAGGCTAGTTTTATACTTTGGAACAATTTCTACCAACTTGTTTGACACCGATCATGAGTATACTGGTCTTCAGATTCCCAGATCTGAAAAGGAATCACAAAGAGATGACACCCAGTAGCTAACATCGGAGTGCTTTGGTACCAAACGTTTTGTGCCAGATGTTCCCGTGCAGCACAGTTAGTCGGTCAGCTATTCCATCTCTGAGATTAAGAATTTGGTTCTTGCAGTTTTCTACCATCATTTTTCTATTTACTAACCCTTCAGTTTGAGAGCGATTCCCTGATGTTTTCCTCAAAGGAACGTTCCCAGCCTGAGAACTTCCCTGAGCAACTTCATAGCAGACACACATAAAGAGAGACAGTCGCATTTTTTCCTGCTTTTTCTTCTGGGTTTTCCTTCTACGCATCATCTGATGGCTTTACCATCACTCTGAAAAAGCCCTAGAATAAAAAGCCTTAATGCCCTGGAGTATTCAGAAAGCCACGAGCTTTTATTCACCTTGCTTTATGAAACAGCGTACTAGAGGTACACACCACCTTGCAACTCTGAATCACTGAGGAAGGTACACAAAGTCTGTCAGGAGTACCTAAGGAGACAAATACCTGAAAGCATCAAGTATGGACAAGTGAAAGGAAGCTAGATATACACCAAGATATAAATTGGCAATCATGTTGGTGATGGGAGCCTTGGGTCATTGAAGACGAAGAGCAGAACACCACCAGCCCCTCACCACTTCTCTCTACTTGTTAAGTGATAAAAATTGCTCCTACTTCTTGTTGCTTCCTAGCCAGAGTATAACAACGAAATTTAAGTAAAGAAGGGGGATGAAAAAGGAGCTACTGCAATTGCTGTCAGTAGTAGTTACAGCATAGCTAAACTCTTAGTTCAACACCCCAGAGGAATGCAGACATGACTGACAATAACCCGTTATTGTGCAAAACACGCAACACCTAGCAGTGCTGTTACAGTGCAATGTGCTGTCAAGATTAGAATACATTTAAGTTTTTGTTGCACAAGCAATAATGTCTTGACGTATGTCATGTGAAGGCTAAAGCCAAGCAGAAGTGAATTATCCATTTCACAACTACCTAGAAATAAATGGAGTTTAAATTAAACTAAAGCTTCAGAGCAAAAGCAGGTGCTGACTGAGTAATATGCACAAAATGAATCATCTCATGAATGATTTCATAAGTTGGATGCACTTAGTCTTGAATTCCTGTCTGTAGGCTAGCACAGTCACAATTCAATTATGAGACCAGCTTGCATAGCAAGTTTTAAAATTAAAATAATCATCAGTTGGTCAGAATATCAACAAAAAAGACCATGGAACTGGCTAATCTGTTGCAACACTTCAGAAGTGGGGAGAAAACAGCCAAGGCACCAAAGAAACTAAGAATTCTTTATGTAACAATTGTCACTGTCTCATTTTTAAATATAAGTTACTTCCTGAAGTTACACAAAAAAATTTAAGCCAACCACTTCAAGTAACACTTCTAAGCAACTGAGCCTTAACAAAAAAAGTTGTTTACTATAAATATCATCATGCCTAATTAAGTTTGTAACCTTGAGGTTGGACACCAATAAAGAGCAGGGATTCAAACACATTTTGACACAGAGAAAAAAAAGGTTAGGAACTGTTGTCACAGCAGTAAAGTACTAAAACTTTTCCAACAGTAACAAAAAAGTTAAGAAAAAGACATGATGGTATACTATAATCTAGTTCTAGAAACTAAGTTCAGTTGAGTTTGTTCAATAAGTAATTGCTACTGATGTCATTCAGAGATGGTCTAGCAAGGCACGATAATTTAAATCATGAAAATAACTTCACAGTCACTGAAGCACACAGATTTAATATCAAGAGACAAAACAGAACAGTGAAGGGAAGGAGATGAAATACTGCACAATAGGTTCAGCTGACAGAAGCACTTCTCATTTTACTTCAAATTCAAAAATAATGAGGTGGAAGACTCTTTCAGCATGATGGATTTAAGTTTTTTTACTTCATTTCTTGCTTCAAGAATCTCTTTCCCTCCGCTCAGCCATTAAGACCACTGTATATTACATTCCTATTGATATACAAACCCATCTTGATGTTAATGTTATTGTCACCTAAGTATTTATATTCCACACCAGCCTGACTGGACAAAGTGAAAACACAGAAATCACAGTGTAACAATAGAGAGACCTATAAATCCTTCACATTACATTTACCAAGGAGATAGTTCTGCTTAGATTGCCATCCTGCACTTTGTAACTAGCTAAAAAAACTTTGGGGAATCTTTTGGTAAGTCAAGATGTAATAGAAATATAAAGAATATTAACTGCACATAACAGGTTCTATATAGTCCTCACATAACAGAGAACACTAGTCATCACTCCCAGGCTTTTTAGTCTCAGAGCAATTTTTTCCTCTTCCATTTGAAGATTTAACAGATCTTTAAAGAAAAGAGTTGTCATATTTTAGTTTCAATTCTTTTCTTCCATATCTTTGGGGGCAAAAAAAAAAAATATGTCCCCAAAGGGAGGACTTAAATCAAGATTAACTAAAAATATAGATCAATACGATGTTTTTAAGAGAGAAGTATTGCATCTGTAGGCAGTACTGGCTTCTCCAACACCAAGTGTTGGCTTCACGTATTACACTGTTTCCGATAAACCTTCTCTGCAACAGGATTACAGGCAGTCCTAAAATATCAGTGCTAATTTAGTGCTCATCAAGATGTCCTCAGGGAAACAGGATAAAAGGGAGAGACTAAGCATAATTATACAAGAGCAATATTAGTAGGCAAGCTGGTCTTTGGCAACAAAAAGCAAACAAGTTTTCCTCAATATTTCTTCCAAAGCACTTTTAAGAGTCAATGAATAAAGAGGCATAATAAAACAATGCCATACTTCCTCTAGAAATACAGTGGGAGAATAGGAAGGGAGGAGGGAGAAGAGAAATCCAAGTATGGTAAAAGCACTAAAGAAGAATTTATGTCAGTGCTGCTTTCACACAATCAAATCTTCCTTGCTAGTAAAATAAAGACAGTCATAGATGAACTTATAGAATGACTTATAGAATTAGTTTTCTTAAATAAAATCCTAGTCCCTGTCAAAACGTTTTCTTCTTACTGCCTATAACTTTTAGCAATACAGAAGAACACTAGCAAGTCTTGCAAATTGTATTACCAAACAGAATTAAGGTCAATGTTGTCACAGGGATTAGGATACCAGTTGCTTATGACCATGTCAACTGTCCAGCAGCCGTGAAAAGCTCAGTCTTTTGTGAAGCACGCTGACTCCAACCCTATGCATTTCTGCACTTGATTTCTGTCTAGGGCTAAACAATTTCAATATGCCTAGAAGCCTCTGGGTTATGTGTACTTCCTGCTTCAACATAACATTAGGAAAATGAAGAGAAAGCACAGGAGAAATCCACTAAACCACCTGTGAAGTAACACTTACCCTACTTCCACACTACTTTGAAAAATAATTACTAGGGGAGAGAGAGGAGAAATCCAGGATGTAAAGCTGAATTGCATGTTATTATCTTCTGAGGTCAATGCACTAGGTAATGAGCCTTTTCCTGAAGAGAAATCCTGACTGTCATAACCAGAACGCACCCAAAGTCTTGCTTGTTTTTAACAAGACTGTGTTCACACTCGATCTTTACTACAAGTCTTGCAGACAAGGCAACACTTACAAGATCAAGCAATCAATGAGGTTTGCTTTTCCTTGCAAAACATGCCTCAAATCCTTAATGCCTCACGGCTGCACCACCACTGAACTGTTCATCTGCAACACTCGGCCCTTAAAAACAATTCTGCACCTCCCTCTTTCTTGTGACAGCTTACACCAATTCAATACACGTCCCTGGAGAATACTATTCCCTCTCCAAAATGGCAAACTGGGCTTCTTGAACATACTCTCTCTTTTACCGCTCTTCCCCCCCCCGCCCCTTTGTCCTCCATGTTTAACAAGCACTGAAATAGATTTTCAGCCCATTCTCCTCCCCACTAAAGGGCACGATGAGAGCTGACCTGTGAAGACTGCAGGGCTGAAGGTCCTCCTAAACAGGAAATTCTTCAAGGGGACAAGAATAGAGAAGCAGTTTGATGACTGGCAGTTAGCAATGCTTCCATACAACCTTTTCCTAGCAGAGAGCACTGTGAAGTACAGCACTCCATTTATATCACCAGTTTAACAAAATGGAGTATTTCCAGCAACATTTAAGACAAGGAATAACTATTGAGATGCACATGCGTCAGTTGTTTCTGCCGACCAAAAACCTTTTGCTTTCATAATCTAAAACACAAATCTATGTTTTGTTGTTTAAGCATAAATATTATTTTAAACATACAAAACTTCAGATTAGCAGAAACTTGATCACTAGTCATCCATGCTCTGAATTAAAGGCATGAAAGCATCAAGATACTGAGTAACAGGTTACTCCCTGTACCCATTTACCAGCACAGAAAAACTGCCTTTTAAGAAATCAGGTTGTTCAGAGTCACAGCTTGGGTCCAGGTATCCTGTTAATCAGTGTAAACACATCTCTCAAACACCTAGAAAATTAGTAGTTTGTGATTAGCTACAAGGAAAGTAAACATGATCATACTGAAGAAAATAGCACTGAACAGACCAGAAAAATACAGCCAACCACTTTCATTGACCTAAATTAGTGGCTAAGATATTTCTATAAGGGTATGGTCATATTATCCAAAGGAATTGCATTCCTACGGTTTCAATTTCAGGTTTGAACCCTAGTAATTAAACTCTAGATGTCAAATACTGGAAACACAGAAGTCATTCATATCAAATGAAACCTATGGATATGCTATAGTAGCAATAGCAGGACTTGCAGTAATACTGGAAAAACTAATCTCCCCTACCCCACTCTCTCTACCATCCTATCTCTTTCTCCCAAAGCAACTACGTGCACAAACGTGGACGTGAACTACAGAAGAACAGTTTTATAGTTGTAACTATGTGTTAGTAACTTAACAGCAAAAGCATCTTGGTCAAGGATTATGCTGCAAATAAATGGTAGCAAAGACCTCTGATGACTTAATCTGAAGCACTGTGATTAAAACAGCTGGTTCTTGGTTAGAGACCTATTTCTACCAGTCAAAAGTTTCTGATACATTTTCTGTTTCATTGGTTTAAGACTGAGAGTCTAGCAAAACATAAGGCATAGTTAGAAGATTAAGGACACTTTGTGCATGATGTTAAATCCTTGGCTGGCAGAGAAAAACCTAGCTCTCCCTACCAAATTCTAAGCACACTCAGTAATTGACCTTGTGCTGCCACTGATAACCAGAAAGTTGAATATTGTAATAATCTCCTACTGTTAAGACAAGTATTATTTGATGTCCTAATGACTAGAAAACCCTAGTTGTTGTAACTGCAAGTTTTATTTATATGGAGACTTAAATTCAGTTCCCTGAAGTGCCTCTTTGTCTCTCTGCATCAGGTCCCATCTAGAGGGACCAGCACTGAGCAGCATTAGTGCCAGACTTCTTCACTCACCCCGCTTTAGATAAATACTCGCTAGTCATTCTCATCACGACCGATCACTGCTTCACAAGACTATATAAAGCCAGGGTGATTGTATAAAATCACCAATACAAATAGCAATGAGTCTCATACTTCAGGAAAGCATATCTCCAAAAGAAGTCCATATACCACCTTCTTCCTAAAGGAAGCAGTGTCTGTAAATAGTTTCATGAGTCCATCATAAATTCAGAAGCAGCACTCCTTCTTCTGGAGGTCTCTTCCTCTGATCCAACCCAATCAGGCAAGAACAGTTTGCTTAGTAAAATATTTGCCAAGCACAAAACTGCTAATGTCTGTTCAGGAGTTTTTACTTATCCTTGGCAATGCAACTGTGAAGGCAAACTATTGATGTAAAGTTTACTGGCTGATCACAGTCGCTTGCTAAAATAAACAGGGAGTAGCTCCATACAGGTGAAGGGCACTAGAAACACAAATTTAGTTAACCTTGAAGAAGTTATTCCCTAATAAATTGATCCTGTTGCATAGTTTTCCATCTATTCTTATTCCAATCTATGGCTTCATTCTTTCAAGTGAAAAGAATTCAGGCAAAAACAAAAAGAAAGCAAGCACAGAAAGACACAAACAGAGATTTGATACAAAATATAAACCTCCATATATCAGTATGGAAAGAAAACAAGACTGTAACCAAACATATACCATCATGGGAAAGTTTTTTTCATTTCATCTTCCAAAAATAGTAAAATTTGTACATGTAGCAAGATCTCCAGAGATATAAATCAGTACTAGCATGGTATGTGAACTAATATATAGAGCACCTGAAGTGCGATAACTACTGACATTGACTTACTTTATTAGAGGACAGTTGTCTCAAGAACTTTTGAAAAGTTCTTGAGATAATTTGACAAGATATTGTGCTTTTAGAGTGGGAAGCTCTTATCCACAAACCACTTGAGACTGCTAGGAATAAACTCCTTAAAAGAATCTTAAGGTTTGCTCTGTTCTTCCACATACACTTATTATTAGGGGATCTCTGATCCGTGCTGTTAGAGGCTGTTGTTCTGGTCAAGAGGCCATAGTTTTTCTTTCCTAAAAACACGTAAAAACAGAGTCCCAAATATCCATTGAGAAGTGTGACAACTCTTGGTGGCCCCAATTTGCTGCTGTTCCATTGCTTGCCCCTGCATCACCCCACTCAGTGGCAACAGCATAGTTTCTTCTGGGGTGAAAGAGCACTCAGCAATCCAGCAACCTGTAGTTTATTATTAAGCAGCCCTAAAGACAAAGGCACAACTGAAGAAACAAAGACTTACAGTGATTTATTTAAAGACAGGAAATGTCTTTTTAAAAAAGATTAACATTTAAATGGTCGGTTAGCCTGGTAGCAGAAACAATGTTTTCTTAATTTGTGTGAGTGAACTAGGTCAAACAGCTTTTAACTTACTTCCAGTACATCTATACCAGATCTATAGCAGAAAACACAGTAAATTTTTCAAACCTGCCTCTTCATTACACACACTTTTCTAGATACAATATGCTTGTGTTTCCAGATCAGTAAAACAACCACCTAAATATGAACCAATATTGGATAGTATGAGCTGTGTTTCCAACATACTATGTCAGAAGGGCAATTTTACAAGTTCAACAGCATGCGTTTATTTCAACACATTTATATAACGTCAGAGTCACAGTTTTCATATTTGTCCAACACAGCCTTAAAGCCAAAATTCAAAGCGTGTGCCCACCATAAACTTACTCTCTATTCTACTACAGACACGACCTATACCAGTTTGGAGAAAAAAAAAATTTAAAAAAAAAGTCTTCAAGGTTAAGCATTTCCCTGACCTCTTTTCGAACTCAAACATATTATTGTTTCATTGTCACTTCAGATTACTTGTCAGCTGCCAAAACGCCAACATTTTTATAGAATTAGATAGACAAGTCATTAACATACTTTAGCTTCCCTTTTCAATCACACTTTTTTCATTCTTACTTCATTCAAAGCCAGTGTGCTAACATCTTTTGACATGAATCTTAGCTCTTCTTTTTTTAAGAAAGTATTTCTACTACAATTTTCAGTGCCACCAGCTGGCACAGTATGCTTCCTATTGGTGTTAGTTTGCTTCTGTGCCTCAGTAAGTCAGACAAATATGCCAAGAGGGGTCAATCTCCAAGTTATTTCTGTTCTCAAAGTTTAAGGTTCTAGATAAGAAAGCTTTTTCCACCCCCCTTTAAGTACTAGAAAAGATTCTGATCGCGTTAGAAATTACTATATAGCTGGATAATGAAGCTCCTGCGTTGTAGGTATATTACAGACTTGTCAACTAACTGTTCAGTAACATTTAACTAATTCTTACCTTGTAGCATGCATCTATAGGCAGATTCGGATATTGCATAAATGTGCGGTGGCATTTCATGGCGCTTCTTCCCTCTGTACATCTCGATAATGTTTTCTGAATAAATCGGGAGGTTCTTGTAAGGATTTATAACTACGCAGAACAGCCCTGAATAGGTCTTAAAAAAAAATAGAGAAACATTTCTGTTAGTAAACAGTATCAAAATAGAGCCATAAAGAGCAGAAAACTTTTTTCACAGGTGCTATAATATTTATCTTCGAATAAAATTGAGGTCCTTTTTGTTGAGCAACTCAAAGTACATGCTATATTCAAATTATTGGTTTCTAGTTCTCCTAAAAGGCTCTTTAATTACCTGCATAAAAAGTAATTTAAAGATATAAATGTGAGTAAATATGAAGTGGAGCATCTGATCTCTTTCCCACAGATATTTAAATCTCCCTTCCATTTGCCAAGTTACAGGATTTATGGACATCTTTTGATGTTCAACTCATTCAGAAAAAAGTGCATTCAAAGTTATTTTTTCATTTTTGAAGGAACTCAATCTTAATTACTGTAGTAAATAATTTGGATAAGGAAGGGAAAAAGCCTATTTCCAACCACCACTATTTCTGCTGTCCTACTATTTTCTCATATTGGTATGTCTTTCCAGCTCATCAGCCTTTCTCAGTCCCAATGCTGTCTCCCCCTGGGAAGGTCATTCCCTCCACTGTCCCACCCCAGCTGATGGACAGCCTGGCAGTTGGCACTGTAGACATTTCATAGTCTGCTTTTAGAGTTGATACTGAACAGAAGTTACCAGGACTACTATAATATCAAGAAACTCAAGCACAGATTTTACATTGCTTATTTCATTCACTCTTATCAAGGCATTTCTGTTTAGTCAAAAAATGCCTCAAGTTTTACAAAACTGAGCACACATTGCAAATGATAGATACAGGCCCACATTTCCTTGTGAATGAAGTATCAAAGACTACTTCAGAACAGTTCAATCTCTGCTCCACAGAAGTTATTTAAAAGGAAGTTATCATATAAATATACAGAAAAGAAAAATTTATAGAGTCAGCCACTCATACTTTGTTATCTGGGAGGGACAGATGAGCGCGGTCTGGCTGTATGGGCCTTACTAGGGATCAAAGGTTAAGCTCACAGACAGACAGCTTTGCACCATGCAAAAAACAGAGCTGATGCATGGTATTTCCCTGAACCAAGGCATCCGGATGGCTCTTGCCTTTTCAGAATCAACCTAAATTGATGGTTTTTAAGAAAGCAAAATCTCTCTAGTCACCTTTATTTCATTGCATGCTTTGAAAGTGTATTCTTTTTGGACATTAATACTATTCACACCTTTACTAGCATAGGAATGTTAGCAAGAGAGACCAGTTTTGATGGAAACAGGGAGTATCTTTCTGAATGTCAGGAAAACTGTTTTTCTTACCTTTGCAGGCTGAGAGGAAAGAAGGAATGGAGACAGTAAGCAGACAGCATTAACAGCTGTTGAGAGCCTATAGTATTAAGCAGGTAACTCATGATTCTTATAACATTTGTCAATTTAAAAAAATATTTCTGCTACATTTGTATGAATTTCTGTATACATTTCTGCATAGATTTGTATGCTATGAATGTAGCTGAAATTGCTGATATGCCTTTTTTTTTTTAATATATAAAAGATTTTATTTGGAGGAAAAGGAACCCTGTTCTTTCTACACCTACAAGGGATTCTGGAAAGACAGACAGAAGGTGATCTCTGAATTGAGTCAGGAGCACCATTGGTAAAGAAAAAGAACTTGGTTTTATGCCAGATGTCCTGACATAAGGACATCTTATGTCCTTATAGGAAAATAATCTCTCTGCTTTGGTCAGATCTGCTGGATGATAAGCACCTGCAGTGCCTTACCCAGCCAAACATCTTTGGTAATAAGGTATATATTTCTCAAGAGAAAGGAAACAGAGGTTATCAGGTCAACTGACCGAAGCAAAAAGAACAATTTATCAGTCATTAACTCAACATAAGCATGGGGCTTGTTGGCAGGTGGGCAGCTCCTCCCCAGCCTCTTTTCCAGCTTCATGTTCCTACCACTGTCCCTCTTGCCAGCATCGACACCCTTGCAGTAACTTACCAAGCTGGATACTACTGAAGATAAATTTCAAAAAAAGAACCGGTTGGTAATAGAATTGGTTCCCTGACCAAACTCATTCATGGCCACTAGTGATATGGTAAGGGAGAGGGAAGGCAGGACAGTTATTTCAATAGCATGGTACAACTGACCAAGGAGCCAATTAATTGATAAATTGATCTACGTTGCTAGCCAGCCGTCTTCCCTGTTGTGCTCAACTGAGGTCACCCACATTCATCTATAACTACTACGGGTGACATGAAGGCATCGAGAATTACCACAAGCCTGACTTCCCTTCTAGTCTTCAAATAAGAATAACTAGAAGAAGGGCACACATTCACCAAGCCCATCGTATGATCATCAGCTCAAAATCGCTGAACAGCACCTAGGCTGTGTTTCTTCACTACAGCCACATCTAATGAAAAAAGGACTTGTTTATTGCTGACTGCAGATAAGATCTGGTCACGAGCAAAAGAATTCACATAGCCAAAGTCCATTTCCAGATCTGTCCCAACACACCCTCTGACCAGTGTAATGGCATGAATATTTGCTTAAGCCAGCAGACCTCTTTCCTCCAGGATGATTCTGGACTCCCATCCAGCAGCACTTCTGAGCCCTGGTCTGTTTTTCACCCACCCATCTTCAGAGACTTGCAATTTACCTCCACAGGCAGCTGTTCTATATCTTACTGTGGACGGGAACTCTCAAAACAGTGACTGATGGTTAAGCTGTAAGGGTATTGCTGTACATACTAGCTATATTACAGAGTCACCCTCTTTAAAGAGCAACACCTCTATTTCTCTGCAAATTCATCTAAAACTTTTATCAGTTGGTTTGCTCCTTTTACGTTCGCAAAGGAAAGTTGTTGTTTTTTCCCCAGTATCACTGCCCTTCCTCAGCCATGAATAAACTGATCTGGTAAGTAAAAAAAAAAAAATTAAAAAATTAAAGTCTTAAGTGCTAGGATAAGAACAGCTATTTGAAGATTATCCTTCCCTCCTCCCCTCCAGTTGCTTTGGCATCTTTTGTTTATTTCCCCAGCACAGACATGGAGTAAATGTTATTACTATTTAGCTACATAAAGAATTAGTAATTTATAAAACCAAACTTAACAATCCTTCAGACCTCTATTGATGATACCCAACCTGGAAGCCTTTCTAGACTATCTCCTGATGCAGTAATTGGATGGATCAGTGAACCTGGAATGACGAGAATAAGCAAAGTCCAGCTAGATGCCAACATAAACCTCAACTAATCTAAAGGGAGACCAGCAAATGTCCTGGGCAAATGAAAAGGGTTCATTTAAGAGGCTCTATATTGAACAGGCCCAAATTAGAAGTTATGAAGCACAAAATTCTACCGTTTCACCAGTGCTGCCGTTCATTTATTTGAAACTAAATCTAAAGGATAGGCTTTTATCCCTGACCATTAAGTCTGTGTCATGACATAGCTCTTCACATGCAGCACCTTGAACTCCAGTACCTTGATTTCCTGCACATTTGTCACTCAGTTCACCCTCCTGCCATTTCCCTGCAGAATTTAAAAAAAATCACACTTTCTTCAAAACATCACCACAGAGTACAGCCTTATTTTATTCAAAGGAAGATGGAACCGAGTTCTCCCACAAGGCTCCCAAATTTCCTGACCATCATCTATTGCAGAAAGCAACACATGAACATATTGGTGGGTTGTTTTTGTGGCTTGGTAGGCATATAAACACAGAAGGGATGCTTTTATTGAGTCAAATTTAATTGGGAGGGAGGTAAATGGTACAAAAATTTTATACAGCTATTTTATAAGTGCAAGTCTCACAGTACAAGTATATTACTATATCTAAGACAGCAGATTGGAGGTATGGGCTTTCTGCATGCAAATTGAAGACATGAAAAGTAGGCTGAGATTGTTTTTACACACCTTGAAAAGCTTCTTGGTGACCAGCCATAGAAAGAATTAACAGGAATACTTGCACACCTGCCTTACAAATGGACACCCTACTTAATGAATACCACCATGTACCTGTTAAAGATGCCCAGAGCTTTCAGACACACCAAAGGGGCAGAGTGATGCCCTGTGCCTCCTCTTCGTTCTGCAGTACACGGACTCTGCCAAAACTGTCAGATCTGAATTACAGTTAGGATCAAGCACTGAAAAGCTACAGTAACTAGCCAGTCTGGATGAAGAACCAGACTTCATGAATTTTTCAGTTGACAGAGGTAGATATGTATATTAAGAACTTAAAGGCAAGTAAAGATGCTTATTCACCTTGAGGTCATGGATCAGCTGCAAACAAGCTAGTTGCTTGAAAACACACACATTTCTGCTTTACCAGGGAACGGGATATAGACAGTATCAACCAACAGCAATAAGGCATGTTGGAATGCACGCTCTCTAGGCAAGGCTCCCGAGACACATAGTAAAGCAGTGCTCTGACAGAGGTTTGTTATACAAACTCTCTTTCAGGACACTAATTGTGGAGTTTGAATGTTTCCAGATGCTTACAAGTCTTTATCCAGTAGTATATCATTTAGTAATTTGGGTTTTGGTAAGCTATCCCAGACTGCAGAGTTCAGGTTCCTGGCGCTGGCCTATTTGAAAACTACATTATATTCCTAGCAGTAAGCAACCTGAGAAAGAGGTATATGTAAGTGAACTACTGGCAAATAGAGAGTGCATTATTTCCAGGTGAAAGCACAAGGGAATTTAGGCTCTAAATTTGGAGTGTGGGCTCCAGAGCAAGAAAGGTTTTCATGGCCTGTCTTCCCTTAAAACCATATCAAACCTTCACTGTGTATACACATATGGTGGTATTAGTGTCAAAAGCCTTGTACAATTCCTTAGATTAATAGCTCAGCTTTACAGTACTTGCATCAAGGAATATGCTGTTATGACTGTTAGGTTGGTTCCTTCTGCCGCAACATCAAAAGGCCTTTTTAAAGCATCACTTCAGAGCGCATTAGCAAGATGCAGGTAAATTTTTGGAATTTGTAACAATCAGTTCGCATGACCTGAGTACCCTGGCTCAACATTTATCTCCAGTTCTTCAAATATAGAAAGTGACAGATTTACTCTATTACTACATGAATAATTAAGCATCTAGACATCTCCTATTATTACCTGAAATATAAACCAGCAGTTTCTAGCCTAGAAAGCAATACATGTTTTAAGCAGTATCCCATATACTAATGGGGTAGAGCACATTCTCTAGGTTGATAAATTGCGTCATCATAACATTTTCTTGTCTGGTTTCACTTCCTGAGGTTATGGACCCACCTTTCATGTTCCAAGACATATTAAGTCCTCCAAGCTTGACATGGTTTTCTTGTGTACTACCTTTTCCCCCTAAATGAGGGGGTTATACAATCCTAAATTCAAGCCTTAAAGAAGGGCAGGCAGCTCTTCAGTCTCAGAGGGGAGGAAAGCAAGGCTATGGCCTGGGGTGGAACACATTCTCTGCTTTGCACAGCAGCTACCCATCCCCCCTGCCCAGCTACAATCCACCTCCCCTCAGGGCAGTGGTGAGGGGCCACACAGCTGCCCCAGCACCATGGGCAACCCCCGCGCCTCCACCCCAAGCTCATGCTCCCTGGCCAGGGCACAGTCAAGACTGGAACCCAGAAGTTATCCCAGACATGTCTGTACAAGCCCAAACTGCTAGATAAAAAAACAGTAAGTCCTGTTGGCACCCAAGAAGTTGGAGTCAAGGGTGCCAACAAGGGTAAGGAACCCCCTGCGGGGCAATGGGAACCTCGGCTCTGACAGAGGCTGGGGGACAAGAGCCACTGACTTACTCAGGGCAACTGAAGAGTAAAATCTGTGCAGAATGAGAAAGGGAAGGAGCACAACACATACACAAGCTATTAAAGAAAAAGCACAGCCCAAACTTTAGAAGACTTGTCTATGGATGTTCTCTACAGCTAGCACTGAAGAAGGGAGGTTCACCAGTACTGTATTTTCACATTTATAGCCTTCAGGTTATGTGTTTAAAGAGAGAAAAAACAACATTAGATCAGCAGTGCAGGTTATACTCCTGCTCAGTCAGCTCACCACCTCTCAGAGATAGACAGGCTCAGTGTCACAGCCGCTTAGACAGCATGACTGCTTCAGCCACAGCAACTAAGAGGTAAAACATGATCTTAGGTTGCACCAGGGCCAGAAAAGTATTAATACCCTTTCACAAGGCTCCTGTATAGCTGCATGTTGGAGCTTGACTGGTCTACAGATGGCTTACAACAGGCTACCCGTGACTTCTGATGCAGGCATACAGCTTGAAGGGGTGTCTTGCAACACAGAGCATCCACTGAGCACTTGAACAGAGTCCATAATCCAAATTATTGCACCTTTTTAGGCTGCTAAGCTACCATCTTTTATAGACACAGAGTATTTGACAAGAACATGCACTTTTTCATACCTCTGCTTGCCTGAGGTCAAGGAGAGCATTGATTCAATTCCCTTAAATCCCTCAGACACTTCTAACAAAGTAAAACCCTACATAGAACTCTCTCAACTTGATCACATTTATGACTCTTCCAAAAACCAGAGTTAATTTAAAAACAGGTTCTTGTGTCAAAGCAGCCCTTACAATTTGAACCCCAGCATTTCTTCTGCCACATATTAGGTACCAGATCCAGTGACTGGTTTGTGTTAAGGAAAAGATTAAATTAAGTAACAAGCTCCATTTCTTACAGGTTCTTTTAATACCAGTCTTCGATACTCAGTAATGTGAAACATTCCCAACTGGACCAGCAGGAAAATTAAAACAATTAGAACACAGAAGCTTATATAATAACACAGATTGTTCTAGGTTATGCTCTGGCCTCACAGGAGGCAGCAGCTTAAAAGAAGAAACAGCTTATAGAGAGCTCCTCAAGTGCAGTTTTATAAGAGCTTCCACCCACAGCAGGCTCTGGAACTGGGGACTACAGCATATTTCTCATTCTTTCCCTCTTCTGCCCCAATAAAATGGAAAGTACATAAGAAAATGAAAGTAGCACAGGGCTGCAGACCAATTACAGAGATAATGTTTGTAATTATCAAAAAATATCTGCTGAAGTATTTTTAATCGCATAATAGTAAGCATGTTTTCTTCTTTACTGGTAGGGGGAAAAAAACCCACAACAGTAGGCATATACATAGAGAGCAGTAATTAGCAGCAAGGTTCCAGGAGCTCTCAGCCTTACATAAAGAGTTTCCAACCCTTTTTCAAAAGTCCTTGCTAAAAAAAGTGGAGGAGTGGGTGGGGAAGATAATGCACAGTTCATTAGAGTTTGGAGGACTTTGAAGTTAATCTAACCCTTTCCTCAAGAGTGCTTCACCATCTTTTTGTCCTTCAAGGAACAGCAAAACTAGTCATCTTGAACTTGATTTCACCTACAGCATGCACGCATCTTACACCAAATGTCCCCACCTGAAACTTTCTAGCTGAGCACCCAAACATAGGTCACGGGCTCACCAACAACAGACAGCACCAGGGGAACATCCCACACACAGTCACACCAAGGCAAGAGGCCATCTGGATACTGACATGGGTTAATAGAAGTCAAGCATTGAAGAAATTCTATTAATTTCAATCCTTTTGACTGAATGAGGTCAGGAAGCAGTTAAGTAGTAATTGCAATGATTTATGGGGTATCAGTAAGCTACATATAATCAACTGTGGGCAATGGACTGCCTCCAGGAGAGCTGGGACTAGAACAGATGTGGCAACGGCAACATTTTTTAAAATAGATTTTTATAAAGCCCATTGGATTTTGAATATCTTAGTTTTTACTGTAGCTTAACTATACCCTATGTTTTTGCGAGCAATTCCTTCATCCCATCTTACTGCACTGGGTACAGGAATGGGAACTTTTGACTGCACAAGACAGACTTTTGGTCCGTGATACCTTCTTTCAGTTAGAAAAGATAACAAACTCGAACATTTATAGATCCATTGGGTAGACAATGTGCCACTTGTCCAGGAACTTTTCAGATATTAGACTGTACTTACCAGTCAGACCATTAAGATACAGCCATCTGCAACTTAGATGTTACACGTTTCTGAATAATCAGTAAGGTGTGTCAAACCTCTACAGGATCCATACTGTTAGTGTTTGCTATCGCACTTACAAGAAACCTGTTTTGGTTTAACAACGTATTTCTGTTGACAAGATGAGCATAAGGTTATGTTTTTACATTCATTAATAGAGTGTGTAGGAACATATAAACATTTAAAATATGCTTTAAAAGGGAAATGGAAGGGTCTTTCTTGCCATCAAAAGAAGTACTGACCCAAAAGCAGAGCTTTAAATTGCTGGAAAAAGTGTCACCTAGCCCTGACTTAGAAGTATTAACAGTCATTAGCTTATTCATTCCAATTCCAGCCAGTGTCTGCAATATCAAGAACAAGTTGCTTTCCATTTAAGTAGAAATGAGGTATTTACATTCCTGATCTATGGAACTAGCTGCATTTTGATTAACTGAAATGTTTTTAATAGACTCAAAAATTCAAAATACTATGAAAGTTATATCCAGAATGCTGCCTAACAAAGTATTGAAGCATTATTTACAGTGATCAGGAACACTCCTGACCACTTTGCTTTTTGTGGTTCTAGAAGTGGTATAGCATCCCTCTAAAATTTACATTCAGAGTTCAAAAAAAAAAAAAAAAGAATCATCTTGCTCTGAAGTGAAAGAAAGACTCTCAAACTGCACACAAAGTGATATAGCATCCCTCTAAAATTTACATTCAGAGTTCAAAAAAAAAAAAAAGAATCATCTTGCTCTGAAGTGAAAGAAAGACTCTCAAACTGCACACTAACTAGCCACTCTCTTCCAAGTACAGAGAAAACAAAATGGTAAAAAAAAAAACTTAAATACTTTAAAAAAAAATATTGCCACAGTTCTTTCCTTCAGATCAGCCATGTAAGTCAAACTGGGTAGTAAACTTTGAGTAGAAGCCTGATTTTGGACATAACTGACATGTCTATATATAAGCTTTCTGAAGAGACACTGAAGACAATACGTTGTTGATACTGAAGTGCAGAGAGATCAAGTTGGAGAAAACACCTCTTCCTACACCAGAAACTCCTTCGCAGCTTTCAGACCTTATTTGTAGCTCTCCATCAAAGCACCTAAGTATTTCTTCCCTCCATATTGTCAAGTGCAGCATCTGTTCTCCCAGCACTTTATTTTCAGACTAAATCCTCCTTATTGTTCATCTCCCATCCCTTCCCACCAAAACCAGAGACCCATTTCAAGTGTCTCCCTTTTCCCAGGACTCCAACTGAAGGAGGCAGCTATAGCTCAGACAGCCAAAGTCACTTCTTCAGCTGGGCTTCACACACCCCCCACCACAGCAAACTGACACCACAAACCTCTGAGCCATGAACAAAACTGCTCCTGAACCTCTACAGCTTACAGCACAGCAGTTTAAAAACTGAAATCAGTGACTTCCTACATTCAGATACCATATTGGACCATGAAGAGTTTGGAAGCTGGTTCATGAGAAACCCCGAACCTCATGAAGCAATGACAAAGAGAGTTACTGGAGCAGTAACCTTGCCTATCACAGCTTGTCACAAAGCTTTAAGGCAAGAGTGGTCTTGAGAACTCAGTAGCATTCAAGGCTGACGGACCCTTAACATCCACTCTTTCCAGTGGATGTCTCCATTTCATTGTCGGATTCAAAGATTATTTTGACTCCACCACCACCACCCCCCCATGAAATCATATTTGGTGACATGACTTAAGCAGAAACCAAATTCTAGGGCTGATATGTAGAAGTCTTCACAGTGGCATTTTACATGCAGGTCTTGTAGAAATAAAGATGTTTCCTCACTCAGGCTACAGACCTAGGTGACCCAAAACCTCTGACAACTAGACTCCTTTCTTAAAGCAATGTCCCACGAAAGGTATCTGGAACTCAGTTCATCATGGTTTAAGGATATTCAAGAACCACCACAAAACCAGTCTGAGCAAAATTATGTTTATTCCAAATCTTCCAAGGACCTCCTAAGCCTTTGGGTATTCCTCCTGGGTACCCTTACAATGAACTACCTCCAGTTTCTAATCTACAGCTATGAAGGATATTACTAAACACACACTGAAGCTAGCGTTAAAGCTGGCCACTCTAAAGCACAGCAGGCAGAACAGTAAAGCTATTTTAAACTAAAGCTAAACAGAATAGTAAAGCTATTCTTTATATGAAGCTGAAGAATTGACAGTTAACAAGCATTTAAGGTAACCAAAACCCATGAGAAGCTGCCACTACAGCAAGACAGGAGACACCAATTTAGAGTATTAGTGACTCAAATAATACATCCCTGCCATAAGAAACGCTGATATCCCTAGAAAAGCACAAAATTTGGAAAAATTCAGCTATGAAACACAAGGAGGAGTGAAAACTCCTACTAAAGGTAGAAGTAATGAGAAAAAAACTGCTGTAGATGGCTGCACCTTCACAGAACCAACACTTGCACTTGATGAAAACCAAGCCTCAAACATGAGCAGAGATCATCTCGGGGACTCTGAGATTCTGCAGGGTCATGCTTAAGTCATTGATGGGCTAAGGAGAAAAGTGCAAGAAGTCATAATTATAGATTTGCCCCATCCTCAGGGGTGAATAGATATATATAGTATACTTCAAAAGAATTTGCAAAGATAGTACAGCTTCTCTAGGAAAGAATTTTAACACACGCTTCAAAATAAACCTTGTGGCAAGAAATGGGATAGGTGATAGTAAAAGTGGAGCAAGAAATGAAGTTATTTCACCTCCAAAGCAAAAGTGGGATCACTATAGTTTACACTCCAACCATTCTTCCCAGCAGTTCTTGTACAAGTCCTGCTACCTTCCATCTTCTGTGCTGTCATGAACAGACCAGACATGAAAACAGGACCAAGCATTGACATCATGCTTTTACAAGCCGCTGGTCTTCCAATTCTCCATTTGTGTTCATCTCCCACAGCACAGTGATAATGCAACTGAGAGGCCAAGATCATGCCACTTGGCAGACATTAGAAATGCTAGAAGTTCCAGAAACTCCTCGCCATCCCTACTTAGATGTTACTTGAAACTCTTCCTGATGAAATGAGCATCACTGCCCAGGTCATGCCGACTGGCACTAGCTAGCTTTAGTCAGCCCTCCCTGTTCCTCCAGCGGTGTCATCTTGAAGAGGTAGATTATAGACCGATGACTAGACCCACTGACCAAATCCCTCAGCTTGTTTGTTTCCTTTCTAGGGATTGAAAGGAAACATGTATCTACTTCAGTTGACCGTCTTTCATCTTCTACTTCCTAGAAAGGCAACACTGCATGCTGCCTATTGTGAATTAAAGGAAACCAAAACACATTCACCACCTCCGTCTTAACTACTTGAGACCAACACCAAATATAAGATTTTGGATTGGTTATTATGAGAGTACTACCTGGAGATCAAAATATACCTTTAACTGACTCTTGTCATGGCCAAACCACCATAATTCACTTCATCAGCTCAGTTAACTTTGGCTCTTTTCTTTACACCAAGCGAACACCCGCAGGTTACGCAGGCAATGGCAATCGCTCCAGGCTGTGCAGCAGGCAGCAGCAATGATAGTGCCACATTCAAGAGGCTTAGGGATCTTGGACAGAGATCCCTACCAGAACCACACTAAAAACCCCACCAGCTCAAGTTAGTGATGAAGTTTCTCCCTATGGCCTATTGACCTTTGGCAGCATTCAGCCTCTACTCTAATAGTACTCACAACTGCTTTCCCCCCCACTTCAGAAAATTAGCTGAGTTTTAATTTCAAACAAGAAGCCATTATTACAGCTGCATAGAAACATTACTCTTGGTAACAGAGGCATCCTCCAGCAACGTTCCTGTAACTCAGACCTCCAGTCAAGGCCAACAAATCCATCAGCTTCCTGATCCCAACCAACTTCTTCCAGCTCGAGGGTGGGAGAGGTCATCAGTACTATACTGATGCAGTAATCCTCCTATGGGACAGCAGTATCTCAACGCCAAGGAACCAAGTTTTAGAGTCTGCCTCAACAGTTAAAGCATGAAAGCAGAAAGCATCTTTTTGGGAAGTGGCGGGGGGAAGAAAAAAGGTAAGTCACCCATAGCGTACCACAAACTCCACATATACGATAAGCCAGCCTTTTACAAAGCAGAGGTTTTTAGTTTGTCGGTCATCCAAAGTAACAGTACTGTATCATCTGTGTATATAAAAGAGTGACATGTTCTCAACGCCAACCTCCAGAAGCATTTGTGGCCATGTTTACTGTATGGGGTCCTTGGACTAGAGCTTGCTTTGACATTTAAGGCCTTCAGCTTTTAACCTTCATAATGAAATATGGTTATAACAGTTGTAATGAATTTCGTAACAACTAGCATTATGATTGATACATGTACTGAAAACTTTTGACCTATCAACTTGTTTACTTTTAATTTTCAATCCAGTCTGTACTAATTATCCAATTAGTTTACTTATAAGCTTGCAGAAATCATTCCAGAAGTATTTTTCGCTGAGCTCTGCTGTAAGGGTCTTGGTGTAAGACTTTGGAAGGGTAAAAACCAAAAACCCGCATAGGAAACTGACAAAGAAGAACAAATACGAAGAATATTTTCAAGTTGCATATAATTTTTAATAAGTCCAAATATTACCAAGGGCCAAGCAAAAGAGGTACCCCATTAATACCTAGATGGAAGGGAAAGTGAGCCAACTAACTAGCAGAACTAAATAAAATGGATTTAAGCTTTAGAACAAGTGTTTATTAAAATGAGCCAAGCATTTAAGCAGATGTTCCAGTTTCTTTTAAGATAGAAAGTCTACTTGTAGCTCTTAATGATACTCTGACTCAACAAGTCACTATGCAATCAGTTTGCCAAGAGACAAGGAGCTGCTCTTAACTGTATGCCACAGACACTCATTTAATATTGTTCAAAGAAGGAACGGGGTCAAAAGCAGCATCAATGGTGTTGCAATTTCTAACTCTATAGACAGATGGTGATAAGCCAGATGTTTCAATTAGTGCTTCAAAACCACTGAAAAAAGAAAGCTTTATCTTATTGGTTTATTTTAAGCACTTGAACACATTCTTTCCTGGCCCACTAAGTTGATATTAGATTCCAAAAAGACATTTTGCATTCCTAGCACTCTCCAACTTCAGCTTTTAAATAATAGCATAGCATAGCCTCTTATTATCATTTCTAATACGCAGCAAGTCAAAGCAAGATCTATGCTTATTCATATGAGCAATTAAACAACAGTAATTCAGCAAAGTTAGGTTTTGTAATCTCTCGTCAGCTCAAACAAGCCATTTGATACTATTCACTGTATCAGTTAAGCATGTCTGAGGCAAGTGCTCTAACGAGCAGCATGAGCTAAGCACCCAGGGTTGCCATTTAGCATTCTATTTTTGAAAGATGCTTGCAGAATTATTTCCATAGGAGAATTTTTTATTATTTGTTTTATGACAACAGAGTTCTTGACCTGTACACTGCATGGAAAAAGACCCCGGACTAATCTAAATGTTAGGGATGCAAAGTATTTAGGCTATCGAAATCAGAGCCAAGACCTGCTTCCTACACTTCAGATAAGTACAGGAATGGGAATCAGATCAGTTCAGCTGAATTAGCACCCATAATGATTCTAATAATTAGTACTTACATAGATGAGCCCAGAGTAATACCGATCCTTTAAATTATGCAATACAGAGGCTTCATTTAAACAGGTTAATTCTGCCATGTCTTCCACTTTAGAGAACTTGGGAGGATTCATCTTCTGAATATCATCTTTATTGACTAGTGCTTTCTTTCCATTTTCTGCCAGTTCGACCAACACTTCATCCCCTTTTTCCTCCTTGATGCTGGCTGCCTCAAAACCATGGCGCTCTGAAGGAATCCACACCAACTTTTTAGCAGTCCAATCAGCCTGGGTGGCAGGGTTGTATATTACAGCCCTATCCACAAAGAGGTATCTCTCCGGATCTTCCTGTCCAGATCTCTGTGCCATTGTAGGAAGTGAAGGTTCCACTATCAGTTACCCTGTAAATTGGTGAGGAAAAAAAGCAGAGAGTATGTTACATACCATATTCTTATCGATGAAATGAATAGGGCTATGGCACATCAATTAAATGATCTATCACTAATATCTGTATCTTCTCTTGATGAAGAAGCACCGTTAATTTCTCCCATAGTCTAAAGAAGTTGCTATACAACTGAGAGCCCCTATTGACACAGCAGCCCTCTGAATAAACCAACTGCCACACAAAAGTTAAAATGGTCTGTCAAGTATAATCCCAGACCCAGTACAGGAAACTCGGTATAAACTGGTTCCAATCGTGCACCAACTATGGACAGACATCGCAACAAATGTGAGAACTACAAGCAGGAAAAACATGCATCTGTCTTCTGTGCTTAGATAAGGAAGAAAAGCAAATTTAACAAAAGCTTGCCAGTAAATTCAACTTCAATTGAACAGTAAAAAAAAATACAGATAGATAGATAGATATAAAAATATAAAAAATGTTCAGTGGATAGCTAACTACAATAACCAGAAGGCGTCAAGAATATGTTTGAAGATGTGGATTTTCAACTACAGACAAGAACTTGAGACACTTGGGGTTTCTGCAAGCCATTAAGCTAGCTAAACCTTGCTCATGTTCTTCCTGAAAAACATAAGACTTTGCATTTCTACAGCCTGCTTCTGTTCTCAGTCGTGAGTGCTGACATTACCGTATTCCAAAAAAAATGTCTCCAGATCTCAAGTTTACCTTGAGGCTCAAGACACAGCAAGGACTGACGTTAGATTTTCCAACAGCTTCATGGGTAATTTGAAGGGGAAAGAAAAACTGCTGACAAGAGCTCCTGCACACTCATTTTACCTATTTGCCTCTATCTAAGAGAGGCCACTGCATCTTTGGTTAATACTACTGTCACATCCAGGATTCCTGGAGCTAGCAGTTTCATCTGTAACTGCCCAAGGAGCAACAAGGTCAAGCCTGACACCTAGTACTCAGGTGATTAAATATCTTGGGTTTTCACACACTAGATCTTTTCTGCTGAAGAATGTTACATTAGCTAATGGCAGCCTTTTCCAGCAGGTAACCTAAAGTTCGCTTCAAAAGCGAGGAAGGTTTCGCAAACTGCATTTGTCATCTTTCATACCATGGCATGCACCCTGATGGAAGTTCTGCAACACACCCATCCTCAGAAGAACACGTAATTAAATACAATAGTTGTGTCTCCATCTACGGCATGAACATTTGTTAACATTGTCCAACTTTAATGTAAAGTAAGCATGAAGTCATTGAACCCTTCAGAGGTTTGAGGAGCGGACCGTTTACTACGGACAGCTTAATTCAAATCAAGAGGTGATGACTCAACATTTGAAGTATTTTAGAAGAGCCTCTGAGAGAAAAATTCAATGAAGAAAGAGAATCGTTGAGGGGACACCTTAAGCGATGGCTGGACTCCTCAGCAAGGAAAACGAAGATATTGAGCCAAATGTAGCATTCCTTGACTAAGAAGCCCACAAATTTAATATCCAAGCCTCCAACCGCAATTCAGATAGCTGTTTGTCTCCACCGTGCTAGACTACAGCTGAAGCTCCAACAAAGACCTGAAACACCATTGCCGCCCTCCTGTGTAAATGCGTCTCGGTGTCAAGTCTCTAAAAGCTCCCTGGCCAGGTATGATAGACAGCCAAACGCATTTATGGTAAGCTCGGTCTCAGTTTTGCACGCTGAGAGGTAGTGAACCTAGAGATCAGATAAAACCCATATGACAAAATTAATCGGTATTGTTCCCCAGCAGAATTAAAGGCTGAAGACTGAAATGAGTGCATGGACTGACTTTACACCAGTTCCTGAGGAATATGCCTAACATCAGGGGATCGCAGACAGTTTCAGGGTGATTATTCCATTTTGGCTTTTAATTCCACAGAGCCCATCACAAAAGACCCTCTGCAGAAGCAAAGCAAGTTCCAGCTTACTCTACCCAGGCTCCTCTGTTAACAACAGCATTCAAATGAAATACACAAATGAGCACATTTATCATGCAGGAATCCAGCACTCCCAAAAGACGACTAGTGGGCTTTTAATTCCACAGAGCCCATCACAAAAGACCCTCTGCAGAAGCAAAGCAAGTTCCAGCTTACTCTACCCAGGCTCCTCTGTTAACAACAGCATTCAAATGAAATACACAAATGAGCACATTTATCATGCAGGAATCCAGCACTCCCAAAAGACGACTAGTGAAAAAAAAAAAAAAAAAGAAAACCCT
>NW_008795688.1:262452-295142 GCF_000699145.1 Aptenodytes forsteri | reverse complement strand
GGCGGTCCCCCCCTGGGGGGGCGGTCACTGGTTTCCAGGCCCTGGGTGGGACGGCGGTCCAGCAGAAAAGCAGCATGACCCGATTTCCAAACTTCCAGTTCTAGAAACTTTACCTCAGCCCTCAGTAATTGCTCCCGGGGGTAATTACCCTGACTATTAAAAATAAAAACCCAGCCCTCACTGCAAGTCTGACGTGGTCTCCCAGCCCCCCGATCCGGCGGAGTGTCTCCGTGCTGGCTCAGCAGCCCCCCTCAGCAAAGCGCATTCCTGCGTGGCGGCCGTTGAGCCGCCACCGAGCAGCCCTGGCCTCCTCTGCCCCAGGCTGGCCGAGCTCATGCTCAGATATGTATTTTTCCCCTTCCTTAAACATAATCCTGAGGCTTTTTGGAGCCCTTGCCCATTTGCCAGCACCTTTTCTGGATCAGACGGGTAGGCAGGAGGCTGCAGCATGGGAAAAAAAGCCATTTGCAGCGTCTCTGAGAGTCTCGTGGGCTCACGTGGACTTTGAAAATCAGTGCCGGGTGGGTCTCAGGTGTAACACCTCTGGGGGCTGCTGGTCTGCGCGCTCCGGCGCTGCCGCTGCCTGGGATTTGGAGATGGAGAGCTTGAACACCATGATGGCCTTCCCTGTTTCCCTGCAAAATCTTTCCCGTGTTTCGCTCCCTGGCTCAGAGCTTCTCGGGGATCACACATGGTGCGTTCAACCTCCGGGGAACGGGCACAACCTCTCGCCGCAACCACGGCTCGCTCCAGCCCTGCATGCGAGCAGGTAGCTAAGAGCATCGAGGGTTCCCATCGCCGGAGCTGCGGGTTTTGTTTCTCCGCCCAGACCAAATGCAAATGTGAGTGGGTCAGGAATTAGAGCTATTTTGGTGGAAGGAATTTGTGTCAGATCATTCTGACCAAGTCTATGAGCGGAGTGAGGAGCAGAGAGAAGTGGCAGGAAGGAGCATCGAGCCTGGCATGGGGCGAAGCCACAGCGAGGGATCCCAGGAAGGGCTGGGGGTGTCAGGCAGCACCTGGGGACAGGAGTAAGGATGTCTCCCATTTCCCCTGTGCTTAGGAAGCAGGACTTTCTATGGACTACCTGCACAAATGGAAGTGTTTCAAAGCAGCACCTGCCATTTCAATACAACTTAGCATTTTTGGACGGGTTGCTCGGTGTAAAAAGGGAGGCAATAAGGCAAACTGTGGGGAACCAGGCTCCTGGCAAGGAGCAGGAAATCATTCGGTCATCTCTGCTCATCTCTGCACACAAATCAGTTCATGCGCAACTCCTGGCACTTGGATTTATATGAAAGTCTCCCTCTTAATTACCATTTCAGTGGGAGGTCTCGTACATCCTGTTTCACCGAAAAATAAGGGTGTTGACTCGCAAACGCAGGTAGATGAAAGCCAAAAGGCTGAACTGGTTACTCCCCAGCTGTTTTTCGCTTTGCAAGGACTGCCACTCCCGGGGCCGGGACGGCTGAGCTGCGTGGCAAGCCGCCGTAGGCAGCAGAGTGAGGCCAACACCGCGCGGACTTTGGGTTGCTTAAATACAGGCATCCAGCGTGCCGCATCTCCCAGGATTTACAATTTTTCCTCGCTCAGCCAACAAGTCTCCATGAGATGCTCGGCCAGCGTTCACGGGGCGATGCCAGCCCCTCAGCAGTGTCAGGGCTTTGCAACGGAGCAGCCTGATATTTTGCTTCCTTTGGACAAACCCCGCACCCAAGGAGCAGCATCGTGCACTGGTTATGGTCGACCCTCGGGGCGTAGTGCAGCACCCGCACCCCGACGCCCTCCATGCTCCGGGTCAGCACCTCCACGTCATGCTGCTTCGGGCTTCAGTCACAAAACTTCCATTTTTAGGCATACAGCATCTTTTAAAAGAAAAATAGAAACATCACACAGAAAACATTATTCTAGAGACAAGCTGGTTGAAGACTTTAGTTTCATTTAGAAAATTATTTCCATGGAAAATCTTTGAGGATCCTGTAGATGCCACGTGGAGCGTGTCAGGGTTATAGCATTGAGTTATTATTTTTATCACACCATTATTTTTATCCAGGCCAGTGTTAGGAAGGAATTCCCCAAATCCACTCAATGTCTTTAACCCATGGTGGGAAAGATGATATTTTTATCTTCCCCAGGAGACTGGAAAGAGCAGAAAGAAACATCTTTCGTGAAGGATTTTTATTTGGAATAGCAACTCAGCTAGTCCCTAATCCTAAAATTGTTTCCCTACATTTAAACAGAAGGCTAATGATACCGTTGCTGCTAGAGCATGCGTGTGCTTAAGGCAAAGCATATCCCCGTGGGTGTTTCCAGAGCTGGAACCCAAGCAGGTAAATAAGAACCACTTAAGCTTAAAGCAGTGCTTGAGATTTTTAAAACAATGTGGAGGATTTAGGCAAAAAATGCTCCATTCATTTCTAATTTAGAGGTCTTACTTCTGGTGGCACGTATTGGAAAGATAATTTCCATGCTGGGCGATGTGCACCTCCATCCCCAGTCTGCTTTGGACATTGCTGGGCAGAACGAACTTCCGCAAGGGGAAAACACACAACCGACATCCAACAGCTGTTTGTTCTGTCCCATGTCCCTACCAGCATCCACCAACAAGCCAAACAACCCCCGTTCCTTGATTATTTGACACCTTTCCTTCCTGCAGAGACTGGCATCCTCCCTCCCTGTCCTGCTTTCTGACTGCGGCAGGTTTTTGGGCGCATCTCCAAGACTTACAGACCCAGGTCTGGCCTCCCCCAGGAGCCCCACGTCTCTGCAAAGCAGGACATCTTAGCATCTTTCTGGGTCAATTTTTTTCCCATAACTTCAAGTACTGAACAATACTGAGCCAGGGTTTAGAATTAAGTATTTAAATGCAGGAATTGCATATGCACAGACATGGTCTGTGCTTTACTGGTGACAAGGGGACAGGTGAATAACGTCCATGCGGATTTGGTTTACCAGTTCAAATCCTGACTTGCTGTGGCTTTGGGCAGCCACGGTACCTTCCCTGCCCTCGCTCACCCTGCGAAGGGAAGAGACTTCATTATGCCCGTTTGCCGTTTCAGAGGTGAGGTCACGTTTGATCTGTAATGTGCTTTGACACCTTCAGAAGGAAGGTGCAAGGAAAAGGCAGAATTGCTCACGTAAAAAACTGCTTTGTTGCATGGGATCAAAACACAGAGAAGTGTAGGAATAAAAGAAAATTATTCCACGATAAAATTACTTTATAGTAAACATTTCTATGGGAGAAGCTTGAAAGGATTTGGAAATTCAAGCCTCATGCTTAATGCTTGAGTTTCAAAGCTTTCTGAGGTGTAATAAATTACAGTAAGATGAGGTTACACTTATTTCTTGAAGCATGCTGTCCGCCAGGACCACGCCGTTTATTTTATCTCATATGTCAATAGGAAACGTTCTGAAACAGGAGGTGTTCTCCAGGGCGCCACGCAGGGATCAGCACCAAATATGAGCTTCATTGTCTCACCCATCATATATTTTAGTCCTGGATAGTTTAAAAAGTTAGCTAAATCAGGAATGGAAAGTCTGCTTCTTACTCACAACAGGGGATTGCACAATAGTTGGTCGGACACGCTGCTGTGAACCTGATGTCAGATCAGCAAAAATAGCCACCTCTGCAGCAAATGAGTCAAGATCCAAGCAGCAGAGTGAAAGATTTGTACTCCCTCCGAGCAAGCCTCTGACAACCGCACGGCCATTTGCTAACAGGTTGTGCTGGAAGCCGAGAAACTCCATAGAAAATCTCAAGCCTCTTTGAACGTGAAGGGCCAAAGAGGAGGACCCGGGGTGAGATCCATCTCGGGTCATCCTGCTGCAATCGTGCTAGGAGCGAGACCCAGACACGCACAGGGACCTGTGCTCACCCGCTCCTTGCTTTCTCTCTTCCTTCCCCTTTCCTCCATCCATCACGCTGGGAAGGAGCAGAAGCTGGAAAGGCAGAGCAGGATTTTCGCAATCATGCCTTCCACCCTCCACTCGAGGGTTTGGCATGCGTTTCTTTTCCCTCAAGGAAAAGGAGGGCTCATTCACAAGTCTCTGCTAAAAAACAGCCAGAAATCTGAACCTCCCTTTTCCCCTTGAAGCAGGAACTTGTCTGCGAGATCTGTCCTCCCCCGCCTCGCTCACCACACCCTGAGATCGGAAATTATCCCCGGGAAACCCACGTGCGGCAGGTTTGGGGAGCTGCCCTTTTACTTCTGGCTAGCTGGGAGCTTGCGATTCACCAGGCCAGATTCTCATCCCAGTTACACCAGTTCACATTGCAGAAGCACTTCTCACTTACAGTACTGTTTTTAAGGGAAAAGGATTTTGCTGTTAGATAGTTGAAAGGCCAGAAGAAACATTTCTTAGGCATTGTAGGATCAGAGGGTAGTTCAAGCTGGAATGGACCTCAGAAGATCATCTAGTTCAACCTAGCTAGGATTTTGCAGACTTAAAAAAAATAAAGAAAATGGTGGAGGTTTCCTGTGGAGCCACTTGCAAAGGGCACATTTCCCTGGGGATCTCTGCCTCATCCAGAACCGGCCTTTACTCAGCACAACTGCAAGATTAGGTGCTTGGATGCCAGCAGGATGAGCACGTCACGCATACCTCTCCAGATGAGAAAGATTCCCCTCCTCACATTTTGGATGTAGGGTTTATTTGTAGCCTGCTCTTTCATGCCCCATCTCCATTGCCCGTAGGCAGGGCTTGTGCATCAGTACTGGTACAGCACCCACCCTGGCTATCCTGGCTGGAAACCCTATCTATCCCCTCGCTTTCCTTCCCCTGTCCCTCTGCCCACGCTGCCGGGGCTCGCAGAATGTTTTCTAATTTGAACAAAATGCCCCATTTATAGACAGGCAAACCCAGCAGGGTTTTTTTGAGATTTGTTGTATACAAAAGTGATGCCAAGGAACACGTGTCCCCTGCATGGTCCAGGGTTTGGGCTGGCTGTGTGCTGGAGATGCTGGGTAGAAATAGAGGGGCTGCCCCTGAAAGAGCTCGCTGCACCAAAGCCCCGGAGCGGGAGAGCTGAGCTCTCATCGTGGCTGGGGAGCGGGCAGGGGGCAGCTGCCCAGGGTCCATTTCTCACCACCCCACGGCCCCCAAGGTGGCCCTTGGCCGGGCTGAAAGGGCCAAATCTTTCCTCTTGGGCTAGAACCTCCATCCGAGACCAATAGTTCCTTTCTGGCAGAGATTTAACTAAAACCATCTGGTTTTTACCCAATTAAAGGATCAGCAAAGAAGAAACAGTGCTGAAAAGTTCCCATCAGGGCATATCCCGCACCCTTGGTGGAAGCCCTGGCCGTGCCCATTGGCCGAGGAGCAAAGGCACGGCAGAGCTGGCCGTTCTCTGCAGGGATGGGGGCCATGCCGGGGCCGTGCCAGGGTGGGTGGGACGCTGAGTATTGAGGGGACGCCTGGGCCAGGACTGCCCCAGGCATCCCGCAGCCCATGGGCTGTGCTGCTGGAACGGGATGGGACCTGCGCTGGAAACCAAGCCTGTCCTTGCGCATCTCAGCTCCGCATGCCTGCCTCCCACCTGCCCTCAGGGGCTCTTTGAACGCCCTAACGTGCCACGGAGGAGAAAAACCCTTCAGGGACCACTCCAAGGAGCAAACGACCAAAAACTGAGCTGAGGATGGCATCCAACAGACCACAGGGGAGAAACCTTCCACCAAGAGCAGAGAGCTGATGGTTGCTGGAATGCCTTGGGAGCCTAGGGCCCATTTGTAAAGACAAATAATGCATTTGGGATGTCCCTGCCTTGCGAGAAGGTGTAAGCTCCTCGGGGTCCACCTGAGGAAGGCATGGACATGCCCAAGCACGCCAGCAGGTCCCACCAGACTGCCAGCAGTCTCCAGGGCTAGCAGCAACTTCAGTTTCTTCAGACCTGACCCCGAGAGCTTGTGTCTGCTTAGAAAACCACAGAAAAGCATTCCCGAGCCCTGCCTCGTGTTTGAACACGGGGCACAGGTACTGCCCCTGTAAAACCCTCTCATACTTCAAAAGTGAGCATTTGTAGGGCCAGGCTGCAGCACTGCACCCTCCAACCATCTCCAGTCACCTGCAAGTGGCAAGCAACGGCATGTAGAGTTTGCCCCAGCGATTTCAGTGTACCGGGGATTTTCCCAGCTTCAGCTGGAGCCTCCTGTTAGACTCTGTGCAGTCTTTAATTGGAGCTGATTTACGGCATTTTTATTGCTGCAGACAGCCAGCAGTTGGCACAGCAGGCAGCTTTAATATTACTTTTGCATTTTGTTATTGAATCACCAGCTTGGAAGGCAATTGCGGGGCTTTTTATAGCTGCCGCCTGCTCATGAGCAGCCTGGCACTGCAGCCCCTCTCTGGTCTTTGAATAAATCACTCTTGCCAGCTGGGCCAGTGGGAGCCCGTCCAGTTGTCCGTCAGTGGACCCAAACACCAGGGCACGAGCGTGTCTGAGCCCAGCAGGTCGGGGAGCCGCTCGTCCCGCTCAGCGGCTCCAGCAGCACGGCGACATTTCAGCTGCTGCTCTGGGGCTTGTTGGTGGCTTTTCTGTCCCATAAGGCTGGCCTCAAGGTTTTCACCTGGAGGTTTTTGCCACAGATGTCCAAGTGTTTCTCCCAGAGTGCAAAACACAGCTTCTGCTGTGGAACAGGAGATACAATCCAGGCTGGACCTGCCGCCTGTCTCAGGCACGTCCCGGTCGCTCCCCAGCTCAGGACAGCACAGAGGCACGGGCAGAGGAGCGTGTCCCAGCCGCTGTCACCCTCCCATGTCCAGCAGAGACTGTGACAGACTCAGTGACTGTAGGATATGTCTCTTCTGCTGCAGCTCACCCTTTCTGTTCATGCTGATACATCGCTTCTTGGTCTCACAGGCATGAAGGATCTCTGTCCTGGTCGAGTTCGCCTCTGTGCAAGGGGCATGATAGTACGCCTAAAAGGGAGGAGGGTGGTCTCCTCCCATTATCAATTATCACACGCAGTTTATTTTATCATATTACATTCAAAGGAGCCAGTTGGTCTTTACAAGCCTCCTCCATGGCTATTTATCTTTGACTTCAAAGCAGGAGGGTCAGGCCTCATGGACACCAGCTTCCTGACAGTGGTTAAGGGCCAGCAGGAGAAACCCTCTCCCCTAGAAACCCAGCAGCTGAGCCCAGTGCATATGGGCTGGGAGATAAATTATTCCTGGGGGATGTTCCTGTGAGGGGAAGCAGTCAGTGATCCTCTTACCCCATCCATATCACAGCATGCCGGCTCTGTCAGGGTACGCTGTGCAGGGAGTTCCCATCACGGCCCTGGCAGCTGGGCTTGCCCTGGGATGTTAGCCCACAGCCACCATCTAATTCAATTTAATTCAATCCAATTTAATGATTGACTGAACCCTGCTGGTTTAATTAGCAAGCCAATACTCAATTATCAGCCGGTCGTTGAGTTTGTAACTCATGTGCCAACCCCTTCCCTGGGCTGGGGAGACGGGACGGGATCGATCTCTGCTCCATCCCAGCAAACTCCCTCGGGCGGGTGAGGATGAGCAGGGTGAGGAGCAGTTAACCCCTGGCACAGCCCACGCGGAGGAGCAGTTAACCCCTGGCACAGCCCACACAGCACATTAGTGCTGCAGAGCCCAATTCCATCATCATATGGGTGCCAGCACTTTCCTTGAGGCCAAAGAGAAAATGATCTTGCATACCCCCGTTAAGGTCAGGGTGCTCACCCATTTGTGGCACTGGTGCTGGCCTGAGTACTGGGATCCCACCAGCAGCATCTAGTCCCCTCCAGGCGCTGTGCTGGTGTACCTTGTCCCCAAGTCACGGCCCCCAAGTATGATGGGGCAGAGTGATGATGTGGTGAAGGTGTCCCCAGCTGGCAGACAGGGACCTGAAGCAGCGTGCCCGGGCTGGGTGGGGAAAGTTTCAGCCTCCCCTACACCCCGTGGGCAATCTCAGCATCACCGAAGGGCTGGAGCAGAGCGCCGAAGGCACTCGCCAGTCCCAGCAGGGACAACTCAGCCATGGGGTGACTTTTAAAATACCTCCATTGCTTGTTCACAACCTGTGAATGGTGCTGTGGGAGGAAAATGTGGGTACTGCATGGGAAGTGTGGGAGACAACCACAGAACAGGCATTAAAGCTCTTGGGTACCACAAAAATGGCCCCCAGAAGTACAAAAATACTGTTCCTACCACATGACATCGGGGGCTGAAAGGGCAGAGCATCATGGTAAGCAGGATACTTCCAACATGGTCATCTTTCCACTCTCATGAGCATAACCCTGTTCCCATGGTCATCTCCCTGTTCTTCTGATCATCTCCCCATTCCCATGGTCAACTCCCTGGTCCTGTGATCATCTCCCCATTCCCGTGATCATTTCTGTGATCATCTCCCCATTTCTGCGATCATCTCCCCATCCCCATGATCATCGCCCTGCTCCCACACAGGCAGTGTTCCCATTTCCCACCTTGGCGTGGGTGCAGCCCATGTCAGGGGCATGGAGAAACCAGGGACTGACACACACTCCTCAATAATTGCTCCCAGCTCGCAGACGCAGAGGAGGGCCGAGCACCATAGTGACGGTGCTTGGTAGAGCCTTAGGATGAAGATAAAGGTGATTTGCAAATGATTCAATGATTTTGTTTTTAATTGGACTTGTGCCTTTTCTCATCTAAGATGGATGAGATTGGTCCGAGCATCTGAAAAGGTTGTTTGTAAAACAAACAAACAGGCTATTAATTATCCTGGATGTTAACCTTGGTCTTCTTTGACTTCGCTGGAAGGCACCGTAGGAAGGTCTGCTCTTGCTAAAGGATGAACCCTGTTGGGTTCAGTTAACCAGGTGCAGCTCCTGGTGCAGATAGTCGCATATCAGCATAGGAGCGGTTGCAACCACCTCCACTTAACCATCCGCAACCTGACTGAAGAGAGTCCACGTAGCCCAGTCACATCAGTTTAATGAACCTATCTAGCAAATGAATTTAAAGCAATCTGGAGACGCAGCCCCTGCAACCTCCGCCGAAGGATCTTGGTGCTGAAAATTTAACAGAGACTTTCTTCCTCCGTGTGTATTTACACCCTGGGGTTTAAAGAGGCTGAAATGGATCCTTGTCTCTTTTAGTAGCTCAAATTTTTGTCATTAGTTTATTTATTTATTACTTCTTAGTTTTAATTTTATATGTGTGTTGTTATTCAATCACCAACAGATCTCAGCACTAGGTGGAAACTAAACCTGATTCTAGGAAAAATAAAATACCCCTTTTTTTGCATTGTTTTCTGCTTGAACAACCTCTGCAGGTGCTGCTGTGCCTCCAGGGCAGAGTCTTGAGGGATTTTTCAAGGTAAAATCGTGTCAAAATAAGCATAGAGGGGGAGTGCTCATACAGGGACTGTGTTTAAATAGTGCTGAGCAATGATGGTTTTGCATGGTGCAAAGAACACCAAAGGAGATGAAACAGCACAGAAAAGAGGATCAGAGCTCCAAGTTGAAGGAAATCCCCTAATTTCAGCCCTGCAGCAGGGAAATGAGCAGTCACCAGCGACAAATACCGGGGCCACCGCACCCAGGGGACACTCTTAGCTCTGGTGCATTAGCTGGGGGGATGGAGCTACCCTGGTGGGGAGCAAAGCCACTATTTCAGGGTGTGTAAAGCCCCCACCATCCCCAGCTTGAGCACGCATGGGATAACCATGTCATCAGCACGTCCATGCAATTACCGGAGCCACTTTCAACGGCGGCAGCCCATGCTGCAGGGGATGGGGCTATCGATTTGCAACAGGAGATGCAGCCAATGGGGGCTTTTAATACACACATCCGTGTCAGGAATTTTATTTTTCCATAGGGCTCTTTCCCCTCCCTCCTCCCATTTCAATTTAAATTTTCTGTCAGGGTCCCAAAAGAGGCCAGCCCTCACCCTCAGCCGAACGTATGCGGGACCTGTAATGAGTTAGGGCTGAATTCCTGCCAGCCCTTCTGGTAACGTTTAAAGAGGACGCTGGCAGCTGTCCAAACCCTGAGCGCTGCGGAGGAAAGAAAGGCAGCGCTTGACGGCAGTTAAGATATTGCAGGATGTCTGGAAGACAAACCCATTCAGGGTAATATTGCAACCCACAGTAGCAAGGTAATCCATAAACAGCGAAAGGCTGATGAGCTCTCTCGTAGTCGAAGGACCCCTTGAAGCCTAGGAGGCACAATGCAATTTATCTGTTTCTGATATTTAAAAATGCACTTACTTGAAGGCGTCTGATGGAGGGAGAGATTTCAAATCCTCCTGTGTATTTCTTTTTTTTTTTGAGGGGGGAAACAACCCTTTTCTGGAAAGCCTGGTGTAGCCACAAAACTGGCTGTGGCTGGGCAGGTCCTGTTCAGCAAAAGATGGTTTCACAGCTCCGTGTTCCCAGCCCAGGTTTTCCAAAGGAGGCTAAAAGTGCTGTAAATGAGGGGTTTTCCAGCAGCCCCCCAAGCTAGGTCCATGTGGGGACCCCCTGCCTGGGCTGCATGTGTGGGATTGGTATAGCCAAGCCTGACCAGCTGCCCCACAAGCACCTCGTTCAGCAGCACGGCAGCTCACCCTGCACCCACCCGTGTCCCCAGCAAGCAGTGCCAGGAGGAGGGTGGAGGGCGGCTGCTTTGCAGAGGGGTCAGAGCATGGCCCCTCAACCTGAGTTTTGGGCAGCTGGGGAGAAACCAGGCTGATTTTTAGGAGAGCTGGGGAATGGCAGCAGCCTGAGTTCCTGCTTGGCCCCCTACCTCGAAATCAGGGCTCCCGGGCTCAGCACCACAGGGACTGGGATGTGCTGGCGATCATGGGGCTCCAGGAGATGGGGCATAAAGAAGCCCCATGGACCCCCAGGGCACGCTGCGGCTGTGGGAACGGACTGCAACTGCATCTCTTCACAGCATTGCAACTCCTCTGGGAAAAATCCTGGTTTATTTGGTGAGGGCTCGGCCCTCTATTAGAGCCTATGGCCAAGCCACCACCATGGTCACAATGTCACCATATCTGAAGCAGCGCACACTTGTGTGGCTGCTGCAGCTGCCTGCCTGCCTTGCTTTCCCCTGCCTGTGCCTTCCCAAAGGCATTTTTCTCTGCCTGCCCATGTGCTTTCAGCATGGCCAGTGCAGGGGGTGTGGGGGTGTGAGGGCAATGCAGCAGCACAATTCACCACTCCACATCTCTGCACAACAGTGAGAAAAGCTTTCACTAGCTCAAGGATAACTGCAGGTTATCCCACACCTAACACAGGGTTCACGCATATGTCCCTAAGCAGGGGAGCACGTACTCCCCCTTTTTTTGTGCCTCACCAAAGGTGCCCGCTCTGCCGTGCTCCCTGGACCGGGCATCTCCTCCTCCCAGGGAGTGGGGACCCTGGGCAATAGGCACCCCAGGAAGCCTGTTCGGCAGCACCTGGGTGCCCATGAGCTACCTCCGTGTCTCACACCTCCTCCCCCAGCCTCTCCTCCCAGGAATGCTGTGAATGCAAAAGCTGACAGCTGCCCAAACCAGCTTTTACCCTTATATAGTATCTGCTTACACTCTTCCCTCCCGAAAGCTGGGCTGGAAAAGCCTGATGACAGTGTGGGAAGATAAAGGGCTGCTGCCAGAGTGGGGATAAATATTTGTCATTTTCCATCACTTTGTAAGAGCAGGCATCAAGGATCACAGGCAACCTGCAATTAAACCAGATTCCAATCTGATTGGAACTGCGGCTCTGCCGACTTAACCCTTCTGCGCCCACCCACCGAGCATGCATGGTGCCTCCAGCACCAGCGGGGTTGACACTCATACACCCAGGGAGCAAACTGTCACCAGGGATTAATTGCAAGTCCAAAGGCTTTGTGGGGTGCTCCACTGGTAGCAACGACTGGATGGAAACAGCAGGTGACAGCTGTCAGCGGGGAGGTGTCCTTGAGCAAAGCCCCTTTGCAGGCACGCTGCTGGCTGGCACTTCCCCATCGGCATTGCGGAACTGCTGTCCCGAGAAGGCTGATGTCGCATCTTTGGTCTGGACTGAGCCCTTCGCTCCTGGCATCACTTCTGGGGGTACTGATGCATGTTGGCAATGCCCCCCAATAAACAGCTCAGCAGAAGTCCAGCAGCAGAGCCTCGCTTTCCCACGCACTCACTCCAACCCGTTTGCTTGCCCCATGTCCCTGAAGGCTGGACACAAACCTGGCTGCAAACCCGCACGCTCCCTCTGCCCCGTCAGTGCAGGGCCTGCGGCTGGCAGCTCCTGCACCTGGCCAGCCCCGTGCAACTTCTCCAGTCTCTCCAACATGGGCTGCCTGGCCCCAGTTCCCACTGGCTTTTACTGGGCCGGTCCCCACTTTGCCAGCGCTGCTGTCACCAAATGTGTCCCTGCGGCAGAAACACTTGTCCCCGTGCTGGGCAGCATCCCTGGCTGAAAAGTGTATGGGAAAGGGCACGGATCCAACCAGTCTGAAGCCACATGGTTTGGTCCTAGCAGGGTGGTCCTCCCACTGCCACCCCGGCCACTCTGTGGCCCAGAGCACCCATCTCCGGCTCCCTGCCAACTCAGACAAGTTGTTCACATTTCCAGCCTTCCCTTCACAGGCACAAAAATTAAATTTCCTCTCTTTTTTAGTCCCCTGGGTCTCTGGTTCTCTAAAACATCTTCACTCCTGCTTAAGAATAACCAAAACCTGCATGTGTAGCAGGAGGAACATGTGCAGGCAGGCTGGACCACACAAAACCGTGCACGGGAGCTGTGTGCAAATGCATTTGTTAATTCATGATCATGTACCCCCCCTTTTCTCTGCTTTGCTGGAGGTGCTTTCTCTGCTCCGCAGTGACACAGGAACGATACACCCATTGTGGCTGGATTAGATGTAACCCGCTTTTAAAGACATGTTTCATTTTTTCCCTCCCTGGTTTCACTACAGGTGTTTTGTGCCTGATCTCTGCATTCCTGACATGCCTGAAATTCCCTGATGCTTAACCTCAGCTCCGAATTTCCTGGATTTATAACATTTGGGTTTAGGTTAATAGCAATGACCTTGTAGTATTATTCACCCCAAACTACTGGTATCTGAGCTCCCCCAACTCCAGCTTAATACCGGTTTTTGCATGTAACATATATATTTGTTACGCCTGCCAAAGCAGCCTCAAGAGTTTCAGCTCTCTGTTTCTATTCAAATTCATCTGATATCCCAGGCTGAGGTAGCATTGAAAAGACTGGCTTTAATCAGAAATTTCTCCCTTTCACACACGCATGCTCTGCAGCTTGGTGGGATGCAGACCTGAAATGCATCTGAGCATCCTCCAGCTCCCCACCCAGCGCTCCAACCTCTTGTCCCATGGCCACGAACTCTCCCACATTGGCAGCCTGCACCTTCTGGGAACTCCTTGGCAGGAGGACGATTCTGCATCACTTGTGCCTTTCCCAAGGCGCCTGCCGGGCCAAGTCCCAGCCATCAGCATTTTCCATCCCAACACTGAAGAAGTCCCTTAAATATTTTTAAGCTGCTGAGCTGTGGTGCAGAGCTCTTCTGCCCGTAGAGAAATACCGGTCTAGGGGCCACATGGTGAATGGGTGTAAAGCAGCGCAGCTCCGGGGGCTGCTCTGGGGGTTGTCACTTTACGCCAGCTGAAACTCTGGCCTCTGCTGCTTGAAGAAGTTGTGTTTCCTGGTAATAACTGCAGGGCAAATGGGTAAAGGGTAGAAACCTGAAAGGCCCTTGAAGACAAATACCTGTGTGTATGTTTTACAGCGTGGTTCAGCTCCGATCCTGGTCTGGGCAGGAGAGGGGCCGGTGGCTCCTTGCTGGCTCAGTGCCCATGGGGGATGGAGGATGCGGAGTGGTATAAGCTGTGGCGGTGGGGAAGACTGACCCACTGGCATGAAAGCCAAACTGCATTTCATCCCTGGGAAAGGACTGCATGGCCGAGTCCTGCCCTTACCCCAAATCAGGAGTAACTGCCCTGTGCTCAGCTGGGCTGCCCGAGTGGAAAATCAATGGGATTGAGCCCAGGGCTGAGTCACGGCACGGTGTTACCTGCCCCGCGCCCTGCCCCTGCTCGCTCAGCGGTTTCCTATCGGCCCTGGCATCATTTCGCCTTTGAGGGAGCTGCTGGAGATAAACGGCACTCGGCAAGTCTGAACAGCCGCCCTTGCGCTGGCAACGCGGGCAGCCCTGCCTGCAGCTCAGCTTCCCCTGACCTGGTGGGGGATGATCCTTGCTGAGGACGTGCTGGAGGGTCGCAGGCAAGGAGGAGGAGGTGTTGATGCGCAGACCCAGCACTCCTGTACAAGACCCATCCTGGAGACGCGCAGCCACTGCACAGGAGCAGAGGGGTGTGCGAGGAGGAGGAGCGGGTGCAACGTAACCTCCACCTCGCACCCCCCCATTGCCACCATCGCCTGCGGGCAGCCCCGTACAGCCCCGTGCGGGCTTTCTGCGTATGGCCAAAGGGCCTTCGCAGAGGCCCTGAGTAGGCTGGCAGACAGCTTGGACCAGGGAGGGACAGGATTTGCCCAAGGTCCTGCCTGCGGGCTGAGCTCTGCCCAGCCTCAAAAACAGCCCCGCTGATGCTGTTGCCTGGGACCAGGTGTTTCTGGTGCCTCTCACAGTCCACAGCCCCTTTCTCCTGCCCGCAAAAGCCTTCCCTGGGACGTGGCCCCAGTGCACACCCAGCCCTGGGGACTGGTCTCCCAGGTGGGCAGCCCCCACCTTGTGATGACCCCAGGGCTCACACAGACCCTGGGGCTGAGAAAATCGCGTGCCCTGCTGACCAACACCACCAGGGTCATCCAGGAGAAACTGTGACACCGACTGTCCTGAGTCCCCGCAGACGCACTGCGCAGAGAGAGGTTGGTCTCTCCCCTCTTCCAACAGAATGCCCTTTGCAGAAACAAACTAGCTAGAAAATGAGAAGTGGGTGAGGCCGAAAGGCTCAGATAGTAAAGATCCCCCTGCTTATTTTTACTCTGAACTGATCATTATTTGAATGTTTGTGGTTAGTGAGACCACCCTGGCAAGAGGGGGGCCCGGATACCCCATGCCTGAGCCTCCTCTGAGCTCTCCTGGAGTCATGGTGGCCACCAGCCAGGAGCTACCTCCAGCCTTCTCCTGCTTGGCCCTCCATGAACCACACACCCCATCTCCCCAGCTGAGATCTCTGGGCTGTGCTCAGCTCCTGGGATGGGACCCCACAGTGGGGACCTGAGCATTGCCTGGCTAAGCTGGCTTCAACTTGGTCCAGGCTCTCAGCTGATGGTCAGGCTCTCCAGCCAGGAATCTCTCGTGCTCTGGTGAGATTGTTGGCCTCCTCCTGGCCAGGCTTCAGCAGGATATCACAGAGCAGACGTTTCTCAGCAGTCTGACTGTCCCACTGTGGCTGTCAATGATTCTCTCTCCCTCCCGCACCATTCATCCTTCTGCACCTTGGTGGCTTGGCTCTCTCTGCCTTGGTTTACAGCTGCAAGGGGTCTTCTCCTTCCCAGGAACCACAGTTTGCAGCCAAGTCTGAAATATGAATCACTTGTTAGGCAAGCCACGGGTGACTGAACAGGGCTGATTTCATTTGCAGGCCTTGAAACCAGCTCTCGAGCCTTCCCAGCTCTGGCAGCCAGGAGTCTGAGTCACCTGGTTCACGTGGGGAGAGGATGGCAGAGGAGTGTGGTTCGCTCCAGCATCCCTCCAGTCCGACCTCTGCAGCTGCCCACATTTACTGGCCTGGAAGACGTATGCTTTGTGGACATGGCCACAGAGGTGAAGCCGGGATCCCTGAATGTGAATATTTTCACCTGGATGTGGATATTTTCACCTTACCTCCCTTGCCCTGTTACTCCCCATCAGGCATGTTCCCTCCAGTTGTGCCATGTCTCCAATTTCCAGAGCAGAGCAAAAGCTTTTCCACTAGAAATAGTTTTGTCCCCAAATGTTTTTCCTTTGGTTCCTTTTACAGAAAATGTTCTGGGTTTCAGATTTTTGTGAAAAACTCACCAAGAAGTGAAATAATCCCTCGAGTTGAAACAGAAACCCTCCTGAGCCACCCAGCTCCCGGCTCAGGTCCCATGTGCCTCTGTGTGCATCCTCCACCGGACCTTTGAGAGCCTCCTGGCTCAGCGTTGCGAGGTGCTCGGCATGCCATTGGCCTCCTGCACTCTCCTACTAACCCCAGGGACACCAGGTGGCTTGGTGGCGGGACCCTGCAAAGAGCTAGAAGAGCATCTAGTGCCATCAGCATAAGAGGGACAGGTTAGAGCTGGAAAAGGAGGCTGAGCTCCTGCATCTCAGTGGGGTATCGGATGCGAGAGAAATGGTCTCATGGGAAAGACAACAGAGGGGGGTTTCTTTTGCTGAAACCTGGGACATTTGCCCTCATTTTCTGCTGAATGGGAAATAAAAACTTAAAACTTGGTTTTGTGGCTGCATTTGCTTGTCCTGTGGCTAGCAGACAGTATGGGGGAAGCTCTGCAAACTCAAGGGTTGAGAGTCGCCCGTTCTGTACCTTTGCTGTCCCAAATCCCTCCCCGCTGCTCCTGCCCAGGGAGCAGGGACGAGTGGGTCCCACTTCCCAGCTGTGACGGCTGCACAGGGCTGATTGTGTCCAGATGTGCATTTTTTTGCTGTAATATATTACAGGTCACAGCACTGTTTCTTGAGTAGCTGCTCTAAAGATTAAAGGGGGAAGGAGTCGTTTTCATGGGTGGTTCCCATTAGCTACGGTCACACACTAGCAAACCAAACAAATAAGTTAGGGATGAAAGAGTCCACATCCAATACTCACCCAGCATTTTGGCTCGTGCTTGGAGACCCACTTCGGTGGACCTGCACTGCAGCCAACACACTGCCGGAGGTCCTTGCCATTGTGCAGGAGGTTCTCAGGGCAGGACACAGTGGTTTACTCCACCACCGCAAGCCTGCTCTCTGCCAAGCCCTTCATGGCTCTCTGCGGCAGAGAATTGGACTTGTGAGTTTGGTGGCACCCATCTCCCAGCCCTGCAGCGAAAGCTGCTGCTGACGCCTGGCCTGGGGTCCTTGCTCACCCACCTCCCCAGTAGGACACATGAAGGTTGGGTGGATTCTTTTTACATGATCTCGCCATGTGTTTAGTTGAGAGAATGCAGGTCCAGGATGTGTTTTTTGCTGATAGAAGGTGTGGGATAATTTTTACTTCCTGAAGGCTACACTGGTTCAGACCAAATGTCTGGTTTGCCCATCTCTTGTCCCCAGCAGTGGCCCAGCTCCTCCAGAGCCTCTTGCTGAGGTTTTGGCAGCTTTTCTCACTTTTTTTATTTACACCTTCCCCATTGGAGGGACCATGTCTTTTTTTTTATTTACACTTTCCTACAATATGGTGGGACCATCTTCCCTGCCTCCTTGGCCCTGGCCAAGCTGGCCATCCCCAGAGGCAAGAGAAGGGAGCTCAGCAGGGCAATCCCACTGACTGTGCAGCCTGTTTCCATCCCTCTCCCATCACATCTCCAGGCAGAGCCTTTGAGGGTGGTAGGTACTGTTGGGGTTGCTTAGCTTGGGGTCCTCCCACCCCGTGTCCCCACTTTAAGTGGTTTGATCTTTTGACTTCTCCCTTTCTCTGTCTTCCCCCATAATCACATCATTTTCTCTTTCTGAAGACACCCTTTAGGGAAGAGAGGAGGATTTCATGGTTGCTGGAGGAGCAGACACCCAGCCCTCAGGAGAAATCCAATAGAAACAGTGGACATAAGTGACCAGGGAAGAGCAAGATTAGGATAAGCAGGTACAGTTTGTCCCCTAGATACTTTCCCAGCCTCCAACTTCTTTTGGCATGCAAGATTTTCTGAGCCTGATGCAGTTTGTTGGTTTAGCAAATCTCAACAGATGTCTTTTTCAAGCACTTATTCAGTGTTTCCTTGAATCCGTGAAAACCTTCTACAGTCACATCTTTGGCAAGGAGTTCCCCTGATCCACCAGCCTTCAAGGGATGAACCACACCTTCATTTGGCCTATGTTTGGCTTCTCCTATCTGTATCCGATGGCCCTTAGCTTTTCCTTTCCATTTTTAGGGGGATCTCTGAGTTCTCCAGACCCCTGAGCCAACTCCAATCCAGGCTGAATGGCTCCAGTGGCATCGCTGCTATTGCAGAAGTCAGCTCGGAGGAGCTGAAGGAGCAAATAACTAAAGCCAACATCATCCACCAGAACAGGAAGAGGTCTTCTAGCCAAGTGGTGCTTGAGCAGGCCCTGCAAGTAATGATATCTACACCAACACTCCTGTAAGACAGGGTCGGTATGTGTCCCTCAGTCCTTGTCCAGCATGTAGGGGATTCCTGCTGTTCCTCATCCTGTAGCCCTACAAGCCAAACTCACTCTTCCATCACCTTTGAGCCCCTGGGGTAACCACCACCTCAAGCAGTGGCAGCTCTCAGATTGAGAAACCTCAACTTTCCCTGTCTCCAGGAGCTGCAGCCAGTTCTGCTGGGGCCGGGACTGAGGGGTCACACACCGTCCTCCTTGCCTCTGGCCAATGCCTTCGAAAGTGACTTTTGGGCATGCAAACGGAGGCATCTAGAAGGAGCTTGATGAGTGTTTCCTAAACCTGCCCGTTGCCTTTCTCCCAGCCCAGCCTAACCGGGGTGAGCGGTGCTACTTGACTGGTTTCTATCCAGTTTGGCTGGTTTGGCCGTTGCCTTGCTGGTTGCTGGCGAGACAACTGTATTTTCTGGTTTTACTTGCAGCAGCTTTAATGTGGGATGAGCCTGCTGGCTGATCTGCTTGTACATTGCAGTTCCGACACAGCCTGGGACTGGGGGAGCTCCCGTGCACACACGGATCTGTGGTTGTGCAGCCAGAGAGGACCAAGACCTTCTCACCAGTAACAACCACTGCTTGGGCATTGGGAATGTCCCGGTCTGGGTGGCCATATATCCACATTGTCCCCTATGTGTGGTAGCCCTGGAAGACCTCCAGCGGCTCAACACTGCTCTGCTTCCCATGGCTGGACACGGGATGCTCAGCCAAAGGGCATCTGCGTTGGACGTGGGGACTCGGCAGCAGGGCTTCTCAGACAGCCATGGGCTCTCTGTGCTGGCATGGCCAAAATGTACTTGCCCTAGCGCCAGGAAGGCAGAGCGTTGGCCTCACCCCTGATAAGAGAGATCACCCTGATCCTGGAAATGCTGCTGTGTGGGTTTAGGTTTAAGCAGGCGTCTTACTTGAAGTCACCCAGGGAATCTGCAACAAAGCCAGGAGCTGGATGTAGATCTCCTAAATCTCATTTGATATCTTCACCACCAGGCCTGCATTCTTCTGCCAAGTCATGTCTAGGGTCAGTGACAGAGCTAAAGAGCAAGGAACCGAACCCAAGTGTCCCGACTCCTCCTCCCCTCCGTTTGTTTCCAGCCGGGTTGGCTCTCCATAAATAAGGGATTAATCGAGGCTGTTACAGTTAACTTGAAAGGACCCCGCAGCATAAATTCATGATCCTAAACATAACCAGTTCCAGGTTAGTAATTAGTGCATTTCACTGTGCATTGCAGGTGCATCCTGGGAGCTCTGAAACAAGTACAGGATCAGCAAGAAAAATATCTGGAAGCAATGGCAGGGATTTCAGACAACTCTCTGACTTGAAAACCCAATTGGATTATTGCTGTCTGCCTAGAACTACTCCGTTACTGGAAAGCCTTTGAGAATTGTGGCAAAATCATCAGATTTCATCTCCTACCTCAGAAGTGAGGGTCTCCCATAATTCCCGTATCGCAGGGCTGGCTGGACCCATTCCAGTATGAGCATGGACAAGTCACTTCATCGTCCCGTGACTCATTTTCTCCTTCTCTAAAATGGCAGTGGTGTTTCCGTGCCTTGGAAGGGTGATGAATATTTGCACAGAGCTTTGGTGTTCTTGGATGAAGGGATAAAATCCCTGTGAAATGCTGTGGTCCTCCCCCTCCTCGGTGAGTCATACTCAGGTCAGTGACCATGGGGGAGAGGAGCATTTTTAGCATTGTTCGGGGCCAGCACTCGACACAGGATGGGAGTCAGGCCTCGGGAAGTGCTACATGCAGAACGTGATAAATCACAGCTTTTGCTGAATCCCCCTGGGGGGAAACTTGAAGCTGCTTTGTCCAAGCTTGTTAAGTTGTAATACATTAAGAAGGAGCCGACTTGTGTCTTCCAGGAGCTGTAAACTCTTCCTTGAACAAAGAGACATCATGGGACATGATGGGCCTTCCTGGGCGCTAGGAGCTGGGTGGCATTTGGGCAGAGCTGGGGTCTGAAGGCTATGCCAGGATGAGATTAGCAACCCTATGTTGGTGGGGAAGATGGGTTCCTGGAAGTGTTTTTCTCTTTATTTCTGGGGTTTGCCCAGTGCTGTCTTTGTCCCTGTGCTCTCAGCCCCCTCTCACCTCTCCAGCATCCTGGCGGAGAGCATCCTGGCCAGGACAGCCCTGGAGACGGACACTGGGGCTGAGCCTTTGCTGGTCAAACCCAGCGTCCCTCTGATGCTGCTGTGACAGTGGCTCCAGGGTGCAGTGACCCCAGTGGTGCTTGGGGGCCATGTGAAGGGTCCCCATGCTGCTGGGAGCAGTGCCAAGGCAGACGTTACCTTGCCCTGGACCTTGCCAGGAGGGGATGTCCACATAGCAGGGGACCAAATCTTATAGCTCCTTTGCCCTCATTCTCCTTTCTTTCTCCTAGCCATCTTCCTGTGGTCTGTGATTTTCCAGCGTCATCACCTGTGATTTCCCAGGAATTCCTCTCTCCCTCCCCATCCCGCCCCTCCCCATCCCTTGACAACCTCCTGTTTCAGGTATGTTCAAAATTAGGCAAAGCAGGTTCTGCCTGTGGCCCTCAAAGTCCCTGCCTGGGAGGTGAATCTAGTACCTGCTGACCAGGGACACGTGCTTATTTGATGGCCCAGGAGTCGAGCTGGCCCCGCTCATAGCCGGGGCAGTGAGGACAGGTTTGGTTTCAGTGACTGCATCCTCCCAGCAGCAGGGGACGTGTGCAGGAAGGCGTGTTTATTTTCCCAGCTCCTTCCCCTGCAGCCCATGGCAGATGTCTGGCTGACGGTGGGAGCACCGCTGCGTGCCTTTTGATGGGTGATTTCATCGCCAGGCAGGAAGGGTTTAGTCTGGGAATCTGTGCTGAGTCCCAGCCAGATCCCGGCGTGGGGCGTTTCTGGGAGCAAAGGCTGCTCGCGGGGGCAGTCCCGCTGGTGGCTGTGCTGCTGCCAAGGGGCAGAGATACTGCTGGGGAAGGTCCAGCGAATCTGCCGTGCTCCCGAGAGGTGCAGAGCAAGGTCTGGCTGTGCCACTGATATCCTCTGCTCTGCGGCGGTGGCCACAGGGCACAGAGGTGTTGGGTCTGAGCCAGGTGAGTGGATGGGACAGACCACAGTGTTGTGGGGTATCCAGGAGTTTTTGGATGAGCCAGCTTGGCCCTGATGTTATGCTGTAGAGACGCCTGCATTGATGACCACTGTCTCCGGGCAAGGGCTGATGGGGTGCAGCTCCCAAGAGATCTGGGGTCTCACCCAGTCCCAGGCCAGCACACCTGAGCCCCAGGACGCTACCAGGCTGCTCCTGCTGTGGTTGTGATGGAGAGGTGTCCACACACGCTGCCTCCCTCTTCACGTGGGACTGCACGGTGGAGAAGCGGTGCCCAGGGCTGCTGGAGAGGCTCCCTACATCATACTGATGCATCAGAGCAGAGCCATCAGACCAAAGCAGGTCTCTACCACAGCCCTGGGCTCTGAAGCTGCTGAGCCTCCCATGGGAACAGAAGAAAATGAGCTAAGAAAATATACGGAGTGGAAGAGCGGAGCAGTTAAAGCTCCGGAGGAGAAACTCCATGAGTGTAGAGAGAGGGTTTAACCACTGCTTCCCTCTGTGTATGCAGGTTATGGAGACCAATGGGAAAGGAGAGGTGGAGGCAGCCTGATTTCAGCACTTGACACTCTTAATGGCTTTTGTGTAACTCGGTGAAACCCAACAACAAAGCTGCTGGAGAAGTCTCTGGTATCCTGCACTCAGCAGGCAAATGAGACTGGGGGAGATGCTTTTAAAGTGGAAGATGCAAGGAGGTGAAGACCAGGCTGGGGCTGAGAGCCAGTCGTGCAGTTTGGCAAGGAGGCAAACCAAGTCCCCAGCAAAAAAACAAACTGCAACAGAGACCAGGGGCAAAAATCCCAGAGCCCCAGAACTGGCCTTGGGCAAGCACATATACCTGGTCCACACCAAACCCTCCCGATGGATGGGTCTGTGCCAGCCTGGGAGTGACTGCAAACCCAAGGACTACAAGGAAGGAGACCTAAGGAAGAAAGCTCTGCCATCTCTGAATTTGGGCTGCCTGGGACACCACAAATGAAGTCAGTAGGAATGGCTAGGAGTTACTCCAGACTCTGTTGCTTTTCAGGGCTGTGTCAGCACAGGCAGCAGCTCCTCTAGCTCAGGAAATCCTTCATAGGAATGTTGTCAGTGGTGAAGAGGACAAGCAGACCAGCAGGCTGTAAGCAATCAGGACATTTATTTTTTGTAAGTTAGATCCCAAAGCAGCAGCTAGGGTGGCTTCAGGACCAGATATTAGCAGTGACCTGAAAGGCACACATGTAGGCATGAAGGAGACATTAGACTTGCCATCCCGTATTCATCCCCACTGAGGAGCTGAGCAATCTGAGCATAAAGGTACAAACTGAAAACTATACAGTTGAGAGTATTGTAAGGGTGAACAGTACCTGTAAGCAGGCAGAAAGTGCTAGGAGCAAAGATTTCATAGCAGCACATTTGCTAGCTGGAAGGCTAGAGCTGCAGAGGATTTTGAAGATGTCTTCCCCCAACCAGAGAAACACCCAGCTCCATCCAAAGAGGTAGAAGAGCCCAGTGGTGCCCCAGTCCGTCCCCATAGGAAGGGCTAAGGGAAGAGCCAAGCGGCACATTCCTCTGGACGCCCACGCGAGGGTGGAGGTGTGCAGTGATCACTGCGGGAAAGCAGCTGACACAACTCTCCACTCACGCCCAGACCCAACGTACTACATATGTAGGGGGAATATTTCCACTGCTTTCAAGGGGAAAAATTCGGGGGGTGGGGGGGTGGCTCATGCCAAGTATTTTTACTTTGTGTGCATTAGCAGTGCTCTGGCACTGCTTGGAAAAACAGGAACAATCTCATGTGCAGTGAGCTCTCCTTTAGGATACACTGACCTCACTACTGTTTGGGTGGTAGGCAGCACTGGGGGGTAGCACAGGAAAATAACGCCATTTATAATGGTATTTTGGGCGTTTTGTTTTATACAGGTGATGTTTTGAGTTGGAAAGAGTAGAGGAACATGATTCATGGGTCTGAGCCACTCTCTAACAGCCAGAGCTGCTGGACTAAGGCTCAGTCAAAAAAACAAAGACGACAGAGTAAATCGTCTATAATGGAATAAAGTGCCTGAGTGAGAAGTTATTGCAACAAGGTGTGAAAGATAAGGACGAGGATATGGCAGCAGCCCCCTCCGATGACAAAGGAATACAATAAATGTATTTTATTGTATTGTGTGAGTGGTGTTGGGAACCGTGTTCCCAGTCTAACAGCTTGAATCACACAGATGTGCAACAGGCGTGAGGTTCAGCCTGCCCACAAAGTGCATTAAGCGTGTCTCATTCTCCAGGAGATACAAGACAAGCTTAAAACTGCGAAGGAATACAAAACCGGAGGGCACCTCCTGGGCCATGAAGACCTACTGTGCGTGACAGACCCTCTCTGTCCTGATAGCTGGGACCCCCTTTAACTTTCCAGTGGGAATTTCTCCGTGGCCTGTTCATACCCTTTTGTTCTTCTGCAAGGGGGGCTAAACGCCTCCAGGAGCCGTCAGTCAGTGAGACCCCAGGAGGACACCGATACCCATCTTTGCAACAGTGTGGCTGAACCTGGAGACCAATGTGGTGCTGGAGAACCAAAATCCCCCGAGAAGGAGAAACCAGCATGAATATTTCATGTCTTTATTTACAGGAAGCCAACATTAGTGAAACCTGCTTGACAGACTGCCCGCACAAGACTGCAGAAATACCTTTTCCATCTGCAAATGGGCTGTTAATACGAGAAGATTTAGTGGTTTCAAATGGACTTCAAGAGCATTTCATAAAAGTGCGTGGGAGCAAAGTCCAGAGCTTGAACTAATACTTCTCTGCCAGATCAAAAACGCTCGTCTAGACTCTGGCAGGATGCAAACTGAGTGCCAGAGCTACTGCTGGAGAGGAGACTGCAGGGAGCTGCTCTGTTATTACCCCAGCACTGTTTGTTGTTTAGCAGGGGCTCTTTATACCCAGTAGGGTCTTGTTTAAATGTTGGTGATTCATAAGACAAAAATAAGGTCTAAAGGATATATAATATCGCTTCAGCACTGGAAAATCTAAGATAAAAGCCAGAAATATTGTAAACTGGACTCCAGCGAACATAGAGATAGGGAAGGATGTTAGGGCTTATTGCATGTGCCAAAAATAGAGTACATCAAGGAAAATAGCCTGTAACAATGGCGCAGGAAAAGCTTATCTCCAGGAGCAAAGTAGCACAGGTTTCTTTATACTGCCTGGAAAAAAAACAAAACAAAAAGATGACCTTGTTCTAGATCCTTATTCTCGGATGTCTAAAACGGCCTTCCCAGATCCACCACAGCTACTAAGGATGCAAATGAAATGCATTGCTGGCGGATGTGGCTCACCTGGCCAAGCAGGGGCTGGGCCACACGTCAGTGCTAATACATTTAAGCAAATTGCAGTGAAAGGTGGAAATAGAACCATAGCATCTAATCTTCGTTACCGCAGCTTCATAAACGGATACAAAATGAGGCTGCAGCCCGTATGGTGAAATCACACCGGTACCAGTGAGGGCAGCTCCCATCTGCTGACGAATGTTGTCAGAACCTGATGCCGTGGGGGGCATGGAGGCATGTGAACTGTCAACGAAAGCAAACCAAGGTCTTGGTCTGATCTCAGTCAGGATTTGCCACTGCTTCATGAAAACATCTCTGGTCCTATCTACCTGGGGACAATGACGTCCATCTGGAGGGTGTTGCAGGAGGCAGCCCATGTTCACTTCTCTAGATGGATGACCCAGAAAATTGCCAAGCCCTTCTGCAAATCTGAGAGGAAGGGGCCACCAGATCAGGCATTTCATCCAGGAAGGTCTTTGGCAACAAACACAACCAGTGGGAGTAGCTGAATATTTGGGTAGGAACAAGGTGGGATGGACAGACAACCATTGGGTATGGTGGGATGAGTTGAGATGGACAGAGAGCTGTTGGGTATGGTGGGATGAGTTGAGTTGCACAGAGAGCTGTTGGGTATGGTGGGATGAGTTGAGTTGCACAGAGAGCTGTTGGGTATGGTCCACCAGACCACCAGATCAGGCATTTCAGGTAGGTATGTCTTAACAAAACCAGTGGGAGTAGCTGAATATTTGGGTAGGAACAAGGTGGGATGGACAGACAACCATTGGGTATTGGGTAGGAACAAGGTGGGATGGACAGACAACCATTGGGGGACGAGTTGATCAGGCATTTCATCCAGGAAGGTCTTTGGCAACAAACACAACCAGTGGGAGTAGCTGAATATTTGGGTAGGAACAAGGTGGGATGGACAGACAACCATTGGGTATGGTGGGATGAGTTGAGATGGACAGAGAGCTGTTGGGTATGGTGGGATGAGGCAGGATGGACAGGGAGTTGCTGGACCATAGGAGGGCTGGTGGCCCGGAGGGGACAAGCAGGTCCCCTCGGGTACTACCTGATAATCCAGGGTTGATATGACTGTGGTTCACTGTTATGTGAGTGGTGTTCATGAGCAGGGACATGGGGAGCACTGCCTGTCAGCATCTCTGGCCCAGATGTAGCTCTTTTCATCACTTTAATCTCGCAGTGTGAACAAAGGTGGAAGAAACGCCCATGCGCCTGCCCAAGGGATGCTGCAATGCAAAATTTCAACATCCACCCAGACGGGTGCCGGCTGCTGGGTATCCACACACCCTGAGCCAGACGGGCAGGGGCTCAGCGGGGCAAGGGAGCCTCAGGCTTTGGGATGTGCAAAAGCAGATCTGCAGATGCATGGGCAGCTCAGCCCCGTGCTGCCTGCACTCGGCTGGACAGACCATAGCCAGGGTTCGTCTGAGACGCTGTGTCCTGTCCAGTGCTGTGCAGAACTGCAGGTTTTAATGTCCTTTTCTTTTAATTGCTCCAGCCCAGCCAGATAAGCAGTTGAACACACTCCCTAGCCGCGCTGCCGCGGATGTGCAAGGCTTTTGGCTGCTTGACAGACGCGGACCTTTGCAGCCGGTAACGCAGGGTGGGACAGGGACAGCGAGCCCGGGAAAGCGGCCACAGGGGCAACGTGAGATGCCCGTGGGCACCAGGGCTGCAGCGAACAGCCTGGGATTTCCTCCTCTGTGCTGGGGTGATGCTTAAGGGGGACCTGCTGCAATCAGGACACCACAAAAACCCTGGCGAGTGCAGTATCATGAGGATTGTGTAAATATTTTTATTAGCTTCTCCTTGAATCTAGATGAAGGGGAGATTTTTATCGCATTTACTGACAAAACAGCTTTTTTTTCCGGGATGGAGGAGGAGGCTGACTAACTGCTAGAGGAGGATTCCTGGAGTGATTTAATATCAGATGAAAGCAGCCAGATAGGAGCTGCTGCTCCCCCGGAGCAAGTGGACAGCCACAACAGCAAGTGTGTTGAACATGGACAAGCTTACAATTCCTGTTGATTGGGACATATTTGATATACTTGTCTGTCTGCTTGGAGCTGACACACAAGCACGGGGCAGCACAAGGTGCCGCAGAGTGTGTCCAGCTCCACGGGCAGCTCAGGGCCCCAGCAGCCCGGCGGGGAGGGCTGGCTCCCTCCTCCCTCCGCAGCAGTTCGCATGGTTCATTTGAAGGGCTTTGGTTTAATCCCTGTGCATTGGCTGGCACGGTGTCCATCGTATTAACACAGCCTGTAAATAACTCTGCGCTAGCCTGCGCCGGGAGGGAGATGGGCTTTGCAGCACGGTTCACACCAAGGCAACTGCCCTGCGGGGAGGTGGTTCCTCTGCCACGGTCTGGACCTGTCCCAGCGCGAGCCCTCCACAGCTGCTGTCAGACCAGAGGACATCCTCTCCTTGCCAGAAGTCTCCAGGGGAAGTTCGGCTGAGCCTGCAAACAGCAGGTGCCCAAAACAGTGGAGAAAGGCTGTGACTAATGAAGATGGGATGGGTGGCATTTCCATCAGCAAAGTTTGCCTGCGTGAAAGCCAGCACAGGGGACTTCTGTGGAGGTGGAGGGGGCTGAAAACGGAGATGTTCACCTGCTTGCAGGGAGCAGGTCCAGAGCTGAGGCATCACCAGGGCCTGGATCGCTCCAGGGGTGTGGGAGGAGACACAACCGCAATGCTTCACACCTCATCTGCATCCCCAATACTGCGGATTGCTAAATATTGCCTGGAGGGGATTGCCAACAGCTCCTCACTCTGCAGTTAGCCACCTCCGCAGACAGTAGGGATGGGGCTGGGATGGCAGAGGGCTTGCAAAGACCTGGGCGGGCATTGTCTGTCCGTCAGTCTATCCTGCCTGCCATCCAGCTGCATCCAGGGTGCTTCTGCCAGGTCTCAGCAGTGTGTGACACCCTACGCAAAAATGGACAACTTCTGTGGCATCACTTTCGTGTTATAAAATGCACCATGGTTTTCCTTATTTCCTCTGACAGAGGCTCTTTGGGGCAGAGCGCAGCACCAAGCACAACGAAGGACAGCTTTTGCTTCAAGGCTACAAGAACTTTGTATCTTTGAATCTTATGCTTTGCATAAAAGATTTCAATGTACGTTTTGCTTTGAAGAATGGAAAAGATGAAAATATGGTTCAGGGCATGAAAAGGTGTTGGGGGCAAAAAAGAAGTTAAACCATTCCCCCCAAGAGTTGTCTTTTAGGGGAAATTTGCTTCCACCTCGATCCAACAAAAACACAGAGGCATCTTTTGGTGCATTTCATATGCAAAAGTAATTGTTGGAGCAGGGGGGGGTGTGTGTGAGAGAGAGAGATGAGTGCAATGGTGGCTAGCTGATGGGGGAGCTGGAGACAGTCAGGGGTCGACTGTCCTGCAAGCAGCAAATGGTGTCTGCATCAGGACAATGGTGGCAATTATGGGCCTTATCTCTGCTGGAAGAAAGCCCCAGAAATTGATATCAGCACATGGAGTAGTTGGTGCACAGATTACAGCCTTGCTGGTAAATTAAACGGTTCCTGGGAAAGATCTTGGCCCTTGCATCTTGGCTGCCCATGAAATAGCCCCTAGCACTGCTTCAGGGAGCCTCTACCTGCTCTGCAGTGGAGTCTCTTCACCGTGCAGCCCTCTGAGATGCAGTGCAGAGCTGAAATGTGTCTCCGAGAGGAAGTCACCACGATGGCACCCGATGGCATATGCACAGCCCGCCCTGACCCTGCCACTCCTGCAGGTCTGGAATGTCACCGCACAGTAGCTGGGCTGCCATAAACATCACAGCAGCAGTTTGCAGAGGGCTATTATAGCCTCATGATCTGAAGTCCTGATTTATTACAGGAGCCTAGGTTGTCAACAGATTGGTTATGATAGAGGGCAGCTAACAAGCTATTTCGCATGCTGATTAGACTTGCTTGTCAGTGAATGTCTGCACGATCGCTATCATGAGAAGTGCGTCATGGCTGGGATTGCTTCTCATGTCTTTGAGTCCGCAAATCCCCCCACAAACCCACAAAATCAGAGTTGTGGCAAGACAACAAATAGCATGGTGCTGGGGCAATCTGCAAAGCCATCGTTCACGTCAGGGGACGGGCACGGTGCCCCACCAGCAGCCCTCATACGTGGGAAAACATGGGAAGAGGGTGCAAATGAGGTTTTAAAATACTCCTGTCCAGCAGGGGACTTTAAATGGGGCTGAGATGTTCAGATCTGCTCTGCACAACCCGCTGTGCTGGAGAGAGGGACGTTTGTGCTCTGTGGTCGATCCCTTGTGATGTCCCTGGGTTGGGCAGTGCTAATGGGGGTTGCTTCATGTGAACAAATGTGGATTCCCACCCCGTACCACTGCTCCAGGTCCAGGCTCTCTTCCCAAATCACTTCTGGTCAACGAGTGACCGTTTTCAGCTCTGACCGGTACAGCCCCCTTGTCCCAGTTTCCCAATTTACAAGGCACAGGGGCTGCTGAAAGAGGGAGGTGCTGGTGATGCTGGGGCGGCTGGCGTATAGTTGGGTGCTCTCTGCTCTGCCGTGCTTTGGGTCCCTCCTTCGCCCCTTGTCCTGGATGGTCTCCAGCTCCATCAGATAAACAACCTCTTTCATGCCCCGCTTGTTGACAACACTCCAGAGAGCAGGGAGGGAAGGACAAGCTTCAAAGGGCTTGGTTTATATTTACGGCTGTCCTGGCTCTCTGCTCTCCTGCTTGGGATGGAGTGAGAGTTGCTCCCTCTGCACCGTGTCCTCAGGGTGCTGACGGCCCTGCTCCCCCTGGGCTGGGGGCAGGCAGTGGGGATGGGGCTCGGCTCTTGCTGACAGGTGTCCTGGGGTCTTCTGCCACTCGGTGGGACTTCGGGATGTGGCTGAAGGCAGCGTGGGTCAGCACGGGGACCCACCAGATCCCTCTGCAGGCCGATTCAAATCATGAACCTGGCAGAAGACTAACCCTGCCAGCAAAGATGTGGGAAGTTTGCTGCAGAGTCAGCTGGTGGGATATGATGAGCAGAAGAGCTGGAGCAATTTGGATGCGCTGGGAGAGAGGGTGGAGGGCAGAGGGGATGAGGAGGAGGAGGCAGGGAGGGGAGACATCCCTCTCTGGGCACAGGGGATCTATGCAGCACTCAGCCTGCCATCCCTGTACCATCCTCTACTCAACACGGCTCTTCTCACAGTCAGGTGAAATCCTTTGCGTTCACAGAGAGGAAACCTCTTCATCCTTCTGACATTATTTTGGGAGTTCAGAGCAAGACTTGCAGTTGGATGGGGCTTCCTGAAGTCTGGACTGCCCATGGGCCTTAGGTACCTCGTTCCCATTAAAATTAATAATTCCTAACTATCCTAGAGGTCTGGACTGGAGTCACAGAGGTGCTTTGGAAAGCCTGGGACCCTTCATCCACAGTTCAGGCCCAGGTATATTTTCAGAGCTAATCAGTTTTGGCGGGTGTTTTCTCTCTGTCATACGGCATTTGCCTCCAGCTTGGCAGTCCCCTCAAGACCAAGGAGCTTGTTATCATTTCATAGAACAAGTTAATTTGGTGCAGTAATTTCTGCATGAAAAACGTGCTTGGCCATTGCTGTAAAGGTCAAATACCCTGCTAGCAGGACTTGTGCTAATGGATAGTCTATTGTGTTGTCCTTCAGGAGATCCCGACTCATGGCCTGGGAGCATCCCCCACCATGGAAACGCCCCCAGAGCTGCTGCATGTGGGAAGCCCCTGCATCTTCATCCCACAGGTCCATCGTCCTGTCCCACCAGCCCACCTCAGGGACACGGCACTGGTGATGTGCTTGTGGGGGAAGGCGTACCATGAACCCGGGGGTGTGCAGACAAATCCAGTGCTCATTCATGCTCCAGCCCTCTCCCCGCATGCCGTCAAGCCCCAGGCCCTCGCCCTACTTCACTGCCTGCTCCGCAGCTCTTTCCCAGACCCGCAGCCTTTGCTTTCCTCCCCCAGCAGCCCAGGCCGGATCATCCCGCAGGCGTCTTTCCTGTGGCTGCCCCATCCCCTGCACCCCCCGAGAAAAGAATGCAGCTTTGCAAAAGCAAGGCAGGAACAAAGCAGAGAAGAGCAGTTTTGTATTATTTTCTTTTCTGGGCCATTTTGAATTAATTAAGGAATGTGATCTAAACTATAAATACCCTCCTTCACGTATGATTTATGGCCTGTTTGTTCTGGATTGGTATGTGCTTAATCTCTAATTGTAAGCCCACCATCTGTTTTTATTGATCTGCTTGCCAGGAGAGTTATTGCTCTCCTTGGCCTTATATGGGAAAATTAGGTATGTGGTGAGCAAGCCAGCTCCGGGGCTGCTCTTACATCAGCGTTGGAGCTGCTCGGGAGTGCACTTCCCAGCTCTGCTCCGGCCTCACACTTCTGCCAGTCTCTATTTACCGTGTGAAACTTGAACTTCTGGGTCCCACAAAGCCCCGTTATTTGCAGGAGCATCTGACTGTCTCAGCCTCCCTCTGTGTCAATCCCCCTTCAGCCCCCGGTTTTGCTCTTGAAAAAAAAAAAACAAGGGGAGAAGAAGAGGCTGGCGTGGCCTTGGTGTTTTTGGCTATAAATCAGGCTGCCGCCAACTCAGCCTGGGTGCTTTCAATGGTGGGAGTGTCTCCATGAGAAAACAAGCTGGATTTATTCGTTAAACCTAGGGGGATTCGGCTGCATTATTAACTGGCTAGATAATAGCACCCGAGCCCAGCCCGCGTGCTCTGCACAGCCACAGCAGAGGGAAGGATAAAAGCTCCCAGGAACATTTAGAGGCTTAAAGGAAGCCTGTGGATTTGAAGAAAGAAGTGCAATTTATTTTCAGAGCTGGGAAGCACAGAAAGGCAGCGACGGTGCTGCAGGAGAGCTGCCCCAAAAAGGAAAGGGGGTCTCCGTTCCCCTCCACCAGCTGATCCCAGTAGGGCCAGGTACTCCCTCTGGCTCCCAGACCCAGCTGGACTGTGGGTGGGAGCCCCCAGTGAAGAATGGGATGAGTCACCCTCACTTTGGAGGGCATTTTGGGCTTCAGGATGGGTAAAAGGGGAAAAGCAGGATGGAGAGAGTGACTGAGGCACCTGGGGTTGCATGGCTGCTGAGGAAGGGAGGTCTTGAGCTTGCAGGTGGCTTGCTGACTAAGAAAATGGGGCTTAGTTTGGGGAAAGCAGGCCTGGCTTGGTGGCAGGGACTTTGCTGGGGAAGCTGTGGCACGGGGACATGGATCTGGGGAGATGTTGGCTACTGTGCTTTCTCATTTTTGTCGCAGCGCTGGTGCTGGCTGCATGAGTTGAGGGCCAGGCAGGGTCCAGCCACTGGATCGCTACCTGGGCCACTGGGGGCACAAATAACCTTAACTCTGACCCTCTGCTGTGGGCGCTGCCTGGGGGAGCAATGCTCTCCGGACTGTCCCAGGGAGCTCCATTACCCAGTGGACTTTGGAGGCTGTGTCCCAAAAAAAGGAAACCGACCTCGCTGGGGTGTCCGCTGGTTGTGACGAGGAGTCTCAGTGGGCTGTAACCCTGTCAGCACCTAGTGGCACCCGTCTTTTCCAGTCCGAGGATGTGCTAGCACACCTTTGGTTTTGCAGCTCCCCACCTACCTGGGGCCACAGTTGACCTTCCCTGGCTGTTCCTGGGCACCTCACATAGCCACAATGCTGCTGCGTCCCATCACCATCCAGCCCTGCCCATCACCCTGCCAGACCACTGCCTCCTCCTGCTGAGCTCCCTTCTTTTGCCGAGCTCCCAGCCTTGCCCATCACAGCAAAGCGGGTGCGATCCCCCCGGCACAGGGGCACAGCACTGCCAGGACCTGGCCTGCCACTGTGCAGGCACTTTCTGAGTTGCAACCTGAGCCCTACCTGCTCCTGGATGAGGCAGCTCCTCAGGCCCGGGATGCTCCGTGTTGTCCTTCACCACTGGCTCAGCACCATGACAAACAGCAGCCCTGTGACGGGGCTCCCTTCCCAGCCCTGCTTGGGCAACCCACGGCTGGGACCCAAGCCCATGTCTTCCCTTCCCTTCCCTTCCCTTCCCTTCCCTTCCCTTCCCTTCCCT